>NC_085053.1:22683227-22987698 GCF_963662255.1 Cinclus cinclus
AGAGAAACCAGAGAAGTCCTTGCTATCAGGGCTCTCCCTTCCTCTTTTTCCCTGCACATCCTAGGGGGACTGAGAAATGGATGACTGCTTCACAAGTAGTCAGAGGGCCCTGGAAATAGGTATGATCTAAATGCAACTATGCCCAGTGCAGATATCCAGGCAACTGTTTTCCTCGGGACAGGACAAAGCCACTGGTCTCTCAGCATGGCTACAATAAAAAGATCATGAACTTCCACCCAGGTATCCCCATACTGCATGTGGCTTAGCAGAAGATTATTTTATTTTGGGGGAATAAAATGTGCATTTTTCTTACCCATGTGACTGCCAAATGTAGCTTGGACGTGTAGCCTGGGTACCACAGATGCAATGCCTGCAGCGGGGGCTTAAACCAGAAGCTGGCTGAGGGTGCCCAGCCCCATTCCTCTGCAGTGAAGCAAGCTCACTTGTGCTATAAAGTGAGTTGTGTGTACAACATTCCTAGAGGAAGCTGCAGCTCTAGTGCAAAACAGTTCAGGAGCTGGAGGCTGAAATCTCTCTGTGTACTCAGGATGAACTGATGCAGAAGGCAGCAGATGCTGACAAAACTTACACGTGTGTAGTAAATGTGATTTATTCCCTTCTCATCACCTCATTTTAAAGACAATTCCAGATCATATTTGTCTGGTAGCCACCTTTATTATTGTCTTCCACTTTTTCTTGATAGATCTGGGCCGAAGAGCACTTGAGTGAGAAAGCATATGTAGGAATCAGAGTCAGTGTTCTGGCCTTGCTTGTTCCATGGCAAAACACAGCTTCTTGTCTGTGTGCTCCTGCCCACCTCTGTCCTGCTGTTTTATCTGTATGTCAAAGCTAAAACTCAACACACTGAAGTTGACAGCAGTTTGAATGGTCCCATCACTGACCAGTTAAAGTAACTGCTCACCAGCTGGAGTCTGAGCTGGCTCACAGCCCCACACCGGGCCAGGGCTTCTCCCTCTGTGTGTAAAATGACACGAGATCACGACCTGGGACTACAAACACTTAGAGCAGTTGGGTCTTTGCAGCCCATTGTCCAGATGAGATGTCTCTTCCTTTGCTAAATCTGATCTCAGGTGCAGGCAGCTCCAGATCCAGCCAGGCTGGTGAGTTTTCTTTTTCAAGCCATTTTCAGTTGTTAAGAATAAAAAAAAAAAAAACCTAAAAAACACCCAAACAAGTGGGAGAAAGTGAGTGATAAATAAGACCTGTTTGATATGATTGAGAAAAGCTATTCTTCTTTTGCACTCCATAACCCTTTTCCCCCCCAGCCCCATTCTTTCCAGATCAGAATACATTAAAATCTTTGCCCCACCATGAAAATCTCACCAGCTAGTGCTTTCAAAGCTGAAGGTTTCCATCTCTCCCTGGTGGGTAATTTTCTTTGTGCTGTCTAGAGTGATCTTTAGTGACTCCTTTCTTGGATATCTCTCCAGTGAGCAGAAAAGTCAGATGCTCTGGCTGTATTTAACCACATCCATTCAGATACTTGCTTGGTTTAGATTTGTGTGTCAGGAGAAATATGAATTTTCCACTCTTTTTTTCCCTTGGCTCTCATAAGGTGAATGAATGGTCCCAGCCATGCCTTTTATTTGCTTTCCTCCCTGAAGCTCTGTGTCTGGAGGAAGGTGCCTTTCTTCAAGGCTGTTCACCTTTTTCACCTGCTCTCTGTTCTCCAGTCAGTACCACATTCCTGTTATCTTCATTTGGCAGAATGGAAACTGAGGCAGTTAGCTGAAACAGCACTGGTCCATGTCAGATCAGGACTGGACCCACTCCTGGAGAGTGAAAGAAGAGGCACAAATTCTGCAGAAAAAATAAAGCGTGAACAAAAACACATGCAGCCACAAGAAGGGGTATGAGAGATGGTGAATTTAAAACCACTAGCACATGCTTAAAGGAAAGGGCTGAAGACTCTTCTCCAAAACGTTGGGTAGCTTTTTAGTTCAGAAAAAGAGGTAGGAGGGTGATAGGACCCCATCGAGCTCACCTGCTTGCCTCTGTGGAAAAAGCCTTTAATTGTGCTCTGCTTTTGGAAACACTTTCACACAAGTTGCAAAGTTGAAGACTTCAAGTTTCACTCCAGTGGGAGATATGAAGGAGTCTGCCACGGCATTCATGGTACTTTTCCATCTGTGTCCCCAGGACCTGGACACGTAGCTATGCCTAAAGCTCTGAGCTGGTTATAAAAGCTCCCCCAGCTTGTCTAGCCCCTCCTTAAGCCGTGGCTTCATTTTCTACTCTGGGCCAGGGGCTCCTTGGGCAGGCTTAGAGGTGACTGTCAAGAGCAATGGGTGAGCACGCTGTGGAAGCTCACAGGTGTTTTGGTACTGCTCAAGCAGCCAGCAGCCCCTCAGCTCTGGTAGTGCTGTGCTGAGGATGAGAGGCTGCAGTTCTGCCCAGTCAACTCACTGTGGAGAATTGAAGAGGTTTTGCTGAAACCCAGTAGGGAGTTCTGAGACTGGTGTCTTTCTTCAGCTTCATAGTCTCCGCAGTGATAAAGAGACCCTTATTTGCGCTGTCCATCTCCAAAGTGCCATCCCTGTTCCACATCCTTTGCCCACACTCCGGGCAGTCCTGAGCTCTGTGGACCATTTCCCTTTCTCCTGGGGGAAAAAAAAAAGACGACATAACATTTTCCCGTTATTTCCTTACCTGGGACGTCTCTCCAAGCTGCAAAGTAACTAAACCGATGGGCTTGGTTCCGGAGAGAGCCCCTGGCTCTTGCCGGCGCTGAGTTGGGGCCACCTCTGAGCGCTTTTCACAGGGGAAGAAGACAACGAAATCCAAGCGCAGGAGAGGTCGCGGAGGGAAGTTACCTGCTCTACTGCTGGGGGCTGGCAGCGGCACCAAACTTGCCCCAGGCTGGCCGTCGGGACTCTTTTTGTTTGTTTTTTCTCCTGGAAGGAAGCGTCAGTTCCCAGCGAAGAGAAGCCGGAGAAGGGCCGGGAGGAGAGGCGGCCGCAGCGCTGGCCCCGGGACCCCCGGGGGAGGGATCGCTCGAGGGCATAGCTGTGGAAGGAACCCCAGGAGAGGCTGGGGGATTTAGCCGTGGGAGTCGGGACCCCTCCCCGGGGGCCTCCTCCTCCCGCCGGGGGAGAGGGGCCGGGCGGGCCGGCACCGCACGCCCCTCCGGGGGGGCGACAGCCCTATATATTGCCAAGCGACTCGGGACCGACCTCCCCATCGCAGGGAGCTGCCGCCGATCCTGCCCCCCTCCCCTTCCCCTCCCTCTCCCCTTCCCCTCCCCTCGGGGGAGCTCTTTCTCCCGCCGCTCCCCCATCCTCCTCCGAGGAGGAGGAGGAGGAAGGCGAGGGCCGTATATGAACGCGGCCGACTTCCCCTGCCTGCGAGGCATGTGCACGCTGCCGGCGCCCAGCCCCGCGGCCGCGGCCAGCCCCGGTTCACCCGGGCCGGCGCGGGGGTCTCCGCAGGCTCCGCCGGTGAAGCCGGAGCCGCGGGGCGCTGGGAGCAGCCCGGCCCCGCCGCCGCCGCCCGAGGAGCCGCCTCCCACCGCCGGGGGCCGCCGGAGGAAGCGGCCGGTGCAGAGGGGCAAGCCCCCGTACTCCTACATCGCCCTTATCGCCATGGCCATCGCCAACGCCGCCGAGAGGAAGCTCACCTTGGGGGGCATCTACAAGTTCATCACCGAGCGTTTCCCCTTCTACCGGGAGAACCCGAAGAAGTGGCAGAACAGCATCCGCCACAACCTCACCCTCAACGACTGCTTCGTCAAGATTCCCCGGGAGCCCGGCCATCCCGGCAAGGGCAACTACTGGACACTGGATCCGGCTGCAGAGGACATGTTTGACAACGGGAGCTTCTTGCGCCGGAGGAAGCGCTTCAAGCGCACCGACATCACCACCTACCCCGGCTACATGCAGAACTCCAGCGCCTTCACGCCCCCGCCCGCCGGCCGCCCCACGGCACCCGCAGCGCCCTACCCCAATGCCCTCTGCTCGCCTGGCTACGGCCCGCAGCTCTCCAGCAGCGTCTTCCACCCCTATGGAGCCGGGGCAGCGCCGCCGGCACAGCATCCCAGGATGTTCAGCATCGACAGCCTCATCAGCGGGCAGCAGGCCCTGCAACCCTCACCGCCCTCCGAGCTGGGCCACCCATCGCTGGGCTTGCCCGGAGCCGAACTGGCTCCTGCCTGCTCTGCCGGCAGCTCCGAGCCTCCCTGCTTCCAGGCGCAGCCTGTCAGCCCCGGCTTGCTGAGCCGGGCCGGTCCCAACTCCCTGGCGTACCCCTACGCCGCCTCGCCCCCACACCTGCCCGTGGCTCAGGGCAGCTACTCGCCCAGCAGCCCGCAGCTCTACGGGGCTCCCAACAGACTGGCCCTGCCGGCCATGCGGCCCCCGGCCTGTGCCGAGCACGGCGAGCAGCTCCTGGGGCTCTCCGCGTCACCCCTGGGCCAGTTCAGCTCCAGCAACACCTACATGAGGCAGCCCAACTTCCCCGCTGGCCTGGAGCGGTACATGTGATGGGGCCGAGGGGGTCTGGCTGGACATCCCCAGGCTCCCACGAGCGGCTCTGGACGAGCGGACTTCTCCTTCCCCGTCCTGGGGTCAGCTGGGGTGGAACCAGGGGTCCCCGGCTGCGTGCAGACCCACACGTGTGGGAGCACTCGGTTCCTCTCTCCGCTTACCCTGAAGCGGAGGCAAGGTGATCTGTTTATCTGCTCCGTTCCTTCCCGGAAAAGCTGTTCTCTGGCTGCATCTGCCAGGCGGGGCTTCCCACGCTTGTCCCTGTGCCCAGCCCGGCCCCGGGGATGCCACCTGCAGCAGTGCACCCCGGGGCACCCCCAGGGCGAGCAGGAGCGCGCTCGGGAGGTGGGTGCATGGTGGAACGTGCAGGAACTCTCTCTCAGATGGGTTTTCTCCTTTCTTCCCTGAGTGCCTCCCGTGTAACTGGAATGAAAGTTATCAAAACCCCCCAAACCACTAAACAAGTTCACTGGATTTTAAATGAATATTTAAGATGTTTATCATTTCCTTTCCCTGTAGGAAAAGAAACCCCAACTTGACTACTTCTTTTTACTATTTTTAAAAATTACTTTTATTGTTAGAAAGGACTTTTTTAAAATAAAGCTTTTTCTTCCAACATGACCAGTGCTGCAGTTCCTCTGGCTCTGGATTGATCTTGGCAAGAGGAAATTATAGTCTTGTAACTGGTGGGAGATGGATTCGTGCTACTGTTGTGACACCACCACATCTTATATTTTTAGTGATGCTTCTTAAAACTCTCTATTTTATTATGATTTTCTTAAAACCAAATGTTAATTCCTACAAGGCTAGCCCATGCAGCTCTTACTGGACTTGATAGTTTTCATTTGCATAGAGAGAATGTGTCTTCCCTCCAAGGAATCCCTTGCAGGTGAAATTGTAATTTAGCCCATCAAATTAGGAGATCACAGTTTTTCTTCCTAGCAACAAAATCAATTAAAATTCTAACCTGTTCACTGGTTGGGCTGCTGCTATTTATTTGCAGGACTCCCAGCCAGACCACCTTACAAGGTTTGAAGGGAGAATTCCCCATCCCAAGATTTAGGTTTTTTTTTTTTTTCTAATTTAAACATCCTTTGGGTAAAAGTGCCAAGCTAGGATTTCTCTCCTTTTTTTTTAGGGTGTCTTCTGAAGCAGAGCAGTTTTCTGTAGTCCCTATTGCATTTTCCTCCCTGAGAAGTTGGAAGTCATCTGATCTTTGGTGCAAAACAGAATCTCATTCCCAGCTGCTGGACATGAACAAAAGCGGGTGTGCTGACACGTACCCACGGAATTAGCTTTTGTCCACAGCTTAAAACCTTGTGGCTTTTCAGTCTTTCATTCTATGTGCTCCACAGAAACTGAGAGTGGGTTTACTATGAGAGTGGATGGAAGAAAAATGCTGTTTTCTTCTTGGTTTCTTTAAAATTTGGCCTCCATCTATCTCTAAAGACTGGGCTGCCATCTTCAGCTGGGTTGCTGAGTCTCCTCTCCGGTCCTTCCAGCTTCACCCTTTCAGCTTTCCCACTGGTCCCAACAGCAGTTTCTGTGCTTTTCCTCAAGAAATAACTCTGCTCAGGATGGGCACTGTGAAAGAACTTATCACTTGAAATACTTTGGCTCTCTCCACATAATATCTACAGGCAGACTTCTTCTGTCTAATGGAAATTTGCAATGTGACCATGCCTGCCTGTGATATACTGCCTGCAGAGATCACTTAGGGGAGTGCTGAAATAATCACTTGCAAGGACAGTCAGCAGAAAGGACATTTGTCATAGCTCACATTCATTCCCAGGGCCCGATCCCGCAATGTTTTGCTAACAAAAGAACTTTTGAAATCTTGCCTAAATACCCAGAGTGTCAGAGCCAGACATGTGCCAGAAGCACCGGATCTGCCAGCTGATGGGGCTGTGACTCCACTGGCTTTGCACCCTGAGCAGGAGGGCTGCTGAGGCAGGGCAGAACCAGGCACTGACATGAAATAAAAACAATATTGGCTGTAGGGGGTGGGCAGGAGATGCTGTGGTTCTGCCTGGGTGGGAGCTGGTGTTGGAAAGGGCTTTCAAAGTTCCCGGTGTCTGAGTGTTAACTCAGGTGCTGCTGGAGCCATGAGGGCTGGGCTGTGACTTGCTCCAGTCCCCAGCTCTCTGTGCTCTCCTGCTATGGGGCTTTCTGGAGAGTGGCATCCAGCTCCAGATTTAGGGATGTGTCTGCAAGAGATCCTCCCCACCCCTGTGCCTGTGCAAGGGGGATCTCTTCAGCCAAGGGGGCTCTGGTGTGAAGTGAGTCACCACAGGGGACTGACTCCCCGAAAATCTGCCTTGGAGAGAGTGGATGTCCCTGTCCTGGTGTGGTGGGACAACCCCTGGTGGGCAGCACCGAGTTGCACATCTTCTCTGGTACATCCCTGCCTGCCAGACAGCCCCAGCCCAGAGCCCCTTGCAAGCATCAATAAACCACCCTCACCGCGGGGCTTACACTGCCAAACAGCTGGAAAACAGGGGAAACAAACCCCCTTTCTTCTTTTTCCTGTAGACATTAATCCTCACATGCACAAAACTCTGGCAACTTGCATTGTGATTGTCATTAAAATAATGCCCTAAGAGTGTCTTCTTGGTTAAGTTAATGTATCCCAACGAGGCTTTTAAGCTTTCATTTCAAAGCTTTGTTTACAGTTAGGGTGAATCTAGCAAATGAGTAGGATTAAGGTGTCATGTAAAGCATAAGCCTTGCTGGGACAGAGTAGTTTTAAGCTTTGTAAAGTTTATACCTGAGCTCTTCATCTGTTTTAGTGTCTTTTCGGTGTCCCTGTTTAGTGAATAAGAGGGATTTTAATGAAACAGGAGTAATTATCACTCAGATTTCAGTTGTGAAACCAAGTCTCCTTTGAAATCCTCCCCTCTTTATTTAGGGAGTTTAGGGAATATTATGTAATGACAGTTGTAACAGTCTCGAGTTCACACAAAAGACAGAGGCAAAACTTTCTGTACTCTCTGGGATTGTGGAAAGAATGTCATACTTCAGGGTGATGGCAAGAGGTGCTCTGGACTTCCCCGTGGTGGGGAGAGCCCTGTTCCAAACCTGTGAGATGCTGATGGGGGAGGTGGAATTGAGCCCGAGCACCAAAGAGATTTAGTGGTGAGCTGGGCTATCTTCTCTGACTTCTCAGGGAATAACTTTGCAAGTCAGGCTGATTTCAGGCACGTTCAGAAACACTCAGCCAAAATGAGCTGCCACTTTGAAAAGATACTGGTTTTTCACTGTGAAACTCTGGCTATGCAGGGAGGACCTACTGAGCTGCTGTGTCTGTCTGTTTGCAACAGCATTCTGCACTTTTCATGCTTGTACCACCTTCCTGCTGCTTCCAACAGGTTCAAAGAAGCAGTAAGAAATGCCCTTTCCAGATTATATTCCCAAAATATAAATAGTGTTTTCCACCCTGTTACAAGCAAATACAGCACTAGCTGAAATTTTAGCTTGAGCACATTTCCTGAAGAACTTACCGGTCCCTCTGGTAGTGTTCGTTTTTTTTCTGGATGCTGCCAGCTGTTCACTGACACTCGATGCTGGAACTGTTACACCATAGCTTCCTGTTATTCTATGCAATACTTTGCAAATACACAGCTTGAAGACATTCAGTGGTGTTTTTTGGAGGTCAAGACTGAGTTGGTAAAGTCAGTCAGTGATGGGGAGATGGGCAGTGGATGCCATGGGACCGGCTGAGACTGACTTTGCCAGGTAATAATGAGGTTTTAACAAATTAGCATCTGGGAGTCAGCACTGCCCAAGCTCTTAGCTACGTCTCGGGATGTCGGGGTCGATCACCGCTGCTGCTATGTTATGTTTAGATCCTTTACATTCGTAAAGTTCTTGTAAGGACAGGAGCAGGGGATGGAACCGCTGAGTTTGTACAAGGCAAGAGCAACGCTGCGCTGCCCTCCGCCGCTTTACTCCCCGGCTGTAACGCCTGGGCGGGGGGGGGTGGCAGGGGCGACATGGCCCGAGTGACAGCCAGCGTGCTCAGGCCAACACTGACCTCCAGTGGAAAGCCCTGGGAAGCCGCTCCCGGCTCCCGGAGGGGTGCTCAGCGCGTACCGGCAGCATCCCGGCCCTTGAGGTTCCTGTTCACGGCTGCCGGGGATCAGGACATCGGGGAGTTTTGGGGTACGGTCGGGACGAGACACCGTAAAGTTTGTTCAGGGAGGGTGAGTATGAAACACGATGGGCTGGACACAACCTCTTAAAACACCAGTTGTTCACTCTGAGGAGGTTTCAAAGGGAAAGGGTTTCTCTGGCTATACCTTCTTTTACCCTTTCCTAAGCCATCCCTGGGCACAGGATACAGGATTGGGCTGTGTTGGCTGTTCCTGCGCTTCCTCTCCCTAGAGTGAGAAGAGGGAAGTGAGTGGAAACACAGTGAGAATCTGCACCCTTGATGGAAGGGGAGGGGTTGGTGATGACAGATCGCTCCTCTGCAGCAGCCAGTCTTGTTGGCAGGCTGACTGTGTTTGAAATGTGCTACACGATGGTTGAATGGCAGAGCTGGGGGTTGACCTGGCTCTTAACAGCACCCAAAGTGCCACGCAAAGCATCAGAGCCTGAGCACTGGCAGCACAATACCTACAAACTCTTGGGAGAGATCCAGGGTGCAGCCTTTCTACTGTAGTTGCTGAACTGGTTACACTGCAGCAGTTGGGTTTAAGAATGTAATGAACCAACTGTGCCATCCCAGCACCAGCAAGCAGCTCTGGCTTGTGGCAGCTCAGGGTGTTGCATGGAGAAAAGGTGCATCTGAGCCTCTTACTCATGTGCCTGGGAAAAGTTCATTTTCTAGTTTCATCAGCACTGCTGAGCCAAAGGTTGGTATTACCTCTGCAGAGAATGGGCCTAATGGTCTCAGACGTTTTGGGTGCTTTCCATCTGCACCAGGGTCATCTCATCTTGGCTTTAAAACTCTCCTGCTAATCAGGTGTTGGAAACCAAATCAAATCTGTACACCCATTTTCAGGAAGTTTCAAGTTATCTAATCTGGCTGGAGCAAATGGACCTCAAAAAGCACAAGATTGTCCAAGCTCACTGACCACTGACCACCCTAGCTCTTCGCTCAGAGCAGGCCATGGGTTTCAGAAGAGAAATTAGTTCACCTGTGCAGGTCAGGCCAACCCAGGTCTTGGTTATACCTTTTTCAGGTGTCCACTGCTTGAGAGACAAGAGTCTGAGTAAAGCTGAGGGGACTCTGCTGTGCCTTATTATTTTCAGTTTCAGAAAGATGCCAATACGGAGCTGTAACTCCCTCCCAAGAGCATCCCATCCAGCACTCCTCTGTAACAGAGGTCTCTTTACCCATGGGAAAAGAGGAGGCTGCCAAACCAATCTCAACCAGACCCTTCACCCTCAAGAAATCACAAGTTTTGCCACACCAAAGACACAATTAGGAAGGAACATTTTCTTGCCAGACCCAAACGCATCCCAGCAGAGCTTCGTGTTCCCTAGAGATGGCTAAACTGGCCACTTGGTCAAGATGGTCCCGTCAGGTCAGCCTGGAAGCGATAGGAGTGGGGTGTGAGCAGGGTTTGCCTCCTGCACCCACGGGGTGGCAGCCAGGTGACACCCAGGCCATGCCCTGTGGCCCACCCTCAGCTCTCCTGCCTGGACCCCACCAGCCACAGACTCTCTCCAAGCAGCATTTGCTCCTCCCTTGTTACTTATTGTCAGGTTTTCCACTGTGTTGGTTTAAGCACGTATCCATCCTCCCCCAGCTTGAAGCCCTTTCTTTCCAGGCTGTCTGCTGCTTGGATTCTCCCCGAGTTGATGCTCACCCTCTAAGTATAATTGCAATACAAAGTAGTTTCAGAATAGCGTGCAATAGTGGCTAATTATTTGGAACAATTATACATAACAAAGACAGAGCCAAGCAGCAAGAGGGCTTAATTGTCTGGCCAAGCATGAAATAGCACAGGATTATCGCTCACAGGGGGAGGGGAGGCAACAGAGGAGAATTGCCCCATAGAATAGGCAAGAATCCAGTCTGCTCTGGAAGACAAAGTTTATTGAAGAACTTGAAAATTCCCTGTTGAAGCATCTTCTGAGATGGCAGAGAATACATGAAAAGGAGAATGACCCAGAATATGGGCTTAAGGCACAAATCCCTCCACTGACAGACTCCAGGCCTACAGGCGCTTAAGAACATGCTTAAATTTTAAGCACATGAATAGTCCCCTTTGACGGCTCACGTGCTTAGAGTTAAGCTCAGGCATAAGTGTTTGTAGGATTGGAGCCCAGATTTTTATTGCAACTAGGCTCTTCTCAGTCATGACAGGAAATAAGAGATGTAAAAAGTGCACAAGTTCCCAGGGCAGTGCCATGAAACCCTTTGCTCCATGTGAGTGACAAAAACCTGCAGTGAGCCATGGCAACATCCACACCTTCCCTCCCTGTCATGGAGCTGGGGGAGAGAACAACTGTGCAGTGGTGAGAGCAGCATCTCCCAGTCATGAGTAGAGCCTGAGAGTCCACAGGTGTGGGTAGAAGGTGAGGAGGTTGCAAAATGGAAACAAGACCACCAAAACCTAAAAAGTGCTGCAGGTGTTGCTGGAGTTCAGACTTGCTTGAGTGTACCAAAGAGCAATGTCTTGGAGAGCTTCTGAGATGGTATGGAAAATTAGGATAATCTTCAGTAAAAGTGATGAAATATGTATAAAAAAATTCCTGCAGAATATTAACAAATCAATGCAATAGCAGCTCCTCTCCAAATAATCCCTGCTTAGGCATTCAGCTGCTTTTTCTGCAGAACAAGGTTTCTCTAGTGTGAGATTTTCCCTGCTCTTTCTCCATCTCTGCTTTTGTTTTTTGCAAGGCTTCCCAATTTTTACCCAGCTTCCTGCTGAGGAGCAGCATTTGTTCCTCTGCTTGAACCTAGATCACTGTTTTTCATTTGTCTTTAGGGCTGGAAGAGTTTGCTTTTATCAGTGGGACAAGAGCCTTGTGTTGGTGACTGAAGATGTGCTATAGTGGTGGTGGTAGAAAAAGTGGAAGGTGTGGGATACAGATGCTGTGAGCTCCAGAGGGCTGACTGGGCACAGATCCTATGGATGTCCCATGTCCCAGACCTACAACCATGCCTGAAGCTTCGGATGAGGGTTCCCATGCCAGCAACAGCATGTGAGAACAGTCCAGCCTGGAGATGTAGCTGTGGAGGAGATTTTTCCTTAGAAAAAATGAGAGGACATGTGGATCTGCCCCCATCCCCACTGTTGGCTGTACTCTGCACACCCCTGTCAGCCCCACAAGGGCTCCACAGGGATGTGTTCCACAGGGTGGGAGCTGCTGCTGGAGGGGGTGACCCCACCACTGCCCCCCTTAGTGCACCTGGTACCTCAGCTGTGGCTTGACCATTGGCACCCATGGGTCCAGACCTGTGCTGGAGGGCTGGAGGGCATTAGATGATACATCCAGTCTCCTTATCCAGCCATATGTGCAGCCTCCCTGCCTTTTCCAGGCACAGACATGTACAATGGAAACACTCACATTCTCTTTTTCTCCTTTACACCCATACAGGGCAGGGAAGCGGGGACTGGGCAGCTCATATCACCTCTGAGGAAAGGTCAGGCCAGCTGGTGCCAGGGTGGGCTGGGATGTTCCTCAAGTGCTTAGGACCTTCCCAAAACACCCCGATGCCTCAGTGCATCACCAGCCTGCCACAGCGTGCCTGTGCAGCAGCTCAGAGCAGGGAGGCACGGGTGGAGGATTTTCTCTGGAGCCAGAGGTTAATTATGCTTTATTGGATAATTTTCAGCTGGCAGTGCTGGCAATAAAAGGGATTTCCTCTAGATGGCACACTTATCTCTGCACTGGGAGGGAAGCCCACCAGCCTGCATCCCCCACAGGACCCCAGCGATGTATTTTCAGGGAACGGATAACTTAAGTCCTCTTATATCACAATTTGAATGCTCAATAGCTAGACTGTACAAAAGTCTGGAAAATGGTAATAAGAAAGGGCATTTCATATTGAGCACTGCTGGGATCCAGTTAGCTGGGTGATGTTAAATATCCATCTTGAAGAAATCATAGAAATTTCCAAGTAACATAAAGCCAGATGTGGAATATCAGCCTTTCCTTCATCAGCCCTCAGTGTTGCTTCTTCCACGTGTGTAATCCATTTTCCTCTTCCCAGCAAGAATAAGCAGAGCCTTACCTGCAGTAAGTGAAAGAAGTGGGAATGTGTGTGTGTGAAGCTCTTGTCCCTGTGCAGCTCAGGGCAGCAATTTCTTCTGGTGGTTTGAAGAAAGGAATGGAAGTTCACACCTGTCTGGAGATGAGATTCACCCTTCTCTGCAGAGTCAGCCACAATGCTGAAGTGATGCAGTTTAATAATTTTTCCATCTGACAGTCCTTCACTAGATAAGGGGAGAGGGTTAAGGGGTTTGGTTCTGCCTCTTCTCTACATGTGTGAGATGCCTCACATCTCTTCCCAGACTTTGGTTTGCAAATTTTTCTCTCTGTGTATTCGACTTCTTCCAGAGATGGGAACAGGGAAAAGCTATAGGGAAATCTGTGCTATATTTCTGTGCAATCTTATGTAAGGTGAAGCGGCAAAATATATTTATGAAGTTCTTTGAGAGGCAGATCCATAGATATCAGCATGTACATGCAGGGCTGATTTTTCAGAAGGATACAGCAGATGGACACAGATCTGATCCCCAGCTGGAGATTGATGGATACTTCCACAAGGACTCCTATCCCTAACCTTTTTCTACATGGAAAGAAAAAAAAGAGCTAAAAAATTGTAAAACTGATCAAACTATATTCCAGTAATTTTCCACCTTCTCTGTCATTTCCTCCTTTGAAGGACCTCTCTGTGTTACTTCTGGCACCCAAGCTGAAGGTACTCAACTGGCACTTCTGGCAGAAGTGGACTTCAGTGATCTCAGTGGGTGAGGTGGGCATGAGCTGCTGAGCTGGTGAATGCAGAAAACTCAGCATCAGGGATTTCCTGGACAAGTTTGGCATGATCAGATGCTAACATGGAAAACCTGGACTCAGAAACCTCATCATGAGTTTCTAAATCCTTGTGGATCTAGCCGTTTACTTAGGTCCTTGCACCGGTGTGCCCACTTTTGGAAAATCTGATTCCCTCCCACATATATCTCTCACCTCCCAGAAAAGCCCTAAAAATCCTTCCTTCTATTTTCAGGGGATTTTGGAAAGAATGAAGTGATTTAGCAGGCTTGTTTTCACAGGGATGTTTTTCCTTGTGTGGTAGGCACAGTTACCCGGCTGTTCTATACACATTGCCATGTGCCAGAGCATAACTGCCTTCCACATGCATCGGCCTTTGGCTAATGTGTTTTTTATGGCAACCAGGAGAGCTGGCTTTGGTGAGTCTCAAAAGTGCACCTGTGGTTTATGGCTTAAAAATGCTGTGTTCCTCTGAGTCATGTAAGTGTGTGTATCTCTTTTCACATCAGATCACTGAAGAGTGGTATGGAAAAAAGGGCTTAAAACAAGTCAGAGTTAATCAATTGAGTGTTAAGCTTTGTATGATCTTGCCTAGTGGGCTTCAAACCCACATGGGATGGGATCACTTATGAAGAGAGAGCAGGAGGCAAAGTTTTGGAACTGCAAACCCAAAACTAAGGTCCTAAAGTCAGATCATATCACTTAAATAAACGTGGTTTTAACATGTTTCCCACTTGTCTGAGGAGCAGAAAAGACAGGGATAATTGTCCTCCAAAGTTTCATGGGGACTCAGCCCTGGACGTAGGGTTCCTAGGAAAAGCCTTCATTGAAATCCAGGCCTTTTTTGGTGTGGATTTTGAGACATCTATATTTGAAAAGTCAAGTCAACAACCCCGAGCTGTCCAACATCTGAATGCTGCAGGGATGGATATTGGCACTTGGCTGTGGTGGTTTTCAATATGGGAATTTCATGTATCTCTCACTATCTGTCACCACCATTCCCACTGACCTCCCTGTGCTGGGAGCTCGTGGTGTGCAGGCTGCAAACTGATCTTTGCAAGCTGGAAGCTGGCAGAGCGTGCCTGGAAAAAGAGTTGAACTGCAGGGAGCCCTGAAGGTCTGAGCCTTGGATATGGAAAGAAGAGAAATAATATCAAAGGAAATCACATAAGTGGAAAAAGAGCCCCCTGGGGCAGCCCAGGCAGCAGCAGGTCTGTCTTGTTCATGTTTTCAGAGAAGTTAGAGGTCAGCCAAGCTTGATAACGAGGTAATAAAGAAAAATCCATCACTGAGCCTTGGGGGACTTGTAGATGTAGTTCTCATCAGAATAAACGAATTTAGATGCTGCTCGGCAGAAGCAACAAGAACGATTATGGATCACAAAGCCAACAGATCATCTGGAAGGGTCTGGGAGCAACGTCGGCTGGGCTGGAGCAGAACTTTCCACAGTTCCCAAGGGCTTCCCTTCCCGGGGTTTCCTCCCCTCTGAACCCCCGCGCCTGGAGATGCTCCAGGCAGGAGCAGCTCCTTGAGACGTGGGCATGAGCGACGCCAGGGCAGGAGTAGCGATCGCACCCTTCGGTGCTTCGGGATTCATGTTCTGCCCTCCGACTACATCCGTACCAGAGAGCGGTCTGGGCGGAAGGTCAAGGCAAGAGTTGTTCTCTGTGGGAAAAAAAAAAAAAAAAAGAAAGAAAGAAAAAAATAAAAAAAAAAAGGAAAAAAAAAAAGGTGCTTTATCGCTCTGTGGCCAGTTTTGCAGCTTTCAGGAGCTCCGACCCGGGAGGAAGCACTGGGACACCCGGGGAAAACCTCGGCCATGGGGATCCACCTGCTGAAGTTGTCAGCAGGGCATCAAACACCGACCCCACATGCGTGGATCAAACACTTCATTAAAACAGGTGGGAAAGACAGTGAAAATCAATTTACAGAAAAAAAAATCATAGTGATCAGTTGATAACCTTTATTTTTTTCCCCTACTTTCGTGACTTTTTGGAGACTCTCTCCATTCCAGCAGGATTCATCCCCACCCACATTTGATTCTGCAATTTAACTTGAAATGTAAAACAGAGTTGTATTCAAACGAGGAGCGAAGCTGTCTGTAAGGAAATACTGCAGAGAGGAGAGCAGAAAAATTAAAAATCTGCCCAAGATAAAATGCTTCCCTCCCAGCCTAGCATGCCCGGCCTCAGCGGGGCGATGACAAAGCAATCTTTTCGGGTAGATCAATAGGGGTTTTCTTTCGGGAGACCACATCACTTCTTAGGCCGGCTCACATTAAAACGCGCCCGTCGCTCCGTGTGTGGATGCACGGCCGGGAGTGTGTGTGTGAACGTGTTTGTGTGTGTGCACCGTGTCTGGGATCCGACCATCTGGTTTGTTTCAGTCCAGGGTTTCCCTTTTCTAAATCACCTCGGGACGGGTGTAGTTTAGGCACTTTTTCTCGTTTTGATTTGTTTCTGCAGCCGATCGTGCGTAGCAAAGCCGAGGCTGAGACCGACTCGGCGAACAGAAGCCGTTCGGAGACGGAGAGAGCGGAATTCATTCACTCTCGTTCCATTGTGGGTCATCCCCGACTTAAATGGGGACGGTATTGTGCCTTGAAACAGGCAGCAATCGTGTCGGGGCCGGGTGTTCGGGACGCGCTGTTTCTCGAGCTGCGGCGCTCTGGGTGCGCGATGCTGGGCGGGAGAGCCAGGTCCAGGCGGGAGCAGGACAAGGCACCGGCCGCATCCCATCAACAGCGCCTCGCATCAGCCCTTCTGCCTCCTCCGTACATTTTCCATCTCAGCGGGGTCCCCATGACCATGAGTATAGCAGCGAGCGAGTTCCCCGTTGCCAGGGGCTCCCCCCGAGGTCTGCCCACCTCGCCAGACAGGGGGAGAGGCGCAGCCGGGGCAGGGCAGTGGTGGGCAGGCAGCAGACACCCACATCTGTTTCACTTCGAGCCGTGCGGGACCAGCCTCCAGACGGAGAGATCGGGAGCGGGCGGGCGGGCGGGGGGCGGCCGAGCATCTTCTCCCCCGGAGCATCCCCCGGGCGGTGTCCCCTGCCCCCGGCCGCTCGCAGCGCGTCATTTTGCTGCCCCCCACCCCGCCCTCCCCTTCGCCGCCCTGCAGAGGCACAAGACGCAGCTCCCGGCGGTTCCTCGCTGCCACGAAATGCACCAAGTGGAAATTCAATCGCCCCGTTGTGTGTGTGGTCGAAATCTCTGGCAGCTGCCTCCGAATTTTTTATGACACTTTCGTTTATGTAGGGGAGGCATAACTATTATTTTACGAAATAAAAATGAAAAGCGGCTCGGGTCTTTTCCCTCTCCGCTCTCTTTCATTTGTTCTTCCCATCGCCTTTCCACCGGGCTGATGAACGAAGAGTTTAAACAATGTTGGTAGGAAAGATGCGGCATCTCCGAGGCATTTATCCGTGTTAGACAATTATATATACATGTGTATATGAAAAAAATATATTGTGAAAAGAAAGAAAGTATATCCTGGTAGAGCTGAATATATATATATACACGCAAACATATGAGAGGGAGATATGTGCGTATGTGTTGTGAACACAGGTCAGGAGCATCGGAGAAGTATAAAAGTGAAAGCTCTGGAAAGCTCCCCTAAAGCTGACACGGACCCGCGAGACAAGCTTCCCACCTTCCCGAGAAACTCGCAGCACAGTTTTCCCCTCTACTTTTCCCCGCCGATCGAGAAATTCTCCCGATGTCCGCGCTGGCGGCGAGGAAGGAGGATGCGACCGACTCCGCGCAGAGGCTCCGGCTCTGAAATCGCAGCTTCCACTGGAGATGTGCGGATGGAGACGTCCGCCTCTGTCCTCTCCTCGGGGTCCCCCCGAATTCGCCGAGCCTGTGCACCAAGTCGTTAGGGCTTGAGTAATTGTGACCGGCATTTGGAAGCGGGGCCGCGCAGCTGTTTGGCCCGGCTCCCCGGTATTAGTGCTGGAGATTTTATCACCAAATGCTCGCACCTGTTAACTGCAGAGACTGGCAATTCATCACCGCGGATTCTCACACTGCTGAACGTGGCCCTGGCGGGGGGACATCTCATGGTATCCCCTTGGAAGAACCCATCCCCTTTCCTTCCTCCCTCCCCAGGCATCCTCCCACGGGAAAGCAGACACGTGTTTGCAGAGCTTCCAAGGGAAAAAAGCAAAACAAACCAAAAGCTAACGGTGCGAGCGTGTTTCAAAGTGTCCGCGATAGAGACAGGGACAACCTGCTGTCACAGCCACCTACGGGACATGGGCTGGGCAGCTTCAGCCACGGACGTGTTCCCCGGACTGCGCCAGGGCAGCTGCAAGGGGGCAGCGGGGCTCTGCCACCCGCGGGGACACTGCGGATGCTCCCGGGGACCTTGTGTGCCTCTGTTTAGAAGAAAATTCTCCCGCTTCGCCTGCAGCCCGCGACAAGGTGGGTGTCTGCTGCCCACCACCTCCTCCTGCCAGGCGTCAGGAAAGCAGAGGCAGGAGAGCGGCGGACAGGAGATCCCGAGGCCACGGGATATTTCCCTTCCCGAAGGGCTCCTGGGGCCTGGCTGTGGGTGGGTCGCCTCGGAAAGTGGTACCCGGCCGGGCCAGCCGCGTCGGGCGGAGATGCAGGACTCGGGTGCGGTCCCAGCACCCCGCTGACACGCACAGCCTTTGCTTTGGTTATTTCTCGTGGGGGGAGAGGCTCGGCAAAGAGCTGCTCCTCGCCCTCCGGCCCGCACCTGCCGGGCGCAGCATCCCTTCCGTGGGAGCCTCGGAGGAGGCGGGTTTCTAGGCAGGGTGCTCCGGCCTTAGTGACGTGTTGGTGACGTAAGCGCGTGGAGAAGGGGAGCGGGGATCCCCAAACTCACACGACCCCTCAAGGGGACCGAAGGCTCGGTCCTGGAGGAGTAAGGGTCCCTGTCTGTGAGGCTGCGGGAGGTCTGCAGCTCCTCCCCCAGATTCGGGCATGGGCAGCCCTCAGGGGGAGAACGGACCTTCCGCGGACCCCCGGGCCGAGGAAGGCGATCGTCGCGTCGCGCAGGAATGGGGTCTGAGAGTCTCCAGCACCGCGGGGCGCTTGGGGCGGGGAGGGGCTTTATCCAGCGTCGATCGCCCCCCTCCTATCGCAGCCTGCTCCAGACGAAGCCGAGGCCATCCGAGCGCCAGGGGAGCAGGCGGCAGCTTTCCTCGAAAGCATCTCGGGCGGGGGACACGCTCCCCGGGGACCGGGCAGTCCCTCATCGTGCCCCGTGGGGGCTGCGGCGAGCGCCACGTGATGCTGGGGCGGCCGTATAAAGGCCTGGGGAGCGCTGGCAGCAGGCGCAGTGTGGGAGCGTTTCCACCGGGTCCCAGTTCGGGAGGGGTGGGGAGGGGGGGAGCCGCCTTCCCCACTTCTGCCCTCCCCCTCCCTCTTCCCCTGCCCCTCCCTTCCCCCTCCCCCTCCCTCCCCCCAACCACAGAAGGAGCCGTCGCAAACCCCACTTTTCTTTCCCCCCTCTTTTTAAATTTTTTTTTTCCCCTCCCGTTTCTCTTCTTTTATTATCATTATCACCATTATTTATTATCACTGCTCCCAAGCGCCCTGCCCAGCCCACGGGCTCCCCGTTCCCCCCGCCCCCGTCCCGCGCCCCCTCCGCCGCCCCTCCCTCCGCAGCCACCTCCCCGCAGCCACCACCGCGGCCCCGCCAGCAGCGGCGCGGCGAGCGGGGCGCGGAGCGGCGGCGCCGGGGCGCGGAGTCCCAGCGGCGGCCGCAGCCCTCCGGCACGGCCCCGGGCCCATCCCGGGAGCCGCCGCTAGGTGGGGGGGGGAGCCCGGCCCCGGCCGCCCCGGCCGCACAACAATGACTTTGGGCAGCAGCGGCGGCGGCGGCTGCGGGATCATGTCCGAGCGCTCCCCGGAGGAAGAGCCGCTCTCCGAGGTGGAGGACGCGGATATCGACGTGGTGGGCCCGCCCCAGGATGGGGGCAAGTACAGCGAGGACGAGGAGGACGAGGACGAGGAGGACGAGGACGAGGAGGACGGCGGCGATCCGCTGGGGCTGGCGCTGCCGCGGAGCGGGGCCGCCAAGGCGCGCATGGGGGGGTCCCCGGAGCGGCTGTCCCCCGCCGGCGGATCGGAGCCGGCCTGCGCCCGCGGCGCCGCGCCCGGGGAGAAGGCGCCCGCGGGCGGCGGCGGCGGCAGCGGCGCGGGGGGGAAGAACCCGCTGGTGAAGCCGCCCTACTCCTACATCGCCCTCATCACCATGGCCATCCTGCAGAGTCCCAAGAAGCGGCTGACGCTGAGCGAGATCTGCGAGTTCATCAGCGGGCGCTTCCCCTACTACCGGGAGAAGTTCCCCGCCTGGCAGAACAGTATCCGCCACAACCTCTCCCTCAACGACTGCTTCGTCAAGATTCCCCGGGAGCCCGGCAACCCGGGCAAGGGCAACTACTGGACGCTGGACCCCGAGTCCGCCGACATGTTCGACAACGGGAGCTTCCTGCGCCGGAGGAAGCGCTTCAAGCGGCAGCAGCAGCTGCACCCGCCGCACCCCGAGCTGCTGCTGCGGGCCGGGGCCGCCGACCCCGCCGCCTTCCTGCCCGGCTTCGCCTACGGACCCTACGGCTACAACTACGGCCTGCAGCTCCAGGGTTACCCCCACCACCACCACCACCATCCCGGTGGCGGAGGCGGCGGCGCCGCGGGCGCCTTCCCCTTCCCGGCGCCGCACTGCCCGTTACCGGCTCCGCCGCCTCCCGCCGCCGCCTCCGTCTTCTCCGCCGCCTCGGGGCTGCCCTCCTTCCTGGGCGGCGAGCTGAACTGCAGGAAGTCCTTCTACCACCCCCAGCTGAGCCCCACCGCCCTGCCCGCCGCCCTCCTCCAGACCCTCAAGCCGGACCCCTCGCCCGCCGGCGGCGGCGGCGGCAGCGGCGGCACCAACCACCCCTCCCGGCCCTCTTTTTCCATAGACAACATCATCGGGGGGGCCGTGCCCCCGCCGCCCAGCACCAACCCCAGCGTCGCCCCCGCCGCGCCCTACCCCGCCGGCCAGGCGGGCCCCCCGGCGCAGGTCCTGGCCGTGCTCAGCCCCGCCTTGGCCCCGGCACAGCCCCAGGTCAGCCTGGCACACGAGCCGCTTCTCCAGCCGGCCCAGAACTTTTCCAGTAAAATCACAACCCTCAGCAGCTGTCATTTTTAAAGTGTGCTGGGGACTGGGGAAGGGGAGGGGGATGGGGGGGAGAGTCGCGAAGCAAACGGCCCCTTTCCAGCTCTCCCCCACTCCTCCGAAACTGCTCCCCTTCCCTCTCCCCGTGTCCCCCCCATCTCCTCCTGTTGTGTTTTAAGGTAGGAAATATTTCCTTTTTTTTTTTTTTTTTAATTTTTACTTATTTTCCAGGCTCAGTGGCATCCAGATCTGCTTGTCTTTCTTTGCTCGGGAAAAAAAAAAATATATATAATTCAATAAATCGGGAGGGCGGGAGGAGGGAAAGAATAACACGATTTGGTCCGACAAGCTCCAAAGCGTATTTATAAAGTAAGTGGCCGTAACATAAGCTGGGACCTGGGCTGGTTGAAAACGCAACGTCTTGTGAGGGGCGGAGGGGGGGCACGTGAAAAACGAAACGGTCTTATGGTCGGAAATGTTTCCTTTGAGAGGTGCGGGTTTTCCGCGGGGGTCCCCCCAGATCTCCTGGGAAAGCGACCAGGGGAGTTGCGGACGGCCCCGGTCGCAGCGAGCCCGTTTTCGTTCCTGCAAGTGTCTGTGCCGGGTGGCTTTGCCATGTGTGTCTCTCTCTCCCCTGCTCTCAAAGAAAATGTTTTAATGGTCCAATCTTATTTTTAGTTTCTTTGAAGCTTCGGATTTGGTTTTAAAAGGCACTGTTTAAGGTTTCTTTGTTTTTAAGAAGAAGAAAAGTCGGTGAAACTCAGGACTGCGGTTTATTTTTATTCCTCCTTCCCCCCTCCTCCCCCCCCCCCCCCCCCCCCAATTAGACATTCAAATGCACGTTTGAAAGAAAATCCGATCGGTCAGGAAGTTTGGAGAATTCCCATAGTATTTTTATTTTAATCCCCGTTTTCCCACCCCCTCCGTGCGTGGGTTTTTTGGTGTATTGGTAATTATTTGTATATAGATTATTCGGGAGCTAATGAGCGGAGTCCAGTTAACTCTTCACTGGTTGTGCATCCGTCATATCTATTTTATTGAGAGAATCTGTGAATAATTTGATGTGGAAAAGGCAACAGAATTTTGTCCACCGTTGGTGTAAATTAATAAATGTTTGTGACCTGGTTAAAAAACAAATAATAATCCAAATCGTTCTTTGCGATGTCCTTTGTCACGCTGAGAGCCGAGAGCCCCGCTCGGGCCTCGGGGAAGCGAGAGGCTCCCAACCTCGGCTCGGCGATTCCCGGGAGCTGGGCAGGGGCCGAGCGGCCCCTCCGCGGCCGGGGGCGCAGCTTGCGCGGGGTGCTCCGCGCCGCCCCCTGCCCAGCGCTGCGGGCCCGGGCCACCGCGGCGGTCCCCGCTGTAGGTCCACGGGCCGGCAAGGGAAAAGATCCCCACGATAATTTGTTGTTGTTGTTGTTAATTTTATGTTTTAGTTCTTGGATTTTGGTGTCTCCCAGGAAAAAAAAAAAAAAAAAAAAAAAAAAAGCAAAGAACCCCCTCCTCCCCCTAACAAAAAGCAAACCAAAGAGCAACCCGCGTGTTTTCAGGGGGAAGGAGGTGGCAGCCGTGAAAAAAGGGTTCTCCCTTCTTCACCCCCTTCCTCTCCCCCCCCCCCCCCCCACCTCCTTTTATTTTGTTTGGAAAAGTTGACACATGAGAAAATAAGTTGGAGGGGTTTCCCCCCCGCATACACGTCCCCCTTGGGCCTGCAGTATTTGAATGACCGAATGAAACTTGATCTCTGCCTAAATTTTGCAACAACTTACAAAGTAAATAAACATCTTAAAGCGCTCCCTTCTCTTCTAAACGTCTCCCCTCCGACCATCCCCCCCCCCCCCCCCCCACATCAAATTTATTTATTTCAGGGACCAAACGTGGCTCTTTGGTTTGTTTGTTGGCAGGGACCCTGATCGAAAGATTCGAGGCCTTTCTGACCGGGCAGCCAGCTGAAGGAGAAGGAGAAAAAAGGAAAAAAAAAGCTGAGCCGTACGAGGCAGGGAGCGGGGGACGAGCCGGTCCCCGGGCAGCGGGGCTTTGTGCGGGGCCCTCCGGGGCTCAGGCAGGAGCAGGAGCCGGGCGGTGTGCGCCGGGGAGCGGGGGGGGATCGGCTTTTCTTTTCCCTTCTCCCACCCATCCCTTTTTTATCCCCCCTCCGCTGCCCCTGTCTGTGCCACCTCGAACCTCCGCGCAGTTTGTTGATGTTGTTCCTGAACGTGCCGCCTCCCCGCAGCGAGCGGTCTCACATCTCGCCTTCACACACATTTGCTTTTGAAAAGCGATCTTCGTGTCCGGCACTTGGTTGTCTCCCTTTCATGTCCAGCTCCTACAAAAGGGGCTACAAGACTCGACATGGGAGAAAAGAGGAGGCCAATGAATCTATTTTCCAGATTGCCAAGCACATGGTTGGAAATTGAAGGGGCTTTTGTAGCATTTCCCCTTCCTCCCTCCCTCCACTCTCCTTTTCTTTTGCTTGTGTGCAAATTGTTCAATTGCTCTGGCAGGGGTGTTCCTGACAAGCTCATTACTAGAAGGTGCCAGACCCCTCCTCTCCCTCTCCCCCGAAGTCTTTGATGAAGTTAAAATGCGCTGATAGCTGCTCTCGGGGCTATCTTTGTTCAGCCTCTTTTAATAACCGAGCCTGCTTTGAGGAGACGGGAACCGAGGGAAGAAAGCGATGTGCAGCGAGGCTGGGTGGTTGGTTGTGTGCCTGGCAGAAGGGGGGCTGGTTAATTTAATATAAAGTAGCGATTTTTAATATATTTTTTGGCTTGTTTGTTTGTGAAGCGCAGGAGGAAAAGGAGACAAGGGTGCCAGGAGCGGACAAGAAATGGCAGTCGATGCCCGTAGGGATGAAGGAGGCGTGTGGCCCCTGCAGTCCCGCTGGTGCAGTGGGTTCTCCAAGTTGGTGGTCTCGGGGCTTGAAGGGATGGAGGGGGGTCCTCTGCAGGGAAGCGGTGTTTCCCTGGAGAGCCCCCTGCCCCCACACGCTCAGGAGAGGGGGGTCGGGGGGTGTGTCTGGGACTGGGACACCTTTCCCCGGCTCCGTTCATCTCCTTTTGCCTTGCGGAGTCATTGGGAGTTTTTAAGCCGCGGTCGCCAGACAGGATTGAAGCTGAACTGATTTTGGGCGCGGGGAGATTCCCCTCCTTAACCGGCAGTCGTGGTACCCACGCGGGAAGGGTCGGGCTCGGACCTGCGGGGGCTGCAAGTGCAAACGCCATCGAGATTTTATTCTGGGGGGGGAAGAGTCCCAAGCGTCTTTAAAATTAGAATTTTCCCCATTCCCTGAATTTCCCTGAAGCACCGCAGCTCGTTCCGTGCCCTGATCAGTCTCACGCCGCCTGCAAGTGTCTGCGTGGCTCGGGGAGGTTCGGGGGAGCGCCCCGGAGAACCGGCTCTCCCCATCCGCCCCAATGGGGGGCGGCGAGGAAGGACCCGGGGGTCTCCCCTGGGTCCGAAATACTCTGGCCGGACTCGGTTCCGGGGGTTTCACGAGAAATTTTGCCTCGGCTAGGCGGGACGAATAATGGTCCCTAATTACGGGGCTGGCTGGCTCCGCGGCCCCGATCTTCACGGGACGTTATTTTTAAGCGTTCAGCGAGGATCATTTTTCACGCCTCGCTGCCTAAAGGAGGGTTTTATTTATTTATTGGAGGGGAGGCGAGGAGGACACCAGTAATAACCGAGCACTGAAAGGAAAATAATTAGCTGTTGCAGTTGCTGCTTGGGAGTGCCTGGCCAAAAAGGCGACTTGACATTTCCCTTTTCCTCTCCTCCCGTGTGTAGGCTCCCTAGCCCAAGTTCTCGGAGCTGCTTTCGGGGGTTGATTTAGTCAGTGCTAAATCCCGGGCAAAGCCCTCCAGGAGCCCGATCCTTTTCTCTGCACGTTTGAGGGCTTTTTTCCCCTTCTCCCTTTCTGATCGGCGCCTGTTTCCGAGTAGGTCCGGGGGGATGCCGATTGCCCTGCCTTGCTTGGGCTTTGGTCACGCGTTCATGAGGATTTTTTTTTTTTTTAATGTGCCCCCACTCCTCTACTTTCTGTAGGTTGTAGCAAAACCGCGACGCTCTCTGCATAGTTACTCCGCGGCGGATTTCCGTGTGTGGGCAGCCTGGGAGAGGCGGAAAACTGGGGATTCTCCTCGGGTTTGTCGGGGCGGGATAAAACGATCCTGCCCCGGAATATCCCTGTCGGGACCACAGCGGGAGGGCTGTGTGTGTGCGATTTCTTTTTCTGCTTTCGCTTAACTAAGCCCGTGTTAAGCAGTGCGGATGCCGAGGAGGGAAGCGAGTGGCCCTTCCCTCGCCCGCTGCGGGCTGTGGGTGCGGGACCCCGGCCCCGCCAGCCCCGCTGCGCTGCCCGCTCGGCCCTCACCTCCCGCCTCCTTCCCCTGGCACCTTCTGCTTTCCATTACTGCTGATTTGGAGAATTAGGAAAGGTCAAGATCTTATTCATTTCTTCGGTAGTTTTTTTGTTTTCTCTTTCTACTTTCTCGCAGCCCCGAACAAAAATAAATCATCGTGGATTATAGAAACCACCCTAAGACATCAAGAACATCTTTTCCAATAGTTTGATCCTTCCTCCAGGACTGCCCTGGCCTTTCCTTGTGACTGCGCAGAAACTCCCGTTTTCACGGTGAATTTAGGATTTAATAATAGCGTCCAATCTCTCTGTGCCCCAGTGCCCGACCTGAAAACATTGCCCTCCAGCATCTTCTTTCTCTTCCCATCTCTCTCTTTCGTTTCTTTCCTTCCCCGAGAAGAACGTAGAGAAACGAGATTAAAAAAAAAATAAAAAAAATACCGTTTCCCGATCTGGAGAGAGCAGGAAGAGCTGTCGGAGCCGGCTCAGCCGCGGGAAAATTGTTTTAGAAATTAAGTTGGTGCTTTTGAAACCTCGAGATGTTCGCGGTAGGTCAGGGACCTGTGCTTGCCCCTGTGTCCGTCTGTCAGGAGAGGAGAGGGGCAGGGGCTCCGCGCTCTCCCCTCACCTCCCGGACTACGGCTCGTCTGTCCTTCTTCCTCTTCGTCGCCTTTTATTTCTCATCCGTTCTTTTTTTCCTTTTTATTTCTCCTTGTAATTTCCCATCTTCTTCCTTTCTTTCATTCTTTCTATAATTATTTTAATTTTATTTATTCTTTCTTTCTTTCTTTCTTTCTTTCTTTCTTTCTTTCTTTCTTTCTTTCTTTCTTTCTTTCTTTTTCCCACGCTGTTAAATTTCTTTGTATTTTGGTTTTTCTGTCTTTAACTATTTTAATTTATTTTGGTTTGTTTTTATCTCTCTTCTTTTTTGTCTTTCCCCCTCTTCCGCTTTTTCTCTCTCTTTTGCTCTTACCTTGTCTATTTCTTTTGCTTCCACTCTCTCCTTCTTTTCGTCTTTATCCCTTTCTTTTTTCCCCCCTTTTCTCTCGCTGTCTGTCTCTCCTGCCTCACCTACTTCTTCTGGAGTTCGTCGGGGCCCGCTTTCCCACTCTGTCCAGGACATTTCCAGCTGTGTCCACCCCGGGAATCTCCCTCTTGGCCGCAGCGGTGGGGAAGGGGGGGTCTCTCCTCCTTTGACCCAGGAGCGATTTCGGCGGGGGCGCTCCGGGCTCAGCGCTTCCCCTGCCTGTGCCCAGTGGGCTAAGGAGCAGCTCAGGGGGAATTTTTGGAGCCGGGGGCCCTGGAGCACACGCCCCACACCCCCTTTCCACCGGCCCGCCGGTGCATTTACCGGGGAGGTCGCTGCAGGACGCGGCGGCCCATGCGGGGTTGCAGGGCTGAGCGTGTGCTCCTGCCTGCACCCCTCTGCATATCGGGGGGGGGGGGGGGGGCGGGGGGGGGGTGTGCGGGACCAATTCGCACTTTATTAATTTCTTAAAGAAGATGTACATTGGCATCGCAAACCCGTGGCAGTAACAGGTGACGCTGAGATCCAGGACGGGACAAAACCTGTTCGAGGCAGGGTTTTATTCGTGCGTTTCCAACCCTTCCTCATCATTCAGATGCTAATGATATCCTCGAGTGGACAGTACCGGGATGCGCCCGTCCGTGGGCCGGGAAGGGGCTCGGTCCCAGTGGACAGCCGGTACCGAGCAGCCTGGAGCCCGGCGGTCTTTTCCGGGCCTCGGGCAGGCGGGAATCCTCACTTCCCAACCGCCCTGGCTGCCAGCATCCCTTCCTCTGGGATCCGGGTGAATTAGGTACATGGGTATGGCGTGAACCATGCTCATCCCTCCCTGCCACTGCAGGACGAAACCTGCAAGGGATACGAACTCCCCAGTGAGAGGTTGGGAGGGAGACCCAAGGGATGTAATGAGTTTATCCGTCAGTTTCTCCGTGAGAGACTTCGTGTCGGTGCCCCGGGAGCTGTCTAATGACCGGTTTAGTGGTGTTTCTCCCACCTTCGATCCTTTCTGGTTACCGAGGCTCGGACTCCATGACCCAGGGTGGCAGAGAAGCGCTTTTCGGGGGCGTCTTTATCCTTTTCATTCATATTTCGTTTTCCCTGCTTTAGCTCGCCTGTTAAGTGAAATTAGATTCCTCTTTCGTTAGTACCGCGGGTTTGAAACGGCTTGAAACAACACTGGCGATTCCTTTCACTCTCACAAAAATTCCCAGATACTTCACTTTTCCCCGCCGACGGAGGCGAGCGGAGAGCACTCGGAAAGCCCGTGGATGAGCCCCCGCTCACCCCCCGCCCTCGCAAATCACTTCAGCAGTGAGAGCCTTCTGCGGGGCACACGATCGCCTTTCATTCCAGCTGCACTCCCTGCAAAGTCCGTGGGAATTCCCCCCCCCCCCCCCCACCCCGACGAGATTAACTGGGGGCCCCCCATAGTGTCCACCCATCAGCCCTCGCCAGAGGGAGAAGAGGGGACAGAGGACAAGACCTCGGGGGAAGCTCCACAGCCGGGTGGGAGCGGAGCCGTGTTGGGGGCCGGACCCAGGCGGGATGGAGGTACCGCCGCTTACTCTTTAAATTGAAACAAACTACATGGAGAAGGAAAAGCTTCCCCCTCTGGGCGTGGGGCCGAAAAATTTCAGGGTCCAGCCAGACGGGCCCTCCTCATCCCGGACCGCGGCTCCCTTTCCGTGGCAGGTCCCGGTGGGGCGCGTAGGGGCGAGGGGAGCGAGAGGGGAATCAGCTGGTGAGGCAGCGCCGACCCCCTCGCTTCGGCCTGCAGAGTCCATACGATCTCCTCTTTCCAGGAGAGAAACGTGGCCACAAAATAAAGGCAACAAAAGAGCGCACAGGGCTCGGCCGAGAGTGCCGGGGCCGGGCAGGATGCGGAGCCGAGCACGCACTGCCGGCCCTGGGACATGTTGGGGGGCAATCCCTTCCCATGGCGAGCGCAGTCTCCCAGAGGTGCTCCCCCAGCGCACCTTCCCACCTCTAACCCCCGAGATTTCGGATTTCACCCGTGTTATTTCTAAAATGCTCTTTTCTCTTCTTTCCCCTCACTTTCTTTTTTTTTTTCTCTTTTTTTCTCTTCTTCCTTCCCCCCCCCCCCCACCCCGTTTAATTACTTTTGCAAAACCAGAGGCCACTGCCACCTAACGCGGCACTGAAATCCACGTCTCCTCTATGACTTACAACCCAAATCCCAATCCCATGACCTTTCTCTATCCCCCCCCCGCCCCGGGTCCCCCACATTCGGTCATGTGGGACACGAGTAAATTTATCCACCCTAGTGGAAAGACCTCCCTTCTGCAGTTGCTCCGGAGAAGCCCAACACGTTTCACAAGGAGGATAATTTCGGTTTCCCACCTTTCTCTCTCTTTTCTCCTTCTTTTAACTCGGTTTTAATTTCGTTTTCTCCCTTGTCCCACGAGGCTGCTATCTCTCCCCAGGCATGCTCCTACTCTGTGTATGTCTTTCAACAACACCCTGCCAAAGGGTCACTTCAGAGGGCGTTTTTGACAGCTCTTCAGCTCAGGACATCGTCAAAAAGAACATTTCTGGCCTCCCTGGAGCGGGAGCGAGATGAGCCCAGGCTATGTCCCCACAGTAACTTCTGCTCTCCCGGGGCTCCCCAAGGAGCTGGATACATGTCTGGGGACAGGGACCCCGTCCTGGCCCTGCGGCAGGGGACACCCACCCGCGGCCTCCTCTCTGCGTCTCCCGCGGCTCCGGCCGGTCCTTTCTCACCATCTCGGCTGCTTTTCCCACCCCAGCTCCCGTGGGGTGACCGCACCCTCGCGTCCCCCCGGGAACAGCGACTGGCATAACCTCCCGTCCTGGGCAGCCCAAACCCCAGCCCGGAGTCGTTTTCCAGCGGGAGCCAGGGGTGGGGAACCTCTGGCCAAGCTGCGGGGTGGTCCCCGCATCCCACCCTCACCATCTCTGCTGAGATGCGGGTGGCAGGAGCAATAGGGCGCCCCGGGCAGCCCCGGGCAGAGGTTGTGTGCGGGGGAGTGAGAGAGCTCCAGAGGGTCGGGCAGCCCTCAAGAGGCCGCGGCCAAACGGTGCTCTCAGACCCTGCAGCCCCGGCCCTTCCCCACCCTCCACGGGCGCTCCGAGGGGGGAGCTCGGAGCATCCCCCAGGGTGGCCCTGTCCCCGAGTGGATGACCGGCGTGCTGCGAGTGCCGGTGCCGCAGCTCCGCCGTCGGGGCCGGCCGGAGGAAGCCGCTGCACCGCCTCAAACCGCGTGTGAACCGGCTGCAGGCGCCGCCGCTTCTCCCCCACTCCACCCTCTCCTTTTTTTTTTTAAATTTTTATTTTATTTTATTTTATTTTTTTCTTTATTTTTTCGGCGCTGCCAACAGTGGGCAAGTTTCCCTTTCTTTCCGGGGTGGGCATTTACCCGAACCCCAGGCAGGTGTTGGGTGCGTTTTGGTGGAGGTAATGAAACCACGTCTCTGAGTGGAACTCTCAGGTCTTTCCACTCTGTCCTTGCTCGTCAAACTCTGGCCCAAGGGCTCACATGGGAAAAAAAGACGAGAAACTGATAGAATCTATTTGTTTCCCGGCCTCACTGAGAGATGGGGAAAAATATTCCAGAAAGTGTCACTGAAATCCTGCAGAGTTCGATTTCAGGCACTGCTATCAGCTGTCGACGACGAAAAACGGGCAGTATACTGTCTTATACGGGAACTAAACATACTGGAGCCTCCCGCCACATCCAGCTGATATTATGATCGATACTCCCAGAATTTTCCTTCTGTTTTCGCACAATATTCCTTGGTCGCACTTATTTATGTGCCTGGGAGAGAGCAGAGAAATATTCATCGAGAGGGAAAGGCGTCTTGTGATAATCGGAAACAGGGATCCTTTTTAAAAACACCTTTCTGGCTCCAAAATTCGTGGGGGAAAAAAAAAAATTACGTGAAAGCACCTCAGCAGAACCGATGAGAAATAATAAAGGCAAATTAATCGGAAACGAACGTTTCCCGGAAAACCAAGTGGTGCAAAGCGGATTTCCAGCGCGGGGCCGGGCCGAGGGAGAGGCTGTCACCGCCCAACCCGCAGGTGCCTCGGCCGGGCTTTGGAACCCTTAGGTTTGCGCCCTTTTCCCCGCTCCCTCCGGGTGCTCGGGACGGGGATGGATCCCGCCTCGGTACCGCTGCCCAGCCCCGAGCTCCGCGCTCCGCTCCCGCCTGGAATTTGCGCATTTTGGTCATTTTCGCCTCCCGCGGTCGCGGGGACTCCGCTGCCTTTCGGGGCTTCCCTCGGCCGCTTTCTCTGGGAAGGTTTTATACAAAACCAACCTCCCGCCCGACATACTTTGTTTTCCGCTGGGTACCCGTGTTATTTCCCGGGTTGCCCCGACGGGAAGGTGCGGAATTTTGCCGGATTGCTGCCGGTTTTTAAAAGAGGGAGAAAATGAGGGAGAAGACGGGAGGAGGGTGGCGGGGGTGGGGGGTGGTGGCGGCTGCCGTCTCTATTTTAATGTCATTATAGTTGCCGTGGCAACCCATTGGATCACTCCTCCTGGAATGAACCTTGTGACAATGGTTGGTTTGCGAGAAATCGGTAAATGTGCAACCGGGGGACACAGCTACATTACCGCGAACAACAGCGAAAGTTTAACATGTGACCCTTCCAATTATGCTGATGATACCTCGGTGCAGCTGCCTCGGCCGTGCTGCGAAGATGTGGCTCTTTGGGGGGGGGTTGGGGAGGGTTCCCGGGGCTGTTTCAGGGCACAGCCCGCTGGGGATGGGGCGGCAGCCTGCACCGCCTCTGTACTTAGAGGGGAGCAGCATCTCTTCATCCGGATCGCGAACAACCACGAAAAGAAAAAACAAAAACACCCCCAACCAAACAAAAAACAACAACAAAAAAAAGAATAAAAGAAAAAGGAAGAAGAAAAGGCTTCTTCGGGGAAACGCTGAGGGAGTTGAATATGTGCACGGGCTGTGGCTGCAGGGCTGTGGAATAAGGACCTGCTTTGGGGGGTGGCAGAGACCCCCCCGGCATCGGAGCACACGGTGCATCTGTGGCACGGCTGCAGGAAGGAACGAACGAAACACACCCCCTCCCCGAAAAAAAAAAAAATAGTTACAAGCCTTAAAATATGGTTCAGAGAATTACAAGTAATCAGAGCTGCGGGGGTCAGCAGTGCAAACTTTTTAAGACTAATGTTTATTTAGAAAAGTGAGTGGTGTCTGCGTTGCTTTTCTAGTGCCCCAGCACAAAAGTCCTAATGGCTTTTGCAGACTTTCCATCGCAAACTCCTGCACAGGGCTCAGGGACCACCGCCGAAAGCAACCCCAAGCCGACCCTTTCAAAGGTATCATCGGCACAGGGTCTATAATCCCCTCGCCCGTCTTTCCATGAGTCACTGACGATATTTTCTTCACCCCCTTCTCAGTTTTGCCCTTCTTTCCCGTTAGTTTGATGTAACCCGAACTCTCCCTAATACCATGGAGGAGAGAAATCCGGGGATGGGAGCGGCTATCCCCACCTCCCTCCCCGGTCCCGTTCAGCCCTGGACGGCTGCGGTCCTAAAAGCAACGCGGGGCTTCGACCGAGCTGGAAACCTCGTTAGGAAGAAGCCGGGGGCAGAGGCAGGAACCGGCGAGGGGAGGGCTGGCCGGTGTCCTGAGAGAAGGCAGAGCTGGCAAATCCATTCTCCCGCCTCACCCCTTCCAGCCGCTCTCCCGGGAGCCCAGCTACAGCACCGGCCCTTGTGTAGTTTTGGGTGTCTCTGCTGAGCCCATCCCAAAACTCCTCCCGTGGATAAAACATGATCGCCAGTTGGGATTGGACTGCCTTAGCTGACTCGAGGCTCCAACTTGGGATGCTCCTTTTGTTCTCAGGACTGGAAGAATAAAACCAGCAACTTTTTGTCCTAAGAGAGGACAATTCCCCCTTGACTTTAAACAGGAGGTGGATACAGGGGAAACACAGACTTGGAATCTCACTGAAAGCCAGTGGCCTCAGCCCTAGGTGCCTTACAGCAGGGCAGGGGAAAATCAAGCTGTGTTCAGTTCCATCCCTCCTGCCCTTGACAGGTGTCAGGATCTGGGAAGGATGAGCAGGACAACAGGATTTTGTCCCCTCTCCTGTCATCAGTGTTCACAGCTCCACTGAGCAACCAGTGCAGCTTTGCAGTGGGATGTGCAGGAGAGAAACAGGGTGACAAGAGGAATGGGATGGAAGGGGGAGAGAAAGGGGGCTGGATCTTGCTCCCTTTCCAGCCAAGTGGCTGTCTTATCCTGATCCTGAAAAGGTAAGCTTGGTTTAACCCTTTCTTTGGTCTGTATAGGGAAAAAGACACAGCTCAAACCTGGGAAGGCTGAAGCAAGAAATGGCAGCTGAAAGTGCCTCTGGAAACACACACCTGAGGCCTGATCCTGGCTTCCCCTGTCTGAATCAAGCACAGGTGCTCAGCTCTGTCAGAACCAGGTCCAGGGTTGATGTCACGACCAGTGCTTCGAGGCTGAGTTTGGTGGAGCAAGGACAGTGGTATTTCTAAACTGCTGAAATGTGCCTGACCCTTGAGGGAAGATCATCTCCTCCTTCTCAAGGGCTTTCATTTGAAGGGCTTGACTCTGCTTTCGAACAAGGTGATAAGACATTCTGGCCTTCTGACTCCCATTATCTCCCCGAGGGCACTGCACCCTCCTCACCCGGTGCTCGGTGCTCGACCATCCAGATCAGGTCGCTGTAATTGCTCAGGGAGTAGAGGACCCCCAGGCAGGACCTGGAACTTCTCCTCAGGGTTTGGAGACCTGGTGCAAAGCTGGGCAGTGGGATGGGGATGGGTGACAGCAGCATGTGATACCATCTGTATCCCTCTATCCCCATGACAAAGTAAAAATGCTGGGAACACTGTTCATCCCTAAATTTGGAACATTTGGGCTGGAATATTTTGGATGCATTTGAAGAGGGGAGGCAGGGAAGAAGGGTGCAGAATGGGGCATGAGAAGGAGAAAGAGCTACAGCCTTGCTGGCATGAAGCTGATTTGTCTGAATCCTGTCCTTTTGTGGCTGTCATCTGTCACTGTACCCAGGAGATGCTGCAACCACACACAGATGAGGCTCAGCCATGCAAGAAGCATCCCACAGGTATCACAACACTGCAGCTGCTTGCCTTGCCCCTCCATTTGAACCAAAGCTGCACTTCTCCCTGCTAGGGAACGGCTGGGAATTTCAACCAGCTTCTCCTGCAGCTGTGTTCTGCTCCCCAGGACCTTGCTGGGGTGGAGAGGTGCATGTGACATCAGGGGTGATGGTGAGAGGTGGAGCAGGTGCCAATGGGTGACCCAGCGAGTCCATGGGCCATTGCAGCAAAGCCCCTCCATCCTCTGGGGGCTGGGGCCAGTCTGATGCTCCAGCAAGGTTTTTCATCTCCCTCCTCGATGTCAGCTGAGCACGAAGGCAGGGGAGAGGTCAACCCCTCTGTTAATACACGTGTTTTAAATAACTGGTATTTTTATTTCTTCCCTTCGGTGCAGTGGGCTTGGCACAAATCTTTGTTTGCACAATTGTCCTGCCCACACATTCTGTTGCCCAAGTAAGGAGAAAAAGATCCCATGTGTGATCTGGAGGTGTGCTTTGCTGGTTCTGACATGTAAATATTAATCAAGAAAAAACAACACAAAGACAAAAATCTCCCCCCTACCCTTGAACCCCTTCAGATCCCTTTATTGTCCAGGCATTTGTTGCACTTGGACTGGCTTTTCACTTTCTCCTCTCAGAGAGGCTGGCTCCAGCAATGGTCCCCAGATTCCTCAGATACATCCCACTGAGGGAAAACATTTATTGAAGTTTTCATCTTATTAGGGAAATACATATTTCTGCTTCTTTTCCAAACTCCACTGACATCTTTCCGAAGCCAGCCCTGAGTGTCAGCATGGGGGCAGGCGAGGCATCCCCTCTCTCTCCTCTTGCAGCTGTATGAACTTTGAGCACCCCAAAATGCTATGGAGGGGGAATTCCTACCACTACCATGTGGCTCATTGGTGGACAAAAGCGGTGAGTATGTGTGTAGATGATTTTCCTCCATAAAGCTATGCTTCAGCTCACTCACACCTCAGAAGAAACTCAGGGTATTTGGACACACCATCCAGCTCCCCAGATAGCCACGTTTCAGATGAACTTTGCCAAGGCAGCGTTGATGAGGTAAGAGGGCACAGGGAGGTGTCCAGTGAGAGTTTGGGACAGCCTGTTTCACATGAAGAAGAGGAAATACTTATCCCTGGGTTATCCTGTAAAACTCACTGTCATGGCTCACACTCTGCTGGCAGGTTCTCACGTGGTAACTACCAAGGGCTCAAGTCTGGATGTGGCCTTTAACTTCAGATGTCCTTCAGACTTCAACTTGCCTGAGGTTGGCAAGAGTATCAGGGAGAGAATCATTCTGTGCTCACTGTTTCTTTTATTTTCTTTCTAAGCATCCATCCCTAGACACTGCTGGAAAGGAGATTCTGGAGTTTTGGATGAAATCCCACAAATTTTCATGGAAGCAGAACGACAGGAAGGCAAACAGGAAAGAAGAGGAGTAATATACTAATCTCAGGGGCACTTGTTGCATTTCTCTCTTTTCTTTGCTGCTCTGTTTCCTTTTCCTCCAGCTACATACTACAGGATTACGGCAAATGAATTAAGGGATTAAACCATAAGGGAGAATTAGGATCCTGCTGATTTAGAAACAGAAAACCAGATGGGCTCATTGAACTCCAGATGATGCAAGAAAATCTTGGGTAGTGCTTTGGATGTAGGTCACAGGAAAATTCAAGTTATTGGGAACCTCTGAAGATCTCTGGTCCAACAGCCCCAAAGCAAAGTCAGGTTAGATCAGATAGACCAGGGCTTTGTCCAGTGAAGTTTTGACTGTCCCCAAGGATTGAGATCCCTCACACCTCTGGTCCTCTGTGTTGAACTATCTTCAGGATAAATTTTCTCCACTATCTAATCCAAGCTTTCTCTCCTGCAACTTGCATTTGTCACCTCTCCTTGCATGTCTGTGTGTACACCAGGGATATGTCCGCGTTCATCAGGACCTATTCATGGCCTGTTGTACCTCCCTTGTAAACCAGGTTGTTGGGCACAAGTTTCCCATCTTGAACAGAGGGCTCTGGGCCTTCTGAGCACCTTGAATTCTGTCAGTGTGAGCAGGCCTGGATGGGAGGTCTCACCTCTCCATGGTGCATCAGTGCTGCCTTTGAATTGCTCTCACCTGTGTAATAGGGTGAGGTTTTGCTGTAACTGTGACTGGGGACATCCCAAACAACATCCAAACATCACTCCCATAACCCACTTTTAGGATCATCCAGGAGGTGGTGGGTCTGGATAAAAAGGACATATGGTGGCCTTTGGCCTCCTCCATCCACCTGGGGTAACAAAGGCATGGGTAATAAAGGTCACCTGTTCACCTTTATGGCTGACAACTGAGCCAAGAAATTCCTTCTCCCCAGTGCCCTGAGCACTCCTCCAGACTGCCTGGGGTCACACAGCATGAGGCCATACTCAGGCACAGCTTTTGGTGACAGGCTCACAGACAGGTGGACCTCTTCCAGTACATTTTGGCAGCTGGGAATCATCTCAGTGAAAGACAGAGTTGTGACGTGTTTGGCTGTGCCTTGCAGGAGAGGATAAAGAAATTAAATTAAGAAATGGAAAAATAAAAGAGAAAAGATAAAAAAGGAAAAATTTGTCTACAACATCCCAGCCTATTCCTGATCCTATAAATGGATGTGAGGGCTTGTTCAGGGAAAAGGTAGCCTGACCCTGGGCAGTGAGAAAATGAGAGGCAGAAGTCATGAAACAGGGCTCTGTTTGGACTGAAATTCGATTTGCATGGTTAAAACTTGCTGATCCCATACAAGGTTCTCCTGGCTGGGAGCTGAACTTGGTTCCACAGCCAAGATTTCTTCTTTTCCAAAGTGTTCAGCATAAATCAGACTTTCACAGCCGAGTTTGAGTGGAAGGAGCAAGAAATCACGTTTTGTCTCCTGTCCAGGAGCCCTGGGAGAAAGGAGCTGTCAGAAACCCAGGAACCAGCCCAGATCTGCTGGCACGTGCTCTGTGAATCCTTCTGCCTGGCACTGCCTTCACCCATCTGCCGTAACAACTCCTTCAGCTCCCATGCACTGCTTTTCCCAGACAAGATCCCAGCCAGGCTCCTGACACCCAGGTGGAGCTGTGCCCCAAGCAAGGGATACCAAACCAAAATATCTTTTGGGCTGGGTTATACTCTGCCCTGCATCTCATCCAAGCCAGTGAGAGGGGTTTAACATGGACCCATATCTGGTGTGCTGTGACCATTTGCACTCCCCTGGGGTCATCTTTGGGGTCTTTTTTTCCCCTAGAGGATCATCCCAGAGAAGTCACACTTCCATGTGCTTTTACAACTCTCTTGTCACTATTCTTACTAGGAATTATTTTCTGAATATTTAGGTAGAATTTCCCTTGCTGTACATTTGCTTCCAGGGGGATGATGGCTCTGTTGTCTTCTCTGACTGAACATCTTCCACCATGGCAAAGTACTGCTAATTTTCCTTGTACAGCTTCATATGCATTTGAAGGAGAGGGGCAAGTTCCTACAAACACTACATGGCTCATGTCCATCTGAGCATCTCCTGGCAGGAAGGGAGGGTTTGGTGGAGGAGGCTGCAAAAATCCTACCAACATCAGCAGTGGACCAAAAGCTCCATTGCTGATCCTGCTGTAACAGAGAGTTAAAGCCTCTCTGCTAGAGCCATTCCCTGCCAGTGAGATCCATGCAGTCCATTAAAATTAGGGATCTTATTATGGACTATATAAAAAAGGTAAAGAGGAAATGAGAACCTTATGAAGGGTTTCTTATGTGTGCAGATGGCAAGGGCATGTGAGGCTAAGAAAACCTTTTCAACAGGGTTTTCCAAACAGAAATGCTTACTTTACATGGGTTCCCCTCCTTTAAAAGGAGATAAATAGATGCAGGAATATCTATTCTTCACAATTCACACTTGCTAACCAGCCACACTGTCCTCGGGATGGAGAAACAGACCCTAAATCCTTATCATGCTCTGTCCTGGTTTCAGCTGGGATAGAGTTAATTTTTTTCCTAGTAGCTGGTGCAGTGCTGTGTTTCAGGTTTTTTATGAGAATAATGTTGATAACACACTGCTGTTTTAGCTGTTGCTAAGTAGTGCTTACCCTAAGTCAAGGACTTTTCTGTTTCCCATGCTCTGCCAGTGTGGAGGTGCACGAGAAGCTGTGAGGGAGCATGGCCAGGACAGCTGACCCGAAGTGACCAAAGAGATAATCCATACCATAGATCATCATACTTGGTATATAAACAGGGGGGAGTTGGCCAGGAGCCACTTACCACTCTTTGGGTTTGGGATGGTGAGCAATTGTATCGTGCATCACTTGTTTTTCTTGGGTTTTAGTCCTCTCTCTTTTTGTTAACTCCCTTACTATTATTAATTATTTAATATTGGACTGTAACTAACTCCAATTATTAAGCTGTTCTCATCCCATGGGTTTTAAGTTTTTGTAATTCTTATCCCCAGCTCACTGGGATGAGGGGGACTGAGCAAGAATCTTCATGGTACTTAGCTGTCTGCTGTGGTTACACCAAGACATGCTCTCAGGAGCATAGTTTCCTTTTCCCCTATCACCAAATCCAACTTTCAGGTGCACTTGTAGGTCATACTCAGCTCTCTCCCGAATCAGGAGGAGCAGACTGTGTTTGCTGCCTCCTGCAGCCTGATTGAGGACTGGTAATGCATCCATCAGCACACAGGAGTTATTTAAATCTATTGAGTAGCATCAGGAGCACTGAGAGCTGGCCAAAACTGGGAATTCAACCTTCCAGCAGTGGCCACTGCTCTGCCTCTGTTTCAAAGTAGCTGAAACCAGGGACCTCAAGCATGAATGGACTTTGTGTCTGTAGCAGAACCAGGGACCCTTGGAGTCTGGGCATCTATTTGCTTGGTCTAACCACCTCCTGGGACATTTTTAACCTGTCTCATCCTGTCCTCACATGCATGGCTGTCCTGTCACACAGCAGTTCCAGAATGGGAAAAGGTCCCAGAGCTGCTCTCTGAACCTGTAGGATCCTATGGGAACCCTTGACTACTTCCTTAGGTCTTTTAGGGGCCCAAAAAACAAACAGGGACAGGAAGCATCCTTGGAGCATGATCCTTATTTATACAAAAGTACAATCGCTCTCTGCAGGTGTTGTAGGGGGGTGGTTAACACCTCTGTTCAGGCTGAGAGCTGAAGCACGGTGAGGCCAAGTGACACGAGCAGGGTTGGGCAGAGCAAGAATGGCAGCCCAGCAGTGTTGTGAGCCCTTGCCACTGCTGCTTGCCACCACTGCTCAGCGTCTGAGCTCTGGCCACCTTGCCTCCCTGCCCACCCAGCCAGGCAGCCAGCTCCTTTCTCCTTCAGACTCTTAAAATAAGACTTGCAAAGCCTCGAGCGTGGTTTCGATTTCATTAATAAATCCCTGCTTGCACTTGAAGCTGCTGTGCCTTTTAAAACATTATCCGTGGCTCTGGTTACACTCCTGATGAAAGCAGGCATGGCCCTATTAGTTTTCATGGCAAACAGCACTGCCACGTCCTGAGATCCTTTACGCACTCGGTGTAACCCAAGTTTCACAGGAAAGGGAGGGGGTAAAAAAGGCATCTTGAAAGGCAGTGTCCTTCTCCTTCACTGCAGAGAGAGGGCATTGCACACTTGAACCCTTGCAGAACCAGTTTTCATTAATCCATACCATTTAAAATTGTTTTAATTTTTAAAAAATTGCTACCAACAATTACTTCCTGGCTCTGCAACTCCCACCTGATTGATGCCTGTGTCCCTCCAGCCCTGGGAAGGGGCTGTACCAAGGGGTGGGAATGGGCATGGGGTGTGGAGAAGGGAAACAGGAGCTGCTTGAGCAGTGAGGAGCAACAGCTGCTCTGTAGTGCAGCCTCCTCTTTGTGGCTCAGAGAAGAGGTGTTTTGCTGGGGAGCAGATTTAAATGTCCACAGCCATGCAATGTAAAAAACCTGCCCCATGGCAACAGGTTTGCTCTGGGTCACTAATCCCAGATGTGCAGATGGGTAGACTGAGGCACAAAGGGTTTAAGCTTGCTAGTGGTAGAGGATGGGGACGACAAGGAAAACTATTCCAAAACTGCTGAGGTGAGTTTTCAAATGCCTTCAGCTTTGCTCTGTCCCTTAGGCAATGCTTGGAGAGCTCTGTGGAAGTGAGTTTGCAGCAAAAGAAGAGAGGAACAAACAGGCCAAAACAGACCAGCAGGAAACCAGCACAGAGATGCAGGAGTGTGGCAGAGATTAAAGGAAATAGAAAAGGAAAGGGGAAAGGAAAGAAAAACAGACAGAAGGAGAAAGATATTAAGAAAAAAGAGAATAATGAAACAAGAAAAAAGGTGAGAATGAGGAAAAGAGAGGGAGGAAAGTGAGGAAGCCTCTTTGCATCTCCCGAAGCAGACAGGTGCTGAGGGCCATAATCCCTCTCTGCTGCCCTGGATCACACATCTCCACCTGTGTCCCAGAATGTTCCCTGCCCCACAGAAGTGCTGGCTGCCCTGCCCACCCCAAAGCTAAGCCTGGCAGCTGTCAGAGGGGCTGGGCCAAACCCTGGCCTGGTTTTCTTGCTGCTCACACAGAGCAGCCGGGAGAGGGTGGCAGGTGAGCGAGGCACAGTCATTGCTACAACAGATGGTAGAGGCATGACATTACATGGCAGGGCTATTATTTATTGAGTGCTCGTGTTTGTCATGGCTGAAGATGACATCTTATTAAAGAGTCATGACACTGGGTGATTTTTTTAAGCCTAGGGGCCAAGAAGGCTAATGAACAGGGATAGCTCCAGGAATAGATGGAGGGAAGTGCTGTTTTCAGGTCACAGGCAAAGCTGACTAATGTTTCACTGACCTGATTTCTGGGTGATTTCCAGGCACATCTTGCTCCTGCTGATTAGGGATGGATGCTTCTTGCCACGGCCTGACAGTGCTGGCTCAGGGGGAAGCTGCTCTCTCAAAAGACCCCGTGGCAAAGGAGCAAAGCCTGAGATGTGTCATGAGAAAGCTCCCACCCACAGACAGCCAAACACCAGCACTCCTGCTAACAAGGGCATGTGGCAGGCAATGGCTTTTGGACACGTTTCCCTAAATCTCACCTTGAAGGAGGTTGGAGGAGGGCTCTCAGAGACCACAGGCAATAGCTGGAGGAGTGTGGGAAGCAGGACCCCGCTTTCACTCTTGTGTGATGCTTGTCAGGACAGCTGGACCCACAGCAGGGCAGCCCAGCTCATTCTGTCCCTCTCAGCCTGCCCTGGCACCAGCTCTGCAAGGCTTGCCCTCCTTATCCCGAAACAAGAGCTGTCTCCCCGCAGCTCCCATGCACCGGCTCCTTATCGCTGACGCGCTCTGTCAGTGCAGATGCTTGACTAATGTTCCCTTGTAAAATGTTGTGTTAAGCACATTCCAGGCGCTGACATTAAATACTCGGGCCAGGGCAGAGCTCACCCTCCGGCGGGCGCTGAGCAGCGCTGAGCCAGCCCCAGCAACAAGCCGGTGCTGCCGCAGCCAAAATTTGCTTTTTTTCTGCCCCGTCCCCAGCTCCCTCTGCCTCCCTGCGGCACAGCCAGAGTGGGCAGTGGGGGAAGGAGGCAGCGGGCAGGACCACGGCTGTCTGGCAGATGAAATAATAATTACCCCAGCCGCCTCCAGCCTCCCTCGCATTCCTCTGTGCTAACAGCTCGGCTTATTTTGTTTTCATCCGCAAATATTGACTCGTCGGTTTCTTTCCACCTCGTGCCTATTAAAAAGGCATTGCTCAGAGTATTGTTATTGAATTTGTTCTGCAGCTGCGAGAAGCATCCAGCAGCTTGAAGGAATTCACCCACACCGTTAGCACAGTCCCCGAGGGCTGTTGGACTCAACATCCCCCAGAACTGCTTTGCAAGGGATGGGACCTGGGTCTGGCTCAGCAAGGATTCTATCCAGCCCTTCCACCAAGGGGGACATCAGGATGGAGCTGGGGGTGAGGCAGAGCTCTGAGCTGCTCCTGGGGGATGCTGCTTTGCTGCTCTGTGCCTCAGTTTCCCTGGTCAGCCTTGTGATTCCTGACCATTTTCGTAACGGGCTGGGAGTGTTAATTATAGACGTGCAATTTAAACAGCCTGACCTTCCTTGCTGCAACTTGTCCTTCAATATTCACTTCGGCTTGAAGATGTGGGAGTTTCCAGATGCCTTGACCTGGCTGGAGCAATAACCAGAAAAATAAATTCCTTCATTTCTCGCTGAGCTGAATTATCTGGGTAATTAGTGAGCATGACAGCAATGCTCACACAGCTCCATTGTGAGAGTCTGGCATCGTGGCTGGGGGGGATGTTGATGCCTCTCCCCCCTGCAGGGGGTGTTTGGGGTGCAGGACAGGGATGTGCAATCTCTCCCCACTTTCCCCACAGCGTTCACCCAAGGGCAGGGGCAGCAGGAGAGCAGCATGCTCGTGAGGAAAGCCCCTGTTTTGGGAGCTGTGCTCAGTCTTGGCGTCTCTCCCAGAATAAAATTGACTGGCACCACATTCCCAGGGACTGCCCTATGTCCTCAGCCCTCCCTCCAAGGGAAATCCCAGGGATGCCAGCACTCGCTCTCACCTTATTCCCAAATGGGAATAGGAATTGAGACAGGTGAGAAAGGTTGAAGCATCAGAGGGCCCTCTGAGGTGGGTGTCCTTATTGAAACCTCTCCCTGCCACCTGTGAGGGTCCTAAGGGACCCTTCTCCATCAGGGCACTGACAGATGCTTGTTCCTGTGGGTGGGCTGGGCAGCGGTGACCCTTGGGATCCTCTATGTCCACATCTATGGCAGGATCTTTTGCTCAACTTCTCCACCCTTCTAATCTCCCTCCAGATGCCTTTTTAACCTCTTCCAGCATGAAAAGAGCCAGCAGGTGAAATCCCAGCTCACCAACCCTGCCTACACCTCAGTGATAGCCAGGCGTGGGACACCAGGAAAAGCTGTGACCCTGTGGTGGAGGGATGCTCTTTCCGGGGGAGGGATGGATGGTGTGTGGCACATGACCCTAAACTCCCTGCATTGAACAGGTTGTCTCCTGCCTCGTGACCAGCCTGCAAAAAGGAATGTGGCTGCCTCCTTCTCCCAGTGCCTGTTTGTGGAAAGCAAATGTCAGCGTTGTCATGCCCAAGTGTTTATTTTGGAAACAGCTGGGGGCCTGGCCAGCAGGCACAGGGGACATGATCCTCCTTTATGGCAAGGAGGATCAGCCACCCGGCAGCAGCTCCTGCCATGTCCCACTGAGGATGTGGCTTGGCCAGAGGGCTCCTTTCTCCTGCCTTCAGTCTACACCACATCAGGTCTGTTATAGATACTCACCAGGCACAGGGAGGGCATCATGCTGGGCCCTGGTGGCAGCCAAACCTCGGGGAACACAGACCTGCCTGTGGGTACCACTGCACCTCAGGGTGACCCATAAGGACGCTGGCTCTGGATAACCCCCAGTGTCATTCCAAGCATAGCAGTTCCACATCCCTACTGGGGTGGGATGAAAATCATCTCTGAGAAGTGTCCTGCTCTCCTGACCTTTGCTCTCCAAATATTTAGGATCCCACAGCGCACAGTCACAGGCCTTGTTCGGCTTCAGTGTGATGCCATTTGCCTGCTGCCTCAGCTGTCCCCAGTAATTCATCTCTGGCTCACTGATCTGGGGATGTGGAAGATCCTCTAGCACCACCAGGCTTCCCTGAGGTGAGTGCAGGCACTAGAGCACCCTCCCAAGCCCTGACAGTCCCTTGTTCCCTGCACACACACATTCCCCCCTTGCCACATCCTTGGTCACCAGGAATCAAGGGGACCATCCATGGAGGGCAGACTCCTGTCCCTGGCAGGGTTCACTCTTCCCTCCTGGTTTGCATCTGTCACTGTTCCAGCAGCGACAAGGGAGAGCTCAAGCATGGCCAGAATGAGCAAACCCTGGCAAACTGTTGGACTTTCCATTAGGGAAGATGCATTTGGGTTCTGTGTAACAAGCAGGAGAGAAAACTGGGATTTACATGAGCCAGCAGTAAACCAGAGATGCAAGCCCAGACCCCAGCATAGCTTGGGATTTTTTGGTCAAGGGCAAAGACAGGTGGCTTTGGGTAGGCTCAGACCCAAGCCCTTGGTTTTGGATTTACTACCCCTGTTTCATGAGTTGCTAGAGGTGTCTCTGCCCAGTGACTTATCGGAAGAAAAAACTGGCTGGAGAGGTCTAGGCTGTGTCTGGGGACCTTCAGAAGAAACTCCATGGGGGAGAATTTTGTTTGGATAATTACACCACCTCAATGAAGAGAGAGAGAGTGCTCAGCTGGCAAGTCCTTAGGAAATGGCACTGACTATCACTGAGCATTAGTGAGGGTGCAAGAGGAGAAGAGCTCAGGAGGAGGATGCTGAAACTAGGAGTGACATTTTGAAGGGGGCCATAGTGGCTATTGAATTTTCTTTGCTCTGACCATAGGTACAGCTTATTGTACATCCAAAAAATCCCAGGCCTGGCCATTTTGGTTGAACATCCACTTTTTTCCATGGAGGACTTTCCTGTTCATAGATGACACAGTAAAAGAATAAGGATTACTTAGCCACGGAAGAGTCAATGCTTTTTATGAGACAGATCCATAAAGGATGTGTCCATCAGAGACCACTGAAGTCTTGGCCAGAAGTCCAAGACAGATCCTGCTGTTCAGAGATCCCTTTGCTACTGCTTGCCATGGGCTGAGGATGGCAAAACACCCAAACCTCAGCCTGCATGGTGTTATGATGAGCGAAGTGATGCTTCATAGACAGAAGGGGATTTTTAAAAGCTCATTTAAAATGAAAATTTATGAAACTAAATTATCACTAATTGTATTTTCATACTTCTTTTTAAATTAGGGGTGATTTTTCAGTGTGCTACTTGAATAGTAATTGATAGTAATTCTTTTATTGGCTACATTTTCCTACCGAAAGCTGTATTTCTGATGTTTCTGAAAATAACATTAATTTCAACACAAAATACCAATGAAATATAAAAAAGGTGCCAGTGTCAAATCATGTGAAAAAAAAAAGTTATTTGTTTTCTTTTTCAGATGGATTGGGTTTTTTTTGAGAGACAATGTTGTTTTCTTGAGAGGAAGGAAACTCCAAGTGATCACAGCAACACAGCTTAGATTTTCAGCAGATGCAAGTCAGGTCATCCCCACAGGGGCTGGCACTGTGTTGCATGGAGTGAAGATTTAGCCCCGTGTGTTTATGTGATGTCTTCACCCCTCTCCATTTGCTGCTGAAACCACTGGTAGCACTCCTGCCTGCACCAACAGGGCTGCAGCTGAGTGCTGTAGAGCAAAAACCCCTATGGAGATAGAGAGAAAATCATAAGCAAATGAAAAATGGAAGTTGAAAGGTGAGGTTTGAGGAGAGGAAGTGACTCATGGGTTGGGAATGAGGGATAGGGTCTTGGGGAGGCTCAGCAGCTCGAGCTTCAGTGACCCCCGACTGCAAGGAGTCGTGGGGAGGATGGAGGAGAGGCCAAGCATGGAGCAATGAAATGAACAGCCGAGCCCAGGGAGAGCTGTGAAACCCTGGAAGACAAGTCCATGGCAGTCATGCAGAAAGGGGAGGAATACCCAGCCTTTCCAGACTGTCTGAGACGTTTATCCTTCTCTCTGCTTTGAGTGGGAGCTGCATGAGACACGACGAGGTAGAGACTCGAGGGAAGCCAGGAAAGCTGCAGCATCTACAGCAATGGCTTAAAGCTGTGTTCAAACTCCTGACTCTGCATCTGCTGTGCTGTGCAGGGAAAGGGGCAGCATTTTCCTATGCCACTGTAGCATAAAGGAATGGGGCAGTATGTTTGAAATAGTTTGGATATCCTCAAATTAGCCTTCTGACCTCCTCCTGCAGAAGCCATCAGGACCCAGCTGAGCCATCACATGTGTGCAGTCAGGGCTGGGTGAGTTGGTGAAAGATGTGTGGATGCAGTGGTGGCACACAGGTACCATCAAGCAATGCAAATGTGGGAGGGAATTAGGGTTCCTTTCCCCACCACACTCCAGGAAATTTGTGACTGTGTGTCATGGAGTTTGGTGTACTTGCATCTGGTTGTAAAATAACCTATTAGGATGCCTGCTGTACCTTAGCAGATGGTGCCTGAAATATTGCAAAGACCTTGTGCCCAAAATGGGGCTGGCTCAGGAATCAGACAGCTTCATGCAAAGGTGCTGCAGTGGCAGCTGGACACCAAGCTGTGTGCTCACCCACTGGGGTTCTCTGCCTGCCCTAACCCCATCTCCCAGATTCCTGCACCCTCCTGTGCCACTCCACATGGCTCCCGTGGCATCCTCACAGCTCTGAGATCACACAGGGGGCAAGTGCCAACAAGTGTCCTTGGTCTCTGTCTTTGGAAACACTGAGCTGTTCTTGGCTTTGTTAGAGCCTGATTTGCATAGAAGGCAAATACTTGGCTCTAACTGACTTAGTCTGGGCATGGTTTTCAGAGGGACACAATGCTTACCAGGGACTTATGGAGCAAAGTGGCTTTTTCCACCATTCAGGGAAAGGAACTATGTCTGTCTATGTATCTATGTATCTATGTATCTATCTATCTATCTATCTATCTATCTATCTATCTATCATAGATACCTTCTTTTGCAGGTAAATAAAGCTCTCCATTTCACCTCACCATAACGAAAACACTTTAAGCTATGTCAGCAGTTTGTGTCATTTACTCTGTGAACATCCAGATACCTCTCTGCCATTCACGCATGGTTTGAGTGAAGTATTTCTAGGTGCAAAGCCGGTTGGAGATGCTGCTTTCTCAGGAGAATGCAGCAGTTGCCTGGAAACCCTACTGGTTTCTGAGTTGCCATGTGCTAGGACACTAAGAAGATTTAATTCAGAGTCTGTTCCCCCAGGGGTATATAAGGCAATCTCAAGGAAAAGGAGTTGAAGGCAATCTCTTGATCCTTCAGCCTTTATATCTGAACATTGCTTCTGGGGACAGAGAAGGAAGAACCTTATTATTTGGAACATGAAGTTATTACCCCAGCTATTAACAGCATGGAGGCACTCTATTTCTCAGGTTTTATCACATATGCAGAAAAGCACAATTTTTAATGATTTTCTCTGGGTGGAAAGTCCCAGAAATACCACACAGAACCTACCAAAGTCCTGGCTGGGCTTCCTACCGTCATGGAGTGGTTTCCACACCCACATCCAAAAGACTTGTGGCCAGCCCACTTTAAACTCAGCATGTTATGGAACACAGCATGGAGAAGAGCCTGTCAAGGTAGGCTCGACACTTCCCATCTCTTCTGATAAATCTGCAGCACTCATGAACTAAAACTGAGCTTTTGAAAACTGTCTGAGGGGATGTCTCTCTTGCTTTCCTAGGCCAGCACTTGGATGAGGCTTGGCAGAAGTTTCAGTGTGGATTCTACTGGGCATAATACTGGAGACTTTAATTGTTGTAGGAGTTGGCTTGGAGTCCTCTTTTTCTTGAACACTGCTGAGACAAATATTCTGGCTAAGGAATCAACCCAGGCACCCACCAGCTTGGAGGCAGCACGTAGGGCCAAGTATTGCTGTGGAGCACTGTGGAATCCTGTTGTATTCAGCCTGGCTGTGCCCTTCCAGAGAGCCAGTAGGTGCCATCACTTTGGATGCTTAAAGTTCATTTAAAGAACCCAAATCCTGCAAAACACCACTGCTATGGAGCCAGGAAAGCAATGCCCCTGATGCCACCTATCACAGCTTGGTGGCCACCCTGTATGTGTGTGTTAGCCCTATGTTTTCACAACAGGCCTTTAACACATGACATACTTATGTCCAAAATGGAGAGACATGGATTTGAAAGCTGGACTATGGTGGATAAGGAACTGGCTGGATTGCTGCAACAGAGAGTTGCAGTCAATGGCTCTGTGTCCAGGTAGAGGCTAGTGAAAAGCTCTGTCCCTGAGAGCTGTGTCTTGGGACTGGCACTCTTTAATATTTCCATCAATGGCATCAATCTCCATCTCCCACAGACTGTGGGATCAAGGGCACCCTCAAATTTGCAGGTCACATCAAGCTGAGTGGTGCAGGTGGCACTCCTGAAGGATGGGATGTCACCCAGAGGGAACTTGAGAAGTATCCATGGGAAACCCACAAACTTGAAGAAATCCAAGTTCCAGGTGCTGCCCTGAGTTAGGGCAATCCCAGACATAGGTATGGATTGGGAGAAGACATCACTGAGAGCAGCCCTGCGGAGAAGAACTTGGGGGTTCTGGTGAAGGAAAGCCTGGACATGCACACAGCACAGAACAACTAAATCCTGGCTGCATCCAAAGCAGTGTGGCCAGAGGGTCAAGGGAGGGGATTCTCCCCCTCTGCTCTGCCTTTGTGAGGCCCCACCTGGAGCACTGCATCCAGATATGGGGCCTGCAACACAGGGAAGTCTTGGATCTGCTGGAGTGGGCCCAAAGGGGCCACAAATGTGATCAGAGGGCTGGAGCAGCTCTCCTATGGAGACAGGCGAGAGCGATGGGGTTGTTGAGCCTTGAAAATAGAAGGCTTCAGGAAGAACTCACTGCAGCCTTCCAGTACTTGAAGGGAGCTCATAAAACAGAGGGTGAGTGACTTTTTACAGGGAGTGACAGGACAAAGGGGAATGGTTTTAAACTAGAAGAGAAGACATTTAGATTAGACACTGGGAAGAAATTCTTGTGAGTGTGGTGAGACGCTGGCACAGGCTGCCCAATGAAGCTGTGGATTCACCATTCCTGGCAAAGTTCAAGCCACATTGGGCTGGGCTTGGAGCAACTTGATCCAGTAGAAAGTGTCCCTGCCCATGGTAGGGGATTGTAACTAGGCGATTCTTAAGGTTCCTCCCAACCCAAACCATTCTAGGGCTCTGTGATTCTAGAATTCTAGGATTCCATGAACAGCCCCTTCCCTTGACAACAGGTCCCACCCAGTGACAACAAGCCCAGCCCAAGACACCCCTCCAGTATAAAACCTTCTGCCCACGGCTGTGTAGCAGAACGTGCTGAGCAGGGTTGAGGATGGAGGGGGACAATAGGATATTTAGGTTGCCAGCAAACCTGGTACAAGCTTTTCTTATTTTTCTCTGCTTGTCCTCCAGTTAGGCAGGCAATCTCACTCTGCTGCTTGGAAAGTAATCTCTGGAATATTCACCAGGGATGAATTTGTTGATTGTAAAATTAAAGGAGGCTTTGGGATTAAGGCTTCTGACCTCGGATCTAGCTCTTTCCGAGCCTGTGATTGCAGGTTGGTGTTTTAGCTGGAAAGAAGAAACTTTTGTGCTAGCAAGTAACAATAAACAAGCTTAATACAGGTTTGTTATGCCTCTGTTAGAAGGACTTTAAACATGTAGCCCTAATTGGAGGGAGCACCAGGTTAAAACTCAGTAAGGGAAGTTTATTGAAGGGTTTTTAATTTTTTTTCTAAAATCTTGATTTTTTTTCCCTGAGGGAAAAGGTGTTTTACTTACTTTCTAAATCTATTTTTGATGGAATGAAAAAGCATGAGCTGAACTTCGTGTTTAAGTGGCATTTCCTTTTTTTTCTGTACTAAAATGGTAGGGGAAAGGTAAAGGAGGTAGAAGAGGAGAAAAAATGATTTAAAAAGATTAGGCCCTCTTTCCTAGTCTTTTTGATAAAAGCGTTTCTAAAACATTTTTAGAGAACAATCATTGTTTCTTCTTTAAGTACATGGGATGGAAAGAGTTGCATTGTGGTGGAATGAGCCTTTCACTTTTTAAAATAAACTTTGGCAAAATATCTGTAGTTTAACTGGAGGATTTTAAATTGCACTCATATTGAATGCTCAGAATTCCTTCTGTTATCTTCTGAGAACTCTGACATCTGTGTATATATATATATTTCTTTAAACCATAGCAGTTGAGAGATGCTGCTGAAGAGACATTCCTTTTTCTGATGATCCTCCAAACCTGCCTCTGCTATAAGTCAATGATGGAATAATTGTAGTCTGGATAAAGCTTTTAGTGCTGAGCATGAAAAAATAAGCAATGAGAATGGGGCTAATTTGTCTCTCCCCTTGGAGAAGGAAGACTCTTGTGGCCCAGTTGCCATAGTGTCAGCCAGAAGTGATTTGCAAATGAAGGGTCTGAAACTCTAGATGAGCATATGGCTGCTCCAAGAGTTCATCCCATAATTTTCTCTCTGCTTTTGTCTGCTTTACTGCTCAGGGCTATGGCCAGGTGCCAGTAATATGACAGCAAGGGGTGAAAACTGCCAGCAAATCCATTTTGGGCTTAGCTATGAGTATCCCAGGTGAAAAGTGTTAGCTAACTTAGTCTGACTGAAGTGTCAGTCTCCTTCTCCAGGAGGTGTCTCTACCTGGCATGTCATTTGAGGAAAGGAAGGATCTGCCCTGGATTCTTCTACCCATTTGCAGTGGGAGTTGCCTTCAGCTTTTGAGCCTGCATTACCAGGGCAGTCCATGCTCCATGTACCCACCAGGATTTGCTTTAGAAAGATGTTCCTGGTGGATGGAATTGGATGGTTGGCATATGGAGGGAGAGGAACATTTTGGCCATTCATGATGAGTCTCTGTTTTGCCTTCTGCCCAGGTTCCCTGATATACCAGCAGCTGGGATTGGTGGTCCATCAGGACAGCAGTGCCAGGCTATAAACTTCACATGGATTGTAAGGTAAGGAGAAGCTTTGCTCCTCAGGAAGAAGCTCCAGCAGCTATGCAGCTACTTTATCCTCGTCACTGTGTGTCACCATCTGCCATGGGCTCACAGGTAAGAACTGTTTGCTTTTCTTGGAGATAGGAGTTTAAAGGTGAAGCTGACTGTCGTCATAAGTTTATTGCTATTGGGTTTTTGTACCCATGGGGAGCTTATTGCAGTGTTGTCCTATTCATATCTATGCACAATTCTCCTTCGGTGTTTCAAAAATTCCTTCTGGCTAAGTTCTCTGTGGTGCTGCTTAGGGCAACTTTGTCCTTTTCTGATGAGCAGTGATCCTCTTCTAGGTTTGGGGACTGAGATGTGACATGGATGGCAGTTTGATTTACATTGTCAAAGGGAAGGTTAAAAAGTTGATTTGATGTATGTTTTGTAAACAATATTCCAATTCCCTTATGGGAATGTGGAATTTTTTTCTGAAAATAAATATTTTGTTTTGCTACATTGTGCAGACCTTTTAAGAGCAGTCTTTGAAAGCTTTCTGAAGATAAAGGGCTGGATGTATTTGTGTTGTCAGCTGTCCCATGTAGTAGTGCAGGCTGGTGGGATGGGAGAAAGTCACCTGCAGAATCTGAGGTTTCACAATGAACAAACCAACTGAGCCACACCTGTGAGTCTGCGATTTGCTTGCAGAGATCCAGAGTGGCAGAAGGAGCATTTCATAAGATGTGAGCCTGCTTTTGAAGACTCATTTTTTCAGTTTTTCTTATCCAGACATGCTGCTTTAGGACAAGTGGATGATTTGCTACAGGTGTTCCTTATGGGGTGGTGAGTGAGCAGTGAAGGGGATCAAGGTACAGCTGGGAGTATAACCAAATATCAGTCCAACAAACCAGGTCTTTTGGCTCTGTGAAACCACGTTAAAATTGTTTCTTATCCTCTTGGGAAAGGATGTTTGCAGCATATAGAACTTCTGGGAATTCTTCCTTCTTCATGGGTTAAACCACAAGTAGAGCAGCAGCTGTACTCATCTAATGTTCCTGTCCATGCAGCTCCTCCCAAAGCCTTCACAGGGTGTTCCCTGCATGTGAGACCAAGTCCTGGGACTGAGCAGTGCCTAATGGCACAACCACAAAATCAGTTTCAAACTGAAGCTGCTAAAAGTTGGGGAATACATCTGCTCCTCCTGTTAGCTTTATGTTCTGCTGAGATATCCTGGAATATTCTCACTCTGTTGTTCATCAGAGTCTCTGGACAAGGAATTGGGCTTTTTTTTAATATGTTCTTTTTTTTGATTTGATAAGGAGTGAAGATGCATCACTGGGACTAAAGCAGGCCTGGAAGAAATTTGGGAATTATATGGTTTATGTGGTGTTTGGTGGTTTTTTTTTATTTTTTTTTTTTTTTTCTTTCTGTTGTTGTTTGTTTGTTTGTTTTTGTTTTTTTTTCCCCTGGGTGACTGGCCTCCTTGAATAAGTGAGGGTTAAGATAAGTTGGTTCAACTTTATATTGAGTTTTTGGATGGTTGGGGTAAAACTTAACCATGTATAATATATATTCTACATATAAAATAGGTATTTAAATATTTATATCTATTTAGCAGGTTTCATATTAGTACAGAGACAGCAATTCTAACAAATCCCTTTTCTTTCAACTAGCAAGCAAAATACAGACTAAAATCCTCACTGATTTGAGGGGAAAAAAAGTCCTGCAGATATTTCTTGACCTTGCTTTTTGTCCTGGTGTTTGTTACCAGTCATTGGCACAATCGAAGAGCTTCATTACAACAGCTGAAACCAGAGTCTCTAAAATGTGGAGTGGTATGTTTGACCTGGTGTTAATTGTACTTGTCAGTGGTCTTTAAGTGGCAGAGTGAGGGCAGATGTGTTATAGATAGCTTTTCTGAGCCAAGATTCAGCAGCAGAACAGGATGTGGTTTTCATAAAGGGAATTCCTGTATCTGACAACATCCACTTCTGGTCCTGGAAACCAGCACCCACAAAAATGGACAGTAGTGGGGTTTGCTTGAATGCTGGAAGGCAGTAGCAGATCAGGTATTGTGGAGGCTGGGGGGAGATGGGGGTTTGAGCACCAGCCTGATGCACTTGGCTTAGAAGCAGGAGAGCTGAGATGATACCTTGTTCTTAGGCAGGATGTCTTCTGCTGGGAACGGGGTCAGCTGCTTCACAGTCTCTTGACCTGCTCTCTCTGGCATGTGAGCTCCACATTGTACCCTGGAAATGTGCAGCTTAAATGGCAAGGCTTCTTGTTTCTGATATTTTTCCTGAAATGTAAGAAAATTCTGCTGTAACAATGCAAAATAAGGCTTTTATGAGCAATGGATCCAATGTAATCATGGTGGCAACCTTTACTCTTGTGTGTTTTTGTTCTAACATGCATTCACATTTCCCTGGTCTCCTAAAGATTCTCTGGGCAGTAGTGTGCATGAGATGCATCTGGTTCTGAGCTCGTTGTGGGGTTTAGCTGATCATATTTCCATGATTGTGGGACAGCTGAACAGTTTTTCTTCTTTTGTCTTCATGGACATAAACTAGACTTCCTTTTTTCTCCTTTTTTTCTGCCCCCTTGCTACCTAATTCACAGCAGCTTTATTTTTTTTAAGTTCAGTAAAGTCTGATCAAGGGGTATAAAAAGTGGGAGAAAAAACTTTGACCTTTTTACATGGATGGAGAAATCAACAATCAGTGCACCAGAATCTTTGGAGTTAAGTCTTGAGATTAAGAGAAGAAAGTTACATATTCTCACCTCAGAAAGAGGAAATTATTATTATTTTGTCAGTATGTAGACTTCCACTGCCAGGAGAAAATGCAATTATTAATCTCATTTTGGGGGTGTGCGAATAAAAACAACATCTTATTACTAGATCTATATTCAAAATAGAATTCAATCATGTTCATGTTTTGGGTAGTGAGGAGCAAGCTGCACAGAGAATCTGGAAATTACTGGGCTCAAGGCACAGGTAACTGAATTAAATTCTGCTCTAGATGTTACCTTGGAGGGTCTTGCCTGCCCCTCCACATCTCTGAAATGCAACACACAAGCCAGAGGACTTTGCAGTAATGTGTGGGGCAGGTTCCTGTAGTGGCTTATCTGTTAATCTGCATGTGTTAGCAACCCAAAAACAGAGATCAGGGGAATCACAGGGCCTCAGTCAGGGCTGTTGATGCCTGGAAGAAGTGAATTTGGTCTTGTGGGGACTAATACCAGTTCATGTATGAGGGTCTGTCACTGCTGGAGCACTGGCAGGGTTGAAGCCAAGCTGGATGAGAAGCTGGCTGCAGGGAGGGGCACAGTTTGCTTGAGCAGCTTGGGTTCCTTTTTAGATTCCTTGCCTAAGGTTTTGTCTTCATTCTGAAGTCTCTTCACATATTTTGTAAGTCAATAATAAAGCTTGTAAGATAAGGTGTACTGGGAGAAGGAACATGCTGTACAAACCTGGATCTTCTCTTGTATTATTTCTGTGGTCCCATGGCAAATGCTGGCCAGCAGATAGGACTCTGTAGCTGCTCCTGTGTCACAGAATGATCTGGGGCTTTCCTTTGGTTTGTCTTGGGTTTCAGGGGAGTAGGTGTTTACCCTGTGTTTGCTCTGCATCCCATATATAACTTGAAGTTCTCCTAGATGCCTTGTGACCACAAGTTTTTTGTCTGAAAAATGGAATAGGACACCTTTTTGGCTGCCTCTAAACCATGGAAATTTTGCTGAGATTTTTTCTGTGAAAGAGGAACAATACAATCTCAACATAGAAGTTAATTATAGCAATGGAAATTTTTCTTAAAGACTTTCTGATGTGAGGCTGGTATTGCTTTTCAGCAGGATAGAACACTCAGAAATGCCACTTTTAATGAAAAATGCTTTAGTGGCAAATACTTTCCACAGTGTAATGGTTATTCTTGGGTTTGTCTGAAGCATATTGAACCTCTGTATTTCTTTATGGGGTTGTGTAACATGGTTTGGCTCTGCCTCTTCACTCTTGCTCAAGTGCAGTGCTGGTCTAGGTGAGGTGGGTGCCAGGGAAGTCATGGGAACTGAATATGGTAATGTTTTGTATTGAGCTGCTGTGTGGAGTTAAGACAGTTCTGAACCTTGGACTCAGGGATATTTGCTTCTGCTACCTTGGCCCCTCTGAAATCATACCCCTTATTCTCATCTCTGTCTTAAACTCCATCTAGATTGAGCAACTCCTGATATACCTGGGTTTAAATAGGTGATAATTCTCCTAAGATTTGATCCTGTGGGCTGATTGCCAGGGGAAGACTGCTTTGGATGTAAGCAACAGGTCTTGTCTTACACAGACACAAATCTAAAGCAGGGTTCTGGCAACAGAACACTTTTTTTTTTTTTTTTTTTCCCCCTCTCTAATGATGATGTTATTGAGGAGAGGGCAGACATTTTCATACAGCTGAGGTATCCCACCTGTTCTTGAAATCTCTGAACAGTCCAAACTGTACTTTATTTACTGGAAACTCACTGATTTTCCTTTCTTTTCTGGAAATCTCTGCAGCTATGAATAAGGAAGGCTTATGCTGGCTCAGGAGGTGTGAAGCAAGTGGCCAGCCTGGGACGTGGTATCAGGTTGCCACTGGCACTAATAAAAGGACTGATAATCTTATGTTTTTGACTACTCAGGCAAATTCTATGGCCTTAATACAGAAGGGAGGAGGGGAAGGGAGTGAAGAAGGGGCTGGCCATAGTTAAGTTCACCTGTAAAATAAAAGAACTCTAGGGTTTTGTAGGTCACTATGATGCTCTCTTTGGGATCTCATGGTACAGTAGGAATTTAGAGGCTGTGGCCAGAGTTAGCACAACTCCTCCAGCACTCTGCTGTGCCTGGCAGGCACCTGCCTTTGCTACACCAGAGGGAGGGAGGTGATGGGATTCTGCCATTTGGTGCCATGATGTCTGTAAATGCAAGTGGGGTCAAAGGGGGTTAGATGCAGCGATGAAGGAGAAGTTCAGCAGTGGCTGTTGATCATGCAAATCATTACGGCTTAGGAAATTGTTCAGAAAGAGATTCTGCACTCAGATGGACCTTTGCTCTTTAGTGCTGGGGTGCCTAAAGTCCGGGTCTGCTACAACACGGAGGCAGCCCCTTTTAGGCAAAGCTGAGACCTCAGCACAAGGATGGGTTTTGGTTCACAGTGAAGTCTCTCGTGTCTGCATCTCCTGGAGGACCACTAGATGTGCTCTAGGTGTGTCCAGGATCACTATAGTGGCACTGAGCAAGGGTGTTGAGAGACATCCTCTTCCTCTGAGCATCTTCATGGCTGGACGTGTATGTGAGAGACCTGGGGTTTCAATGGCCTGTGGCTTCTACTTCCAAGACTACTCTTCCATGTTAGCTAGTCTTGGATCCAAAATAAACACTTAGCCCTAGAACCAGAGCCCGGCATTTGTCAGACCACAGCACAAAATATGGGCTTGTTTGCTTTTCTCTTCTTGGTCCAATGAGTCTGGTGTGCTAGCATGTTCTAAGGGAACCCTTTGCTTCTGGAGGGTGTGGATGGAGAGTACAGGCTTCAGTCCCTCCTGGCTCTGCAGGTGAGGGTGTCTGTCACCAGGTGTCTGTGCAGAGTCTGGGATGCCTCTCTTTCTGCTGAGCTTTGGGGGGAGGAAAAATAGGAGTTTATCCATGCTTGAAGAATTGTGTCAAGTTCCTACTGCAGGAACAAATTAAGGGTGAATCCACCAGTTGGAGGCCTGTTGTGGCACAGGCTTCTGTTTACTGCCTGAAAAGTTATAGACTCAGCAACATGAGTTATGGAGCCTTCTCTAGCATCCATAAATCTTGGATGAGAATCAGAGTCTTCAACCATGTACCCACCCAGGCTAATACCATTTCTTGCAGCTGGAATTAATCATGGCATTAGGCAAACAATGGGGGTTCATTAGGACCAAAGGTGACTTTAATTTAATTGAAATATAACTTGGCAAGTAAAGAGGCGATCCAGTTCACAACACCTAATGGGAGGTCTGGGTTATATATGGAAAAGTTAATGGCCGTAAAAATATCCAAACAACATATTTGTGCACGTGTTCCAGTAAAAGTCTGAGCCAACTACTTTTTAATGGTTTGGGTTTTCAGATGTATATATTCATGTTCTTAAAATAAGAATAAGACTATATGAGTGCTCACAGCACAGAAATATGAGGTGGGTGAGGGCATGAGGGAGAGGAGCCTCATGGTCAGGACAGCATTGGTGAAAACCACCTTCCTCTTTGTGCTGGAGGAGGCTGCTGAACGTCTGTCCCCAGAGGGTTTTGTCTGTGTCATGGATGTCACAGCCTTGCTCTTAGAGGCTGTGGAATAAAGGTTCTTACCTGTTTTTTTGTGGTGTTTTGGGTAAAGGCACCATACAAATGTACCCAAATGGATGTTTGGAGTTTTTGGCAGTTTCGTGTATTTAGATTTCATACAACTCCATGAGCCCAAGAAAGAAATGAAAACCCCTTAAATAATGATATTGGCCTTCCCTTGTGAATGACCACCCACATCCCCCAAAATAATCATATTTAAATACCAGTTAAATCAGCCTGTAAATCAGTGTGACAACACAGGTCTTTTAACCTTCCCTCCCTCCTGTAAAACAGGTCCTCCCATTTCTGCATACATACGGCCTCATAAACTGACTCCTACATAAAATATTATTTATATTTTATTAGGTAAATATATGACAGTATGCACACATCGGTGGGCAGTGACTTCATAGGACCAGCCTGCAGATTTTGTACTATGTAGCTTTATACTAATTTTATTCCCCAGGCTGTTTTTCATAGAGAAGGGGCCATCTATATTTTCATGGGCATGAAATCTGTACATCCAGCAATGAATGTGAATCTCTGCTTTGGAACGGACCATTGGAAATAAAACTATATACCCACAGACTTTTTTTTAATTCCCCTTCTCATTGGTGTTTGTCCTCCCTCTCAATTGCTTGTTCAAGAGCTCATCTGATGGGCCATGATGGAATATTGTCTTGTAGATGATTTCTCATGTGCTGGTAGTGTGTTGCCAGCATTGTGGAGTCTTGCGAGGTGCTTGATTATTCAGTGCTTGGGTTGAGAACCACAGAGCCATTCTTTTTCCAAGGATGGAAAAGACCCTTCAAGGTCATAGAGTCCAACCTTTAACATAACACTGCCAGGTTCAACACTAAGCCACGTCCCTAAGCACCACCTGAACATCTTTGTGTTTTTTGAACGCTTCCGGGAACAATGATTCCACCACTTCCCTGGACAGCCTGTCTTTATGCTTAACCACCCTTCCAGTGAAGAAATTTTTCCCAATATCCAGTCAGTGAAAGTAGAAAGTTTTAGATGATGGTGGGTTAGGAGTGACTAGTGAAAGAATATTTAGGCATGAAAAATAAAAAAGCGGAGGGGGGAAATCAGAAGCGAGATAGGGGAGACAGAAATAAAGGGGTCATGTAGGACGTTTTAGCTCAGCGTTATTGCTTTGGGCAGCTCACTTGGGATGCTTCTATGCTGGAAGGGACTGCAATGAGGCACTTGGAGAGTGCACAGGCAGGCGCCGGGTAGGAAAAGAATCCATCTCTTGATGGCTCGGCTGAGATGGCCATATGGTTTTGCTTAGATGGTGCCTCTTGGGGTTTGCTCTGTCTTTCGGTGGCCTTGCGTGCCTGTTTCTCATTTCAGCAGTTTCTCTGATGGTTTTATCTCCACGTCCTTTGGGTTTTGGACTACTGGGGAAAAGACAGCATTTACACCAGCTGACTTGAGCCTTCAGCAGGGCTCACCTTGTAGTCAAGCTGGCTTTAAGCATTTCCTTTTCAGTAAAGCAGCTCTCTCAGAAGTTTTCTGAAACCCACAGTTTGTAAGCAGGAAAAGAAAACTGAGATAAAGTGACAAATGAAAAACTCACTGCAGACAGGAGATGGACTTCCAAGCCCCAAGGGGAAGAGAGGGAGTGAATGTTCACAGTGAACCCCTTTCATTCTTGCCTCAGCTGATGAGAAATAGGCAGTAATTTCTGCTCTTATCTCTGGTTTTAGCACGGAAATGTGTCTGCCAGACACCTCCTCCCTGTGCTGGAGCTGTCTCCAAAGGGATCTCCCCAAAAGGGGGAGCTTTTAGCCCACCGTATGGTGTGTCCCCCACTGGCTGGCCTGTTTCACTGGGCTGGAGACCCTGCTGGACTAAAAGTGTGTTCTGCACCTTGAGGTTATCCCTAAAACTTGCCCATTGTCTCTGCTATGGGGGAAATGAGGTCTCAAAGCAGCCATGTTTCACCTTGAAAGCCTTGGCTTGGGTTCCTTCTTATCAGACCTCTGCCACCCCTCAAGACTTGGAAAATTTTCCCCCAGAGGAGGTTACTTTTCTTCTGTTACTGCAGGGAAACAGCAGCACAGGGAGGTGAACTGACTTTAGATCTCCGTAGCGTCCCACATGACAGCTCTTCCCACGCCTCCTCCTCCTGACATCTGTTAACATCCCTGTCTGTATGGTGCCTCAAAAGGCCAAAATGCCAAAAGAAGTGTGTTTATTTTTAACTGCTGATGGCATATTTGACCTTCCCCAGCACTTTTTGGCACCTGGTATCTTGACTACCTTCACATGTGTGACCCAACATCTGTGAAGCAGCCTTAAAGGACTTGACTTTAGCTGTCAATCAGTGTGTGGGAGCCTGATCCTGTCACCTTTCCTGGCCTGGTGCTGCCCATGCCAGCTCTGCCCTTTGTCCCTGTGCCAGCTGGTGCCTGGCACAGCCCCTCTCTGCAGCACGCTGACTCCATGCAGCCTCTGTGCTTGGTGCACGGCAGAGGGGTGAAGGCAGAACGACCTGTGCAAAACCCCTGTGGTGGATGTGTTTGTTCAGCACTGTGGTGGCCTGGTGTTGGCTTGGTGCCCTTCAGCTTGGCCAAGAGGCCAGGGAGAGTCAAAGTGAGCCAGCTGATTGCTCTTAGAAATTTCCTTGGAAGAAATCTAGGTTGGTCTCAGCCCTGGTCTGCTCCACCAGAACTCCTTCGTGCTTTGCACTGGAAGTGTGGTTCTCCTCACAGGCATTGCTCAGACTCTCTGCAGCCTCCAGGCCTAAACCTCCATGGTTTTTCTTGATCCACTGGGCACATGAGGCTGTGAGAGGCACCACAGCTCAGGCAGGGATGGAGTGAGGAGTGGAGTGAATGAGATGAATGAGATGCTGAGATTCCAAATGTACCCTGGTTGCTCCATTGCTTCATCCTCAGCTTTCTTACAAGGATGGATATGACTCTTGTTGCAGGCTTGTTTCTATGAAATCTGGGGGCACGGAAGGGTGTTGGGCTCAAGCCCAAGCTCTTGCTCACCTTCTGGGGGCTGAACGTGTCTGTTCTCACCCCTTTCTCACTCTCCAGCCTAGACTAGCTACTCACTGAGCAAAGCCAGCAGTGAGGCTGAAAACCAAGGAGTTGATGGGGCTCAATTTGCTTTTCTGGGCTTCTGTGTGAAGTAGCATTTGTCAGAAGGTAAATGAGGTAAACTAGTTCCTAATTAGTCTGCACAAAGGGTCTAATGCTATAAATGTGGAGTGAGCACTATAAATCCAGCTTCAAGCTGGCTGCACAGTAATTTCCCTGTATAGACAAGCCTCAAGTCACAATTCATTATGGCTCTGCTTCATAGACCCTCCGATGTTGTGCTTCCCCTTTGCTGAGGGCAGATTGTCAAGCTGTGACCCTGCCTTAGTTAATTAACCTTCAAATGGGATTTATTTTCCCTTAGTTACTTGTGCTTGCACACATTTGGTAATAATGACTGTCTGCTTTCCTTGCACTCGCTAAAAGGGGAGTCATTTGTTACAGTTTTTTACCAGGGGTAAAAAAATAAAATAAAAAAATCCAGGCCTCAACTTTCATGGAAAATTGATAGCTTTATGCCAGAAAGAGACAGTTCCATCACAGCCACTTCTTCAGCTGTCTGCAAATATTTGAAACCCTGAGATATTTAATGTTTTTCAGATGGCGATAAATCTGCAATAGTGTGTGCTCACTCGAGCTTAGTGAGAGATGAAGTGAGATAGGAGAAAATGCATGAGCCAGCACGGGAGAGGTATTGCTGCTCACACTTCTGTTGATGTCAGGACAGGTTTTCAGGACCTTCCAACATACCAGCTGGCTTCTCTTCACCAGGGAAAAATATACACAAATGTGAGCTTCCAGTTCATTTCCCATCCAGTTGTGAGCTAAATGTTTGCTTTTCTTTGTCTTTTCCCCCCCTCCCTCCCCCTCTTTTATTATTTTTGCAATCTGACATTAAAAATATGAACATACAGCTGGGGAAGGAGGGATGTTACTGGCTGCAACTGAAAGCTTGCTCTTCTTTTTTTCTTTTTTTTTTTTTCCTGTCAAGCCTGAGATATTGCTCAGGGTCTGTTTGTTTAACCTTTTGTTTGCTGTTCAGAACCTTGGTGGCAAGTTGCAGAATGTGATTTGGTTGCAGATGTGTTGGTGTCTTGCTCCGGGTTTTTTTAAGGAGGAAAATATAGTCAGAACATCTCCATGTGCTTTGCTTCCAGCATTGCCTCTGTCTGGGGTAAGCCTTGACTATCTTTCCCGGTTCCTCTGATACACCTGATGTGCCTGGGGGTTGGTCTATAAGGAGGTGTATTGTCCAGGGGAAGGCTCTGGGATTGGCAGGGACCTCGAGGGCAGGAATGAAGTCTTATCTGTGGCACATCCATCAGGAATGAGTGCTGAGAAGGGACAGGAGAGGATTCTGTCTGGCTTTTAAGATGCTGGGACTGTGTGTGTCTCTCAAGCAGAGCAGAGTGGTGACAAGCTGGGGGAAATATGATGAGGTGCAGATGCTTAACTGAGCAAATTGTCATAATCCTCCAGAAATATGGATGGCAACCTGCAGCAGAGCCTGGTAGCAATGGAGCAGGTGGCCACCTGAATATTTTCTTACTTATTTTCATTTGGAAGTATGGAGTAAAACAGTTATTGCAGAAAATGCTGTTTAATTTGTTGGGAGAGCAGTCTGGTTCTCCAGGTACCAGCATCTTTCACAGCAAGTGAAGGAATTTTGGGTGATGCTAGGGGGATTGTGTGTTGTGATCAGCCTGGAGGTAGAGTTTGGATTTCTTGCTTTCAGTCTGCCATGGCTAAATCAAATACCCCCACTCCAGCTGCGATTCACTGATGGGTTTTGTCCAAGTGTCTGTTCGTGAAGTTTTAAAGAGACAGAAGCACCTCAGCAATTTGATTTTGGCAAACAGCTGTGAGCCAAGTGTGGAACAACAACAACAAAAAATCCCTGTAAAAATCAGGGAAAATGCCTGCAAATTTCCACACATTTCACAGAGGCAGTGTGGTCTCGGAGGCAGCAGGGTGGTCTGGATGTTTTAGCACTGGTGTAGAAAACAGGCGCTCCTGTGCTCGACTGCCAGCTCCACCACTGATGTGCCATTTCACCTTGGCCAAGGCACTTGACCTTTCCATGTCTTGGTTCTTCTCTTCTTCCCTTTCCCCATTTTTTTACTTCAAACATGAGAATTAGTGGCCCCAAATCTGGGTGGTGGCCAGCGTGGGCCTGGCACAGCCAGGGAAGGTGGGGCAAAGGTGGCTGTGTTCCCAGGTTCCCAGGGAGGCCAGGGACTGGGGATGTTCCAGGAATGAAGAGTGTCTTTGACCTCGATGGAGACCCCAGCCCTGCAGCACAAGCTGTTAATGCTTAGCTGCCTCCTGCCTCCCTGCTCTGCTCAAGTATCTCAGGGAAGGGAAGAGGTTTTTCTAGCACCCGGGCAGCCTGGGTTTGGCAAAGCCCATGCAGTCTCCACACCCTGCTTTTACATATTCATGCCTATCCAAAATGTTCCCTTCTGGGCTGGACTTTCCCAGGCTTCACCTCTGGTCTGTGAGCTCATGAATCATGGGGAAGGAAACTCTTTTGAAAAGGGTGAAATTTTTTTGGGCAGAGCTGCAGCAACTAAAATGGTCTAATGCTGTCTTCAAAGGCGGGGTGAAGGGGGAACAGTTATGAGGAGGTGCAGGGGCTTGTTGGGCTATGAATTTGGGCAAGGGAGATGAGAAAGCAACCCAGGCATCCTGGCTGTCCTCTTTCCTATGCAGTTGCCTCCCCTGCCTGTCTTCTTACTGACAATCCCAATTTCTCTGCTGTTGAATGAATGGAAAAGCTCCAATAGGAATTGATTCAGGCCCTAAATTTTGAGCTCTCTGAGGACATCCAGAGCCTACTGCCAAGTTCAGCAGAGCTTTGTAAAATGTGAATTTCAGTTACTTTTTCTTTTTCTCTTCTGGTGTTTCAAGAACAGGATTAGGAATTTAGGTGAAATAATCCAGGAGAAACAAGAATAATTGGTAGCTCAGGTGTGCCGAAGTTGAGGATAAATTGAATATTTTTTTCTCCTGCTTATCGTCCTCCTCATGCTCATGGCACAAAACCTGCAGCTAAAAAGGACCTGCTGTGCTGAGGATTTTATCCTCTTTCCACCAGTATCACAGAGTGGCCGTTGGCAGAGAGCTGCCAGGGCCCTGAACAATTGTAAATCAGAGCCCCTCTAGGACAGTTCAAACTCGCATCCAGAGCTGCTTTTGGTATCACTGAGTCCAAAGGGTGTGAGGTGTGCTCTCTCCCTTCCCTCTTCTCCTGGGCTTACACCATTGCAGGAACTGTGGAACAAACAGGGTGTGTGGTGGAGGGAACACTGCTCTTTTGACTGAGACCATCTGAAGTGGAAACACCAACATAATTTAAGGCTTCTGACTTTTTAAACTTGTATTGGTTTGAATTTGGATTTAACTTTCCCTTCTCCCATTATTCAGCATAAAACTGGCCTAGCCACAAGTCAGGCTGCCTTACTTCAGTGCTGGCTCCTGCCAACTCCACTGAAAAGTGAATAACTGGAGACCTACCTAGCAGAATGGTCAACGGATGCTCCATGTAGCTCTTTTGGAAACAAATATTATTTGCTTTCCTAGATCCACCCAAATAATGTTGTTTGTTCTGCATAATTGGCTTAAAAAGAACTAACTGTGTATTATCTTAATACTATGAAAATGTACTGTAAGTAACTATGGAAAGTTCTTGCCTGTTGGATTCAGAATATGAGCTGCATGACTTGAATTTTAATAATGATCTTTGCTCAATAAAAGTGCCTTTTTCTCTGATGAGGAATCCAACATATCCGTATTTCCCAATTAATGCATTTCCTGGAAATTTCCACTTGCTCATAGCTTGCTGTTCTAGGGCAGCTAAGCAGAAAGCAATAATGAAGTATTTTGTTGCAAGATGATGTTATTTTTACAGGCTGTAGCCACAATGCTTTCCCTGACATTTTATGATATATAATTAATAGCAATGGGAACCAAAATACTTTTCCCAAGGATTGAAATGCTTCTGATATGTTTTGTAGCATGCTTTTTATGCTTGCTCTTATTTCTTTGTATCCAGATCCAACAAAGCACTTAAAGAAAGCACTATGAGAATTCTCTGACAACCCATTTCCCCCTTGCTATCCCCTAACCCCTGTTTGGAAACCAAAGCCTTTGTCAAAAACAAAATTTTTAACAGAAAGTTCCTGCTTTCGCTGTGTTTTCGGTGGGAAGTGTTTCCTCCCAGCAGCACTTTGGTAAAGATATGAAAGTGGGGTAAGGGGTTGGCTCCAGACATTACTGTGCTGGGAGAGGTGTGGGGTTTTGGCCAAGGAACTCCTGGGAATGGAGCAAACTCCAGTAGGTAGGAGTTGGGGATGTGGTTCTCTGGCAAGCCTTGGTTTGGGCTGTTCAGGGTTTTCTGAAGAGCATGGGAGTGGGTGGAGCAGGGCTGTAGCACCAAGTCCTTCCATCCCTGGATGGAGTGTAAAAGGCAATGCTCCTGGTTTGGTATGCACAGGGTTCTAGCACAGAGCTCTGGTTCCCTCTGCAGTGGTTCTGGGGATATTTACCACGGGATGATCCACAGTGTGCCTAGATTGGTGTTTGAGAATGCCATGCAGCCAGGATCCAATCTTTGGCCCCATTGTAGAGTGGGCAAGGGTTGGCACATCTCTCATCCTGTAGCCTTGGCTTTCCTCCATGTTTGTTGCAGGAAGAAATTTCCAGTAGATGGGAAAAAAGAAAATCTTGAGATGGGAAATTGGCTGGAGGTCAGCTATTGTGTGCTACAGGCTTGATTTTCAGTCATGGGAACCCACTGCTTTGGGGTCTGACTTGCTCCACTTTTTATAGCAGCCTTTAATTCTATCAGGAGGTGTTTGCACCTCATCTTGGCCAGGTTTGAAACCAGTCAGCAGCAAATGTATCTGAATACACATAACATCTTTCCATTTCCCCTGGGTGTAGGGAAACCCCACTATCTAGTGAGCTTTATAGGCTTTTAGCCTGAGAGTTAGTGGGTTTGAAATTCCTTTAAACTACCAGAACCGTCTTTCTGTAGAGGAGCACCACGTGCCAATGCTACTTAGGATGGGAAATACATGGTTTTGCTCTAAGCATTTAAATGAGTGGCTGAGCCTGGTAGCACTGCTGAAGGCACAAGAACCTTGTACTGGAGAGACAGAGATTCCACTGAAAGCCTGTCCCACTGTGCTGAACAGCCTCTGCACTATCTCATGGAGCTGCAGCACTCTGGGGACATTCTCCATATTGTAAATGGACTCTGTGGCCTCTCGTGTGCATCCAAGGGAAGCACAGGCAGGGCTGTATGCCTATTTTGACAACTTTAAATTAACATACCATAGCTTCTTAAGTGTTATGACAATGTTCTGTGATCACAGGTCTCAAGGGACATTTAATGCTTTGGAACAAACCAGTGTCTGGCCCGAAGTGTCCCAGGTTAGCTGGGGTTGCACCTTTGATGGATTTGACCCTGTAAGTTCAGTGGCTCCAGCTGGCTGTTTGCAAGAGTCAAACTCTGGCAAATGATCGACTCTGAGCTCAGTTGGAAAAGCTTGTGAAATGAAATCACAGTGCTTTGCCCATTAGGCTTGGGATGAAAAGCGAGCTTGAGAGCTGCCAGTGGCTCATATTTCATGTGCAGAGATTTACTTGTATTAGTTAAGATTGCGATGAGTTTGAGAGAGGGAGACAATTTGTAAGCCAACACAGAAATAATACTTCCCTATAGTAAGTATGTAATGAGAACTGGTGCTTTTATTGGATTGAATAAGTTCAGATTGTTTTTAAGATATACATGTTTTGAACAGTGAACTGTATCACTTGTGATTGACCTCCTGTGTTATTTTTACATCACTTCTTATTTCTCTACATCCTTAGTTTGCTTCTGAGACTTTGGTTCCTATTCTTTTGCTCTTTTCCTTTAACACCTCTTCCCTTAATCTTTCCTGCTCTGGCTTTGGAAATCTGTTTCCTTTTAACGGACATCTAATATTTGTCATAGTGAGGGCACACTTTGCGCTAAGCAGGTCTCTAGGATGTGATTACAGCACATGTAAGCAAACTTGAGCTGGTTTTAATCAGAAAGCAGTGTACCCATGGCATCAAAGAGCCCTAAAGAACTTTGCTTGTGCTGTGGTTTGCAGCAGATACATTGACCACTGCAGCAGTGTCTTCATTGCCTTGGTGCTTGCTGTGGAGCTCAGGTCATCTGGCAATTAGATCTGGTAGAAAGAGCAAATTAATCTACAATTCTGAGTCTGGCAGAGTCCCCACCACAGTTGCATGCCACAGCCCTGCCTGGTTGCTGACTGATTTCTCTCTAACTTCAAGGTTTTGGCTCTTGAATCTAATGGTTGAGGTCAAGAATTTAATTAAACTGTGGTTAGAAGAAAGCTGCCCATCCACTGGATTCCTTCCAGAGCAAGTGGGCTCTCTTGCAATAAGCAAGGGAGGTTATTTCAACTTATTTAATATTCCTTGGCTTTGGATGTTACTTCCTCTTTGGTATGGGATTTTATTTTTTCCATGCTTTGCATTTGGTGACTAGAACAAGATATGGATCCTGCCAGTTTCTCTGGGAAATGGTGGATATATCTAAAAGCAGGGAGCCAGCTGTTGGGCTTGGACAGGTGATTTCAGACGCACTTGCTGTGAAAATAAGGGCTTGGGTGCTTTAATTTTGGCTCAATTTTCTGAATGAGTATTTATCCATACCTATAGTGGATATGCTGGGGGTATACATGTGGATGGAGCATTAAGAGATCAGAAAGTTCCTCAAATCTCTTTCACAGCAGGACTAGGTACCAAACTGGTTTTAAAGAAGGTTAAAATGAAACTGTTCAAAAGCTGTTGAAGAATTTCTGACAGAAAACTGGGATTTCAACCAAGAGGATTTGGTTCCCCTGAGTAATTGCTGGTTTTCATCAGACCCTGTTCATGCAGTCTAGCTCTCCACATACCTCCACTGTTCATCAAACTGGGCAAGCATGGAATATTTTTTGCCCAAATACCTTTTGCAAAAATTCCTCTTTTTTTTTACAGATATATATATATATATATATATATATATACATATACACCTATACATATATATATATATGATTATTATTTTTACCAGCTCTCCCTTTCTCCCTTTGTGTGCATCAATTCTCTGTAACACACCATGTTCAGCTAGGGTATCTCTAGGTGGGCTCATTCCTATGCTGAATAACCATGGAGATTGAGAGGAAAGCAGTGGTGCCCCTCTTGCAGAGTGTCCCTCCAAGGATTTGGAGAACAGTTAAACAATCAGCTACAAGAGGGAGAGGCCAGGAGAAATGAGAATAGTGGGGGTAGAGTTTGTCTTTGACCCTGGTTGTAGCAGCAAAGTCATGTACTGTCAGATCTGCTGGGAAGTTACTGCCAATGGGTGAAGAAGTGGAATGAAATTCCCTCCAGGGAGAAGAACTGCTGTTCCAGGATGAGAGCCCAGAGTGCTACAAGGCAGAGGCTGTGATCTGATCCCTTGTGTTTGGGTCACACTTGTATCCCCACGGTTCCTGAGCAGTTCATATCCCATTCTTCCTGGTTTAGGGGAATACCCTCTGCTCAGCTGGAATCTAGAGGTAGGGTGGGCCCATGAGAGCACCCCAGTGTTTTTTAGGTTTAAATCTTTGCTAGGAATCTGTTCCACAAACATCTCTTGAAGGCTGTTTACAGACAAAGATGCTGCCAGGGGTTTGTGGTGCAGGTCACTCCATACCCAGTGATGTTACCCTCATCCCTGCCCCTCGCTTTGCAAATGTTTTTCTCATTTGTTCCATGGTGACTTTTGAACTGCCCCTGTTTTAAGACTGAAATGAGAGAGATAAAATGTTTTTAATTTTAATTAAAACAAAGTTTATTTTATTTCATTAGCTAGCCATGTTATTTCAGGGCTTGACAGTAAAGTTATATGTTACCCTGTGGGTACTTCTAATTGTGTTACGAGGTTTCTAGTTCATTCTGTCCAGAACAGTTTGACTCCTGTACTGAGCTCCATCCTTCTGTAGCCTTGAACCAGCACAGCTAATGAAAAACACTCCAGTAATAACACAGGGCTCTCAAGGGCTCCAGATAATTGGGGAAAGGTACTATTAATTTTACTGGAAGGCAAGCCAGCTGAGCTCTGAGAGCCTACTGCTAAAGATACCAAGAAATAGGGCCTGATCACTTTGGAGGAAAGATAAGAACGTGGAAGCTGGTCAAAGTAAACCTACAGATCTAGAGAAAACATTCTGTTAGTAAATGTCAGTGTAGGGACATGTCAGACTGAGGCAGCCCATGGTCTAGTGAATTCCTGTCAGTGAGGCAGGAGGTGGGATCCTCTCCTGCCATACTGTTGGGAGGTGCATTCCCAGTGGTGCAGCTTCTAAGAGACCAATGGGAAAATACCAAAATAAGGGTGGAAATTTGGATTGTCAAGGTTTTTTTTTTTTTTTTTTCCCCTTCCTGTATACTAGAATATTTCCTGCATTATCCTGGGACTATTTGGGCCATTCCTGGACACCTGGTCCCTCTGCTGCCTGTGGCAGCATCAGCACAATGCACTTGGAAAAGAGAGATAGGAAACCAGGAGGAGGCTGCTGGGGGTCATGCTCCCTGCAAAAGCCTTTTCCCATTCATTAGGAGTTACAGATTTGCTTAAATCCCAATCGTAAATCCTGGTATCTCATGCAGTGTGAACCCAGGGTGGCTGTAAAACACTTTTGCAGGGGGGCCTGAATAGAGAATTACACCGATTTAGAGGTGTTTTGTCTGCTGTCCCTGGTATAGCTGCTGCAGTCACTGCTGCTGAAGTTTTGGTGCCTGGAATTTATTTGCTCCAGCAGTGAAGGTGCAAAGGGAGAGGTGTGACAGTTTAATTCTTCTCTTGTGTTCCTTGCACAGTTATAATGTTTTCAAGAAAATATTTAATAGGCGTTTAAGGCTAAATGAATCATGTGTGAAATGGAAGGGTGTTTTGAGGATAGTTGTTAAAGCAGGATAGAGGAGGTTCACATTCCCTTGCTTTGTTCCCTTACAGGGGGTCAGGACTACAGAAAGCAGATAGGAGCCTAATTTCCAGTGAGCCAGCCAACTATCTCTGACTCAATGGGTCAAATGTCTTTGTTTCTTTTCTGTCCTATTTGGTGGTGCATGGGGAGATATTTTCTCAAACTTGGGTAGGGCATCAGCTGTCTTGCTAATTTCCCTCCTTGTTTCTCTTGTTGGTTGGCACTGTAGACTTACATAATTTTGTAAAAATACAACATTCTTTTAAATTGTTTGATCCAGTTTGGATTTCCAACTGGATTGCACTGTGCTCAACCTTCAGTATGTTATTATTTTAATAGTTTTGTCCAATATGAATTACACCTTATACCGTAACATCCTCAGTGGATGTAGAAGGAGGTTCCAGAAAGAACTGGAAAGGGTTCCAGGAAAGTCAAGCTGTATGGCTTGTTTGATTTTTCTGTTTAGCCTCTTAAAGTAGCCAGAGGAGGGGGAATAAAAACATTACAAAGGATACGTTGCTGCATAAAAGATATTCCATTACAAACCCTGTCAACATTAATAACTTGCATGTCTTTAACAGTGCTCCGAGCTGTCAATAAGAAACAGGAATCAACCAAGATTAAAACTGATCTGTCAGAAAGCAGATTGTATCAGAAAGATAATAGAATCAAATTAATTTATGATGAGGAGATTTCACAACAGACAACGAGGCAATACTGAAAACCACAGTCCAATGTAATCCCTTTGAAGAAACGCTGTACTTATTACAGCTATGATGGTTGCAAATGTTTGGTTTAAAAGTCTGTGTTGCAGTCTGGAGGAAAAACTCCAGGCTATTTATGGTCTTCAGTTTTTAAAGATGGGAGCTAAAGAAAATAAGCCTGGAGAAATATGAGCTGAAGCTTAATATTTCCGTCTTCATGTAAGAAGGGGTGGTTAGAAAATAGACCTGCCAGCCTGAAGGAAATTTGGATGTGTCAACATTTTGTTGGGTTTTTGAAATTTTTGGTTCCTGGTTAAGATTAAAAAGTCAAAATAACCTGTTTCCAGTGAATAAGGAGTTTTGATGTAATAGTGTCAAAATATTTAACTCTGTCATTCTCTTCACAAAGTTAAACTGCTTCAAAACAATTATCTCATTTGCAATGACCATTTTGACTTGGAAAAGCATGATTTTAAAATCAGCTTGGTACAGGATACCTCATTTCTGTCTGGAAAGTGAAACACCATGCTTTGAAAGGATGCTTTTGATTTTATGGCTTTATTTTCCTAGAATTTGCCATTTTCTCTTGTTTGGGGAATGGGGGGATGAAGGGTCACATGGATTAAGCAATAGATGATGGTGGAGGAGAGGAAAGAAAAGAGATCTGGTGATGCAAAATTAGGGTTATATCTGTATCCCTACTTAAATTTTCTTAGTGGTTAATGCACATGAAGCAGCCAATCTCCCATGGTTTGACATCTCCCCTCGTTACCCAACCTTGATCCTGATCTTCCCTTCTCAGTCCATGACACTGGATCGAGCACACAGCTGGGCTGCCTTTGGAGTGGGCTCAGCTCATGTTGTCCAGTATAACTGGGAAGGTCTGTGACTCATTTTTGTTAGTCCTGGGGTTGCCTTCATAAACCTGACCCAAAGGGCTTGCAGGGTGAACATGGTGATATACTCAGTCCCATCCTCTTTCCTGATCCAAAGCAAGTGAGGTACAATCAAAGCAGGTGTTGGATGTGCCTTTTGCACATCCTGCATCATCCTATTTGGCAGAGGACAGATATCCCCTTTGCTGTATCTGAGTGGGGCTCCTGAGGTCTCAAACGGCCCAATACTGACTTTGAAGCCTGAGATGTGCCAGCACTGCCCTCTCCAAAGGGGAAGGGGCTGGATGCTGTTGAGAATTGTGGCAAGAGCTGTTCCCACACCTGCATGCCTGGAGCCAGGCAAGAAGCAGGCAGGGGGTGAAAACAGCAGGTTATGGGGTTGCTCTGCTCGTGGTTTTGCTCTGACTGGTACCATGACCCAAGGAAGTCCAAACCTGTGGTTTATGGAGAAAAAGGATGGAGGTCTGGAGCTGCCCTTCCCATGCCAGTGATGTGTGTGTTGCTGGCTGTTTTGGAGCAGGTCCTGTGTGGGGGGGAGGCAATGGTCCCTCCCCTTCCTCCTCTTACCCTCTTTCATCACCCTCAAAGGGACTTGTGCTCCAGCTGAATTGAACTTCCTCCAGTGGCTCCAGATGTGTTTGAGGAGTCTGTCTATTTTCACCACCCTGTCCTCTTTTGCTGCAAGTTTCTGCCATCATTGTTGCTGGATATGGAAATCTGTGGCTGCAATCAACCTGAGAGGTGGGAGTCCCCAGGGCAGAAATCAGAGGGGGAAAGTGTGTCCCTTCTCCCTCACCCCCTGTGTTGCTTACAAATCAAAATAAGCAACCTGAATTTAAACTGTGCTCTTAAAGGGATAAACCCCTTGGTTCCTTCTTGCCTGTGCTGGTGCCTGCCAGGCTGTGTGTGGGCACTGTCTGCAGTGCACTTAGCACTGACTCCCCTCCGGCTTAATGACAAGTTCTCACTTTGTTTGTTGCTGTTTGTTTTGTTTTGTTTTTTCTCCTTCCAGCCAAGTTGACATTTAATTCTGCCTCAGCCAGTTAAATATAACCCTGAAACCTGTGGGTGAGAAAATGTGGCTCTCTGTCACGCTCATTTCAGAGGAGCCAATTAGCAATGGTGATCCTTGGGACTTGGCAGCCTCTTCCCAGGCACCTGGCAGCCCTGGCCTTGCCTGTCATCCTTGGGGTAATGTGCTAGGAAATGGTCTTGTGGTCTACTAAGAAAAGCAAAACAAACTCCCTCTTCCCCGCCTTTGTAACCCAACAACCTGTGGGCATAATTGATTTGCAAGATTTGCAGTCAGGATGTGGCTTTGTTGCAGATGAAGCTGGTGAATAGCCTGCCCCTTGTTGGCTCTTTGCCTGATTCTCCTTGATCCAGCAATTTTCCACATTCAAAGGCATCCAGTTTGGAGGTGCTAATGGGACATAACTCCCTCTTCTACCTCATCCCTTCTTTTATCAGCTTAATTCCCCTTCCCTCTTTCTCTGTTGCAGTGCTGGTACTCTGCCTCCTGTCCCTGTGACCTCTTTACCAGGGACTTCTGTCCTCCTAGGTGTAAATACACCTCACACTGTGCTGGGGCAGTCCACAGGGTGTCCAACCTGGTGCTGTGTGTGGGTGTGCTTGCTGAAGTTGGGAACAATGAGATGAGACCGATTCTTCTCCTGACACTTCCTCTGTGCTGGAAGTTTAGCAGAATGGTGGGGTGGAGTCAGTGATGGGCCCGGCATTGAATTTTTCTTGTCTTCTTTATATTTTTTATTGTTTTAACTCAACTCTGAAAGGGCTCCTGGTCTCCGCAAAGCCCTAGTAAAGGCTTCTGCTGCTGGTGTCCATTTTCCTGATTTCTTCAGCAGTGACCGTTTTCTTCCAGTACTGGGAGAAAGAGGTTAATTTTGTTCCCCAGTGTAGTCTGTGGTTTGCTCTCTCTGCATGGAAAAAACATCAGAAGGTGTGTCAGTGTGAATGCACTTTTCTGAGTTTGCAGGTAATGGGATAAAAAAAAAGGCAGGAAAGCTGGGCTAGTTTAAGCCATTTATGGCTGGTTTATGCAGATCCCTGCCATGTCTGAACCAGGGCTAATGCTCCTCCCTGACTCCCTTATGTTTTTAGGACCTGCATTTTCATTCCCAGTTTTGTACTACTGGCTTGATTCCTGCCCTCTCTCCCTCCTGCCAAGCTGAGTATGGTGCAAGGTGAATCTCCAGGGTGGAGGACACCTGTGTTATCCATTAGGTGCTGGCGAATGGGGACAGCTGGGGCTCCCATCAGCCCTCTGACCCGTGTGCAGTTGGCTCCTGGTGGTGATCACAGAGCAGGCAACACAATGGCAATCCAGCAAACAGGTGACCGTGTGATATTCGCAAAAGAGCAAGGGTGATTCCCTGTCTGCTGTAGCAGGAATTGAGGATTAACTCCATGCTGTTCTCTGGGGTTTAGCTGCTGTCTGTTATCACTTCTTATCTGGCAGTCCTGTGTGCTGCCATGTAACATCTGTTCTTGTGCCTTGCTGGTATCTGGCTATGGAGTGGTGTGATCCAAAATCCCCTGCAGCTGAGGGAGATGGAGAAGGCTGCCTGAAACCACCTGGACACAGGGTGCCACCATTAATTGGTGTGAGGACAGTGATGGTTTGAGGGCTCTCTGAACCCATCTCCAGTTTTCAGCACATGTATGGGGAATAGCCCAGCTTTGGTTTTCTGACTTAAAATGAAGCATGATGGATATCTTGTGCATGGTGCTTTGACATCATTGTCACTTCTGTGTTTTACATTTGGCTGTGGATTATCTTCAAAACATTTGCAGCAAAATAGCTCCTCAAAACAATGTTTTCTCTTAGTTCTGAGACTTATTTTCCTTGTGCCCCTTTGATTTTTATCTTCTCCACATTCTCTGTACGTCACCCTAACAAGTCGTAGAGGCTGGACAGTGTCCATATCACATCAATACTGAATTTCATTATATACAAACATCAATCTGCCTCTGGGCTGCCTTTTTAAACTGTCATCCAACCTGGTGGTATTCAGTTTCTGTTTAGGTCTGACCGTGGAAAAGCATTGCTTCAAAGCTTGTTCCCCATAATGTTCAGATCAAAACAGTTCCTCTGTGTGTTTATAATAAAAATATATTTTCACCAGCTCTTGGGAGCATTGACATTTTCATCAAGGCAATTTTCTATGGCCCCAATCCATCACAGCACACGAGCTGTTCCATTGGTTCCAATACGACTACTCATTGCTTAAAGTAAATTGTTTGCTTAAAAGCTTGTTGGATCAGGGCCTATAAACGAGAAAAGATTGCTGATTAGAAGGCACATTTGTTTCTGTTGTGGGATTTGATGGCAAATTAAGGACACTAGGAGGATTCAAAGATTAATACCTCTGTATTTTAGGAAAGAAATACTTTAATACTTTCACATTATCGAGGCCCTGTAATAAACAGAGATTATGCAAATGGGACACTAAACACCAAATCCCAGACATTAATGGGGTTCAGTGAGAGCAAATTGAAGGCAGAATTAATCTCTGAGAGAACTAAATGGCTATTTTCATGCTTATGAACTTAGCATACTTTCAACTCCACCTTAATGAAAGACACACTCGGCTCACTGTTAAAAGAGGCACTTAAAAGGTATTAGAAGCATAAGTCCAGCTGTTACAAACTCCAATAAATTTGGATTAGGTCTCCACTGTTTGAGTTGCGTGTGTGGGTGCCTGACCTCAAAGCAAGTTGTTGGTTTTTAAACTTATTGATATATAGCATTACATCAGGTTAATTACACCTCGCTGTATTTCATGTCGTCTCAGCACAAACCCGCGTGCATCGTGCCATGGAGAGCAGGGATTCGGGAGCCCGTGGAGGGCTGGGGTGTGCTGGCCACCTGCCCACCACCAGCCTTCCCTGGAGATGGATGCTTTGCAGAGGCGGCTGCTTGGTTTTACAGTACACAACTGGCTCCCTGCCCTCCCTTCTCCACCCCACCCCATCCCATATTTTCATTCCCTGGGGTGACTTCCCTTCACCTCGCTTGATAACAGAGCATATTTTAAAATTTTTATTTTCATGTGTTGGGGCAAAATGCCCGATGTCGTAGGGCAGAATCAAGAGCTTGAATTGATGAGGCTATACGAATTTTGTCTCACTGGATCAAATGTTTGGTCCTTGTGCTGTTTTGCTATGAATTCCTGGCCACCCATGAAAGGGATCGTGCATGGGTAGAGCACGTTCAGATTTACGGCTGCATCTGCGTAGATAGGTCAAGATAACAGCAAACCTTTTGCTCTGAAGGCACTGCAGCCACCACGACAAAAGAGATGGCTTAAAACTGCATTTCCATTTAAAGTAACGCCAAGCAGCCAGCCCAGCCATGTGAGGGAAATATAAAGCTCTGCGATAGGGAGCGAATGAGGAGGTGGGGGGGGGGGGGGGGGGGGGGGGGACCTGGGTAGCAAGTAACTAAAATAGATGAAGTGGAACAGTTGGAAGTCCCAACTTGAGTGACAAGGGAGAAAGAAGAGATACAAAGTCAGCAGCAGATGACTCCAGTCTCACATCCCATATCTCCCCCCCCCCCCACCTTTGCCACTGTTGCCGCCGCTTTCCCAGCAAATGCAAGAAAAAAACCCCCAGAACGTCTTTTCCAGATTTGGGGGCTGAGCGGCCTCACATGTTGACACAGCAATAATTTTTAATGAGAAATTTTTAGTATTTGTGTGGGAGAAGTTAGCGCTGTGTACACAGATGCCTCTCCGGCCACCACACCGTGGTCCAGCCTGGCCGCGTCCCCCTCCGGCATGGCCCGCGGGGTCCCAAGGCAGATTCCTTTCAGGCAAAGGGAAACATTTAGGCTTGCTCACCTTTGAACTGCATGCGATGGTGTTTACCTTGGCAAGACGAAGTGGCAGTTTTACAGATATTAAAAAACAGTCCTGAGGGGAATCTGGAGGCCTTCCTATATTTTAATCACCCAATTTAGCCAGCCTGAGGACTCGACTGGAGGGAAAATGTGTGGCAAACCTTGTTTTGTTTTGTTTTATCTTTTAAAGAGGAGATTTAACAGAAAATAGCCCAGTGCTAAAACAAGAAGGGAGAAAAATAATGTGCATTCAAGCTTTTATTCCCTTCCCTCTGAAAAAAAAAAAAAAAAGTGGGAATTCTCATATTAATCCATAGCACCTCCACGCTCCATATGGTTTCTTTTTTGGCATTTCCTGCTGGGCTGTACTCTACCTCAGCTAACCCCATTCCCCTTGCCCTCCCCGGGTGCGTTCCTCTTCTAATTTGATTTCTACCTGTCAGGAAAGATGGGTGCAAATGGCTTTTGCCCCCATCTTGAGGCAAGAGATCCCCTCCCTGCCAGCACTCCCTCTGGTGTGCACGCTTAAAAAGAAAATTGGGGTTTTTGTGGGGGAAGAGATTCAAAGGAGTCATGAGTGATGTCTGAAGTTATGCTGAGGTCAGGACCTTATTTATTGATTTTCTAACACAGCAGAACCACGCACAAAAGGAAGAGACCTCCTTGCCTCCCCCCGATCCAAGATACTCCTCCAGCTTGTAAAAAAAAAAAAAAATAAAAAAAAAGGAAAAAAAAATCTGGCTGCAAGCAGTCAGGCTTCGACCGGCCTGTCAGACAGCTCTCTGCAGGAACACAGTCCATGTTGATTTTACAGAGAAGGTTGTTATCCACATTTCACCACTGATTTATTGTTTTTTAATCAGCTCCTTATGCTAGACTTTTTTTTTTTTTAAAAAAAAAAAAAAAGGTCCTTTTTTCGCTTTGTGGGCGAGGAGATTCACTGGCAGTGGGATGGAGGTGGAGGTGCTGGTGCCCTGCTGTTGCTAAGCTGGGCAGGGGCAGGGGGGAGCACTGATATCCTCCAGCCCCTGCCGCCAGCCACCTGTGATGCTCTCCTTAATATTGGTCGGAATTTATAAATGCTATGGCTGAGGTCTGTTAACACACTCTTGGGTCGCTCTGCCCGTGGGCTGCTGTGGGCAGCCTGGCTTTGAGATGCTAAGAGCTCTTCAGTTGCTTCAAGGGTAAGATGGGTATGTTGGAGACAGGTCTGAGGAAGCCCCACAGAATTAAAATGGCCAAACACGTCCTGTTGCCTACATCTGCAGAATTCATTAGGCGAGCTTGATTGGCCTTTGTTAAACAAAGATGGGATAAGGTTTCATACTTTTTCTGTGGGAGTCGAGCTAGAGTTTCAGGCTGATGATTTAGTCAGGTGTAAGCATGAAGTTTCCAATTTAGAGAAATAAATCTAAAGTGATTTTATTATCCTCTGTTTTACCCTGACACCCTGCTTCACCCCGACTCCCTGTCAGAGCACGCATGACGTGTTTATACAGGCTGCACTGTAATCGACTGGCAGCCAGTATAACACGAGACACAAAATGCATCTTCTGCCTAACATAGGCTTTGGTAGCTTCTATATTTCATCATCTTCCTGCTCCTCTGCCGGCAACTCTTCCTTTCTCTGAATCCCTTGTATTCTGCCTGGCAAGAATTGTGTGCCCCGGCTCCATGAAAAGAGCTGTCAGTGTGCCGAGACACGGAGTTTTGGATCTCCTTGTGTAGCCACAGCTTTGTTTTGCTTCATTCCATGCATCTTCCAGGGAGATCCTTGGATCAGACTAAGCATCCTGTGGCTAGAGTAATTTTAACAAATGCATGTGCTTGAAGCACCCCATTTTTTTTTTAAATGGCAATTGGTAAAATTTTAAATAGAAAATTTCTTGTTTACATATTTTCTTTGCTAGGAGCAAATACTCTATGAGAACTCTATGTTAAAATTTTGACAGTATACTCATGAAAAAAATTATGTGATTAAATTGGCTGAAAATACCTGTTTTCAAAAGTTACAGAAAAAGCAATATAAAAGTACAGATAGCGAAGCTGGGGGGAAGAAAGCAAGCTGCTTTGGCCAGGTTCTCTGATCCCCTTGATTAGGAGTCTGTGCAATTTAGTTATTAGTTTGAACATAAGGACACAAAAAGCAGTAGGTCAAATTAATTTCTTCATCCCAGATATATCCCTGTTGACTTCAGTGAAGTTCCTTTAATGATGAATTTGTCCCATTGGCTCAAAGATAAAAAGAGAAGTTATTTTTGTTTAATATTTCAACAAGGGGAAGAGGTTAGCGAGGGAATTTGGTTTGCACAAGTTGTGTTTTTCCATGAAGTTTAGCAAGGGGAGCCACCACCTAGCCAACTCTGTTGTATATTTGTCTTTTTGAGGGCTGAGTGCTTTCTCTATGGACTCTCCCAAGCCCTTGCAAGGCAATTTTTGCCAGACACAACCCGCAAAGGACACTTGCAGCCGTGGTTTGTTTGTGTTCCTGCAAGCAGTGTAGGGAGCTGCCCTCCTTCAGGTGCCTGCTGATCTGATTTCATTTGTGGGCAGGTTTTGGGAGCCAGAGCTGTCTGTTGTCCCTGGCACTGCAGCAACTGAGTGCCACCACCTGGTGCTCCCAGCAACGTGCCTAGCCCTGGTCCCAGTGTGGCTGAGCTTTTCCTGGGTGAGTCTCTTGTTGCTGGGCTTGTATTTGCCTTAATGCACAGTTTTGGCTGATATAATGTCCTTGGCTGTCCAATACTTTTCCCTTGTGTTTTAGCAGGACCGAGTTCAGTTTTTTTCCACCTCCATCAGATCATCCTGGCTGAGGGCAGAACAGTGAGAGAGGCCAGGACTCTACAAAATCTGGGAATGCCTTTGGAGGCCGTGTGAGGCAAAAGCCAGCTCCAGCCAGGCTGCTTCTGCTTGGACCTAGACTGGGTGGAAGAGCAGTATTCCATATTCCAAGCCAGTCCAGGACTCTGTATGTATGACAGGCAGATGACTGAGGAGGCTTGGCTTTCTTGTAGGACCAAACTCTGGGTGAACTTGGTGATGTGCGAATCCCTCCTCTGTACTCTCTGGAGCAGACAACTTGTGCTGTGGTGTTTGGCTGTTGCGATGTGTCTGCATGGCTGCTGAGCAGCATGGGTTGAGTTTATGGATGTTGGACAGGTGTTCATGGAGAGTTGTTTCACCACCTCGTTCCTGCTCCAGAGAAAATGGCCTCTTGCCCAGGCAAGAAGTCAAAAGCTTCACTGGTCACTCTCCATGCTGGGGTCAAGACACCTGGCAGGTTTCTCGAAGCCTTGGCTAACAATAGCCTCTCTGCTGTGAGCAGTATTGCTTTTGAACCTGGGAGGAAAATGTTTCTACGAAAGAGAAGGAAACCTTTCCTGTGCTCTTCTCATTATTATTGCATCCCTGGGTGCTTTCCAGAGTCATTAAAAACCATTGCAACTCAACAAATGGAAACACCAAGTAGCGCAGTGTGTGGTTTGGCAAACTTCTCAATCTTAAAGTAACTTCTAGGGAGACCCCAGCTTTCTCCAAGGAAAAAGGACCTTTAAATAATCATGTCTCTGGAAAAGAACTGCCATTTTTTGAGATGCTAACCTGAGTGTGGTTAGTGACACAGAAGTGTCACTTTATTTTCTGCTTGGTTCACCATACCCTGTGTTGGCCATTATCCATGGCTACCTGTGAGAAGGGCCTCAGTGGTAGGGAAACTGGGAGCAAGTTTCTTAGGAGAACAAGCTTTGGTTTTGGCTGTGCTTGCATTTACCCGTGATGAATGCTGCTATTCATCCCTCAGTTCCTGTAGCATGTGGAATTCTGGATGTAGGATGAGGGTCTCTAGGCATGGGATTTCATTTTGCCCTCGTTCCTTGATATGAGGATTGACAACCATTCGTGGATCCCCTTGTTGTGTGGGTCTCATGGCTGCCTCTGTCCAGGACAAAAGACTTTTAGGACAGAAAGGGGGCCTAGAGAAAACAGATGTGAAGGGTTGAATGAGGAGTTAGAGGTTAAAACAGTGATGTAGCCACATGGCTGTGAGGGAGAGGGGCGAAGTAGGAGCTGGCATCATATTCATGTGGTGCTCCCCTGCACTGACCCAGTGTCACTGCCCTCAGCATCTCCTGCTGTCCTGCTTCCTACTGGCTTACCCAACAGCCCTCATGCCAGCATGTCCCTGCTGCCACTCAAGTGGACGAGCATCGGGCGGGAGACCACACGTGAACTTCTTGTGAGGTACAGATGTTACAGAGTCAAAGCCTGGCCACCCTTGGTCTAGGAGGGACTTGGGTTTCCAGTGCCCCGGAGAAGCAGGAAGTGCAGGAGACATGGATATCATGAGAAAAGAATCGATAGTCCCCCCTCAGCCTGACCAAATATTGATTTTGCCATTCAGTTCGTATCGTTTTTCACCGCCTCGCCAGCCCTCAGGGTGGGAGCTCCTGCTTGCAGCCCCACCAAGGGTGTTTTGGGAAGGGAGGGGGGCAGAGGGGACCAGACCCCTCCCTGGGCAGGGTGAGGACAAGGATCAGCCACCTTTTAAACTGACCTTGGCCGGGGGGCTGGCAGTGGTGAGGAAGGCAGCTTTGGTCACCCACTTCTCCCCAAAACCTCCAGGACCATCCCATTACTAATGCTATTGAGGGAGCTTACGTTGGAAGAGATTTATGGTCTTGCATTCCCTGTCAAGTGCCCCCCACTGTGCTATGACTCTACTTTATGTTTAAGGTTTGATATAAAATCCAGGGAATTAAAAGGATCTTCCTGGCTTTCATCAGTTTTGGAGTAGACACTTAATTTCCAAATCCAGTCATTAATAAATGCAGTGATTGGCAACCACAATTCAGCCTTCCCCAGAAATTCCTGCTACCACAACTTAGCAGGAGTGCTGCTGTCCAAACACTCACAAATTATGATTTTTAACTCAAAATTGTACCTTCCACTGCTGGAGGTAAAACTATTAATATATAAATAAGGGCTAATTCTGTCCTGGTTGTTTTTCTTCATGAGGTCACCAGTCCCTGAGGAATTATAAGCAAAATAGCAGAGTGCCTAACAAGAAATAGAAAAAAAATCTCTCATGGCATGAAAAAGAAAGATGCTTGGAATGTTTTTAAAGGATGTTCTTTAGCTTTCTTTGGTTGCAGCTTCTACCACATATATTATGTTTTCCTGGGATTGGAAATGACAGTCTTCTGTTGCTGTTGCTAAAAGCTAGACTTGCTGGGAATTATGTAGCCAGTTAATTTTTTTTTTAAATTGTAGCTGATTTATATATTGATATAATGACGCAAACCCACTTTGAATCCCCATTAAAACAATAATTTTCAACAATTCTGTGGTCTCAAGGAAATATTGACTTGTCATCTTCACAAATCTTTGACTTAATTATTAGCTATGTTACCTGATGGGAAAGTAGTCTTTAAAACAGGAAAAATGGTGTATGGACTTTTTTCAGACAGCTTTGGGTAGTATTTCTGTGTAAACCAAAAACCAACCAGCCTTGAAAAAAACATCAAAACACCAATAAGTATCAGAGTTTTATGTGTGTTCATATGATGTAAGCCACCTGTTGCAAAGAAAAACGAGGCTAATTTTCAAATTGTCATCTGTATTTTGCACATCTGGATGCACTGGTCTTTTCTTAGCAATGCTGCACATTAAGGCAAGTGGCTTCATTCAGGGAGTGGTGCAGTTCTGGAGCAGGGACCAGGGAGGCTGTAGGATCTCCAGTCCTGAAGGCTTTCAATACCTGCTCTGCTGTTCGCAATAATCCTCCTGCAAGGGGGAAATGGGACCAGGCAAACTTCTTTTACCTTTACCAGAAAACACATCAATGCTTCTATGGTCCTTTAGGGCATTTTCCAGGGCTGACTTCTGTTGTGTTGTGGGGCAGTGATGTCCTAAAGCAGCTGCAGGCTGATATGCAACCTCAGGGACACTGGAGATCCCATCTGGAGTCTGGATGTGTTAAATGCAGAAGACTGAAATCATGCTCTTTCAGGAAAAGGAGTTTGTGTCACACACTGTGACTCGGGCACAAAAACCTGAATTTTGCCAATGTAGGCATTTTGCTATGGCATCTCAGTTGGAATAACATGGGTTTATTCTCCAGGCAGAAAAGAAAAACTCGCTAGAGAACAACTCAGTCCTCCAAAATTAGCTGGCCCTAGGGAATGGGGAGATTGAGCTGCCCTTGGGTACTGTTGCTTTCTGTTCATGGCTGAGAAAGTACCCACAGTGGTTGTTCTTGTGTTTTATGGGAAGACAGATGAAAATTAGGGTATAAATCCCGGCCTTGGACTGATCTTCTCATGCAATGCCTCTTTTGATGTAGAGTGGCAGAGTAAGGAGTGAAAAGTCCTAAGCCACACTGTTCTTGGCTGTCACAGTGCCCATGACCAGGCATGGGGACAGCTGAACTATACCAGGTCCTGTGGTCAGCTTTTATTTGCCTGCCTGGGCTTTTAGTCCCACTGTAGAGAGAACCCATATTTCAGGATAGTCCTCAACATCATAAATTTACCTGAGCAGATGGGACCTGAAGGGAACATTAGAACAAAGCAGGGAAAAAAAAGAAAGGAAAGAATGTGCCTGTTAGGCAATGTGAACCTTTGTGCAGCCTTCATTAGTACCAGCAAGGTTATAGTTACTTTTAATCATTCAACTAACTGTACTAGTGCAAACTTTCAACTTTCACCCATTTTAATTGGAAAGGTCTTTAAAATATTTATTATTACTTTAAATCATGCCATTTAAGGTCAAAGCAGAAGCGTTTGTTGGATTCGTGCAGGATCCCGAGTTGTTTTCTTACCTGGAGGTTGAGTCCTGGTGGAAAGGTCTGTGTTTCTAATTTTGCTGTGCTATTTGGTTACTATGAGATGATGGGAACACCATTATGGCTGTGCTATTTTCTATTTCTTAATTGGTTGCTCATACACAGGTCTGTCTGGAGCTGAAAATCTCAGGGAAAAAGCCATTAACACCTGCATGTTTGACCTGCAGTTTATAAATCAGAACATATGTTTTCATATTTCTAACCCCCAAAACACAGAGAAATGTGTTAGTGGATATTTGCAGCACACTCCGATGCACGTTGTCTTCCCAGTGTCAGCAGGCCAGAGTGTCAAAAGGTATAAATCATTGTAATTGCATGGATTTTGCCTGAGGTCTAGCATTGATTGATGTCTCTCCTAAATAAGATATTACTGGGGATGTGAAACATGCACACCTCTTAACCTGCTGTATTAGGGTTGCAAAATGCTGCTCTTGCTCTCTTTGTGTGTGTGTGTGTGTGTATGTAGTGCATTTAACAGTCCTGGTGGATTTCTCTGTGTTATTTGAGCACTGACTGCCATCCTGGACAGTTTATTTAGCTTGCTGTTGTGGAAAACACTTCAGCAGAGAGTTGCATCCTGTTGGAATCCCTGTTGCAACTGGCAAGGCTGACTTTTGCACTGGCAGTTCATCCCAATTTAGCTGAATGTGATCATTTACAAATGATGTAAAAGCATGGTGGGAGAAATGCTCTCCTCTTTCCAACCCAAAGCAGACCTACCTAAGCATTGCTCTGAGCTGCCTAACTCATCCTGTCCTTCCCTCTTGTAATGAGAACACCTTCTGCAAATACACTCCCTACTCCACTTTTACTGTCCCTTGGAGATGCTCCTGGTGCTCGTGACACTGTGAGAAATGCAAAACTCCTGCAGGTTTTCAGTCTTTTTAACACTGGTGGGTTACTCATATGATGTGGCCCAAGGAAAATGTGCTTGTAGGGTTGGCTGGACTGAAAAAAATCAGGGTAGCAACTGCTGTAACTTGGATCAGAGCTGGAGAATTGGGATGACTTCTTCAGGATAATGTCCTCAGATCACACCGACTTCCAGAGAGGAAAGATTGGGCATTGTCACATCCCTGAGCTGAAAACTTTCATCTGTAAGAAAACAGCAATTTGCATTACATTCAGATTTGGTTTTGTATTTAGGTTGTACATATCAAAAATGCCCCCAATTAATGGATCAGTCTATCACAATTAAAAAAAAAATATATATTTTTTGTGTATAAAATGACATTAGCAATCTGCTTGGGAATATTATAAAATTTTAAAAAGTTTTTCTTATAATATAAGTAAATAATATAATAGTATAATATTATTATATAATTATATAATATTTTATTATATAATATATAATATTATAACTTTTAAAACTTTCTATCTCTGTTGTCATGTCATTTTAGATAACAAAGATATTAGGGTTTTTTTGAGCAAGGATTTAAACAGAAGGAAAAAAAAGAAACAACTTCAGGTTGGTGCTTTTTTTCCCCTCCTTTTTCCTATGGTAATGGTACTTACTTGAAAATCATTTTAATGGTTAACTTACCCTTTAAGACCAAAAGTTCTAACTTGAGTCAATGTACTTAGCTGAAAATCCCTGTAGAGATTCAGGTTTCTTGCTGGAGCTGCCTGGAGTGGTGAGTTCAGGCCTTTGCAGTGATTGTCAGCAAGGAGAACATTAATGGAGTATTAGAAAAATGAAGTCCTCGACCCCTCCTCCCCTTCTGGCTGGTTGTTTCTACATGGTGGGAAGGAAAACATTTTCCCCGTCAGCCATTTACTGTGCAACAGGGGGAAACTGTCAGCTTGCTATGAGCAAACCCCTGAAAGATAAGTCAAAATGATTTACCCTGTAAATAAAGTGGGCTGTTTTCTTTACTTGGAAGAATTGCCCATGTGGCGAGACTTCCTATGGGAGGGGATGTGGTTGGCCCTTCACATTTATCCACTGTGTTTGTCTTTTTTGAAAAAGCAACATTGGAAAGATTAACAAGTCTGTCACTGAAGGAACTGATATATCAAAGCTGTGCAGACAAAGCAGGCCATTCATTCCTTACGTTTCTGAAATCTCACTTCCAGTGCAAAACAGGTCTTCCCATTTAGATGCAGATGGAAGGAGGGATTTCCCTCTTCCTCCTTGTGCCCAAAGTCTTGGGGATTTTTATGTATTTATGTGTGCACATACACATTAAAATGTGTGTATGTGTGTCCGTGTGCACATGCTCACTCTGTGCTTTGCATTGGAGCCCTCCTAGGCTGGGGAGTTATTTTGTCACTCTGGGAGAGGCCACAGGGTTGCAGGGGATGACAGCAACCTGAATGTAGTACTAAACTTGAGGGATCACTATTCCCATGGACAGCCACAGAAATTTAGGATCTCTCAATGTATTTTTTTTTTTTAATTTGACCATGAGAGGGCTTGGGTGTGAGGAGGGATAAAAGAGAGGAACATTGATGTAGAAAGGGACTGGATGTCTTGAGAGCTCCCCAGGATTTATGGTACATGGAATATATGCACACAGATCATATTGATTAGGGTGTATGCACTGGAGAGGAAAAATTCACTTATCTTATTCAGCTACAGGTTGTTCTGAGATTTCTGATGTGCTGTTGGGTCCACATCATCATTTCTAGGGAGGAAAAAAAGGAGTTTATAAAGAACAACCTGGAGATGTGGCAGTCCCAGCTTGCAATCATTGCTTGGCAGATGGACATGCTTTCTAGAGACATGGCTTCATTCAGATATTTTCATTTGTTTACTTTAGCTGTTCACCTGTGTGTATATGTTCTTCCACCTAAGGCAAAGAAACACATGTGTTTTTGCTCCCAATGCCAGAAATAGTGTTTTTTCAACTCTCATGTGCATGAACAGCTGGTGTCCAGAGAAGGCTCTCAGCATTCTCAGGATCTCAGAGAAAAGCCCAACAACCCTATTCAAAATTGCCATATGCTCATAAGCATAATTCAGCAGAGGCAAGAGGATGAGTGCAGCCTGCTTTTCAGGGTGTCAATTCTGTCACACTGACTTGGGAAAAAGCCCTCTGCTGAGAGGTGCTGCGTCCCCAGATGTGCTTGACTCCATCTGGAAAGCAAAACTCTGCTTTCCAAGGACTCCTTTTTCCATTGGCCTGCAGAGCTTCAGCCAACTTCCCCTACACCCTTGTTTATGCCTCGGGCAGGGCAATGCACGTGTCCCAGGCTGGGGAGGTGTTTCCTTGATGGTTGTTGCTGCTGGAGAATGTCACCCAAACGGGAATGTTTTATGTGTGGTGCTGCAGTAGGTACTGACCCTTCTCTGTACCAGCTGGGTAAGAAAGCCCTCTCTACAGGGACAGCTCGTACACAGCACAAAAATATTCACTGCTGTGTCAACGCTGGACCTTTATTTATTGCACCTCAGTCAGTGCAAACTTCAGTGACAGGCTTTTATACGACCTTGGGCTATATTCTTACCTGAATAAATGGAAAGTGTTTCTCTTCTGAACACCTGGGGTTGCATTTTATATAAAATATGTACATTCTGGAGAAAACAGTAAATATGGCCATGAACTCCTGAGACTGAGTTTCTACATCAAACATACACCACTTCCCCAAGGTAAAAAAAAAAAAAAAAAAAAAAAAAAGCCCAGAAAAACTCCTGAAGCTTCCCTGTACAAATGACAATAAAATATGATTGCCAGGCACAATTCCATCAAGTTTTACAACAATTGCTTTTGAGCTGTTAAGTATGCTGTGCTTTAGTCAAGGATCTTGTGCTTTTGTACACAAACCTCATGTTTGGTGACATTGAACCTTCACATGCAGATACTGATTATTCAAAAAGGGGGGGGGAAGAAAGAAAACATGGGAAAGCTACTTTACATTTGTACTGCAGATTGTTCCCTTTAATCTGCAATCAGAACAAAGACTCACTCAGGTTTTATTACAGTCCTCTTGGAGGCTGTTAGCTACAGTGTGAACCTCTCTGGGGTTAAAGTGTAGAAAAATTGGGAGATGCTTGTGGTTTTGACAGAGAAGTGGAAGATTCCACTGAGAGAAAGGTTGGTACCTCTGTTGGAGAGTAACAGGAGACAGTGTTAAGTGAAAGATGTTAGCTCATTTACAATCACTTTAGTTCAATTTACTCCCTGAGTTCACCATCCTGTGGAGTTCTGTGCAGGCTTTATGCTTTTCTGTATGAATAGTTCTACTGGAGTCTTTAGCTTAACCAAATCATTATCCATAAGGATGAGCCAGGGCAGGGTGAGGGAGGTGCTGCTATTGTTAGCCAGGTATACATAATACATACCCTGCTTGTATTGTCCACAGCCGTGGCTGAATACCACGGATTTCACTTGGAAGTACTTCTAGGTTGTTTTTGGTTTCCTTTTTCTTCTGGGCTTTTCCATTAGACCTTTTATATTTCCCTCCATATTCAGCACTTTGGCGCCTGCCTATGGCAGCAGGTTTCTGCAACAGGTGCCTCGGTTACTGGGTTAACACAGCAGTGGTTTTGGCCAAAACACCTGTTGATGAGTCAGGAGAAATGACACAGAGCTGATTTTTAGTTGCTGGGTTTGCAGTAAATTTTCTGGCTCTGAGAAGTTTTTTCTCGAGTAAGAAGAGAGTGAGAAGTCATTGCTGGATGCTGTCCCTGTCTGGGGAGGCAGCTGACCTTGTGTGGGTGTTACTTGCAGAGTGAGCGGGCACAAAGCATCCTTGCACCTTTTTATGAAACCTGTCTGCACGGGGGACAGGAGAGCAGTCAGCTTCCCGGTGCTTGCAGGGCTGGGCTGGAGGAAAGGCATTGCTAATGCCTGCATCCCTCTTCCCACCAAAGAGAACATAGCCATGGAATAAATTCCATGGGAGTCTGGGTGTCTGAGAGAGCTCAGAGAAAGGCTACTGTTGGCTCAGGAACACCAGAAGCTGTTACAGACACATGTAAGTCCACACTGGATGTCCATCCATGGTAAGTGGGACTTTCCAGGCCAGGCTGACAGCTGAAGGGGTGGGACAAAGGAAGTGAGAACCTCTGCACTGGAACCCACCTGGGTCACACAAGGATTTGAATGGCAGGGTTACTTTGAGTGACAAGGCACCTTTTATAATTCTCTGTTCCTATTTCCTAACTCTGGATGTCCAAGCATTGATGGACCAACACCATTTTCATCCCACCAGCTGTTTTAGTGAGGGCAACCTCAAAATAAAAAGTCAAAGGAGTGGTGCTTTCAGGATGTTGTTTCTAAATTGTAGGATTGAGACAACTGGTGAATGCTTCACTTTAATCCTGTCAGTCATGAGGGGCAGAGGATAAGCAATTATTTTTCTTACCATGCCTCAGTTTCCCTTGATCATGTTTAACATGCACATGCTTTCTCCATCTGATGCTCAGGGTATAATTACTTTGTTATTTAGTCCCAGGTTTAATGGCACTGATTCATGTACCATATTTCTGGAAAGGGTGGCTAACAGTCCGTTCTGGACCTCTGTTAATGAGCTGCATTGTGTGACAAGAAGGGGTTAAAACCATCCAGAAAAGAAAAATCCCCTCCTTTGTAACCTTTGTTTCAAAATCTTGACAACCCAAGGATGTTTGCTTTTCTCCCTGAAGGTTAAGTTGTCCTAACAGGTGCTAATTTTGTGTTTTCTTATGGAGATTTGTCCATATTAGAAGCAACTGTGAGCAAACAAAAAAGCCAATTAGAGTGCAATGGTATTCCTCCTCCTTCTTGTTTCCGTGTAGTCCCCAGCCATCTTTATTGGTCACCTTAAGCCATAGACTTATCCTTTCAAACCTTCTTCAGATTCAGTAGACTTGTGCCCTCTTTGGGGATAAAAACATCCTTTTAATGTCATGGGAAAAATACTGTCATGGGCAAGTAGATGATCCATGCTAACTGGGGTTTGTCATCAGCTTTGGCAATCTGTGTAGCAGGGTTTGAGATTAATGGAGCCAAAGACTTTAAGCAAATATTGTTGGCGTGTAGTTAAACTGTCAAGAGAGCAAGAAAAAGACTTGCTCTGCAGCCACTAAATAAAGATTTGTATTCACCAAACACAGTGAACCTTTTATTAGCAATTATTTGCAGCTCACTACCTTCCAAAAAGGAAACAATTCGGTGTAACTTATTGTCAAGGGTTTATTTGCAGTTTGGTGCTTTTTTTTCCTGCCCTTTTCTTACTCCCTATTTTGAGAGTTTAATTTGAACAGCACTGAAGCTTTATCATCTCTGTTTTCAAAACTCTATGGGCCAAATCTTTTGTGTCAGAAATAGTTCATTTAATTTCAGAAAGATTTGAGTCTTTGGCCAAATTTGTACAGGCTGTAAAAATAATAAATCCCCTCCCCCGCCAAAACCCCAACAAACAAAACCTCACACTGAATTTCTCCAAATCCAAATAATGGCTATTAATTATTACAATATGCTAACATGAGGTCCAGAATGTTTTCTTCCATGTATTCAACTATCTAGTTTGTGAGATGTAATAAACCAGAACAGTGTATCAATTATAATATTTTATGATTATTTTATACTCTTGGCAAAGCACATGTGCTGTTATCTCAAACCTTATTAAAGCACAGCTGATTAGAGGTTGAAGTTTTTACATAAGTTATTGATGTTGTTTCTTTTATTCAAACATTTTCATAACAAACTAGCTAGGAAAATATTTTTTTTGGCCAGAACCTTAAGATGAGAGACTTGTGTTGAAGGTAAGAGTATGCAACTGTTTGTTTGGATTAAGAATGCTGAACAAACAACTCCCTGCATCTGTCTTTGAAACTGTTCTCTAGCACAACACACTTAGAATTTCTGAAAAGAGACCAACCTCTTGTGCTCAGAAAATGGGCTGTTTAAAAATCACCTGTGTAGTTTGCTCATGGCTATCAGACTCCTTGGTTATACAGTGGCTGTTCAGCTACTCTTTCAGAGAAGTTTCTGATATATCTGTTTCCTTAGAAATCCAATGATGATGGTCTTTCCCTGAAGTAAAATCAACCTGCACTAGTGTGGCTTACCTGCTTTTTTTTGCACTTCTGCCTCCCTGTTGCCCCTCACCCACTGGGCAAGTCTTAGTGTGCTTTATACGTGATGGGAAAATGGGTGTAGAGATGGAGAGATGTCACACAGCTTTCCTAAAGTCCCACAGGCAGCTTGTGACAAAAGGGAATTGCATCCAGGTCTCCTGAACTTCTAGGCCACCATCTCAGAAGTGCTTGGGTTGTTGGTAGCACAAAACCAGGAGAAAACTGTTGGAAAACTTTGGTGATTGGGGCGGTACAAGGCATCAAGGCTGTACAAGAAAAGGTGTCCTTCCTGTGAAGAGAATTTAGAAAACTCTCTGTGCCCAAAACTTGTTCTCTTTAGCTGTACCAGCTGATCCAGGAAAAGATTATTGTTTAGAAACCTCATCCCTCTATTTTCAGACCATCATAGCTACAGCAACACAACTCACTGGGAGAAAGTATTCTCTGCAGAAATATTTTTTGGGTCAGTATGTAAATTTCTGCTTCTGCTTTTTAATGTTTCTCCAGATTCTGGGAAAAAAAAAAAAAAAAAAAAAAGAAGGTCTAGAGCCAGCCCATTACAGAAATGCCACTTAATTTTCCTTCATCCCTTTGACATGGAAAATGCATATGTGATGGAGGTTATTTGTTTTCACTTGCCATGTGCTAAGAAAGTTTATACATTGCAAGTATTACCAGTCTAAACAACACAGGCAAATTAGTGTCCTTATAAAAACAGAACAACATAGTTGTTTAAAGGATTGTCATGTGTTTCAGAGTGGAAATGTTTAAATGTCAAAAAGATTCAGTGTCTGTTATTGAACTTTCATCTATCTTCTGGGTTTATAGCTATAGGAAGCTCTTCATCTCTGTTGTCTTCAAGAACGACTTCATGCAAAGATTTAGATTCTGCGTTCTTAAAGGATTCTTTTTTAATAGACAAAAGGTCTTTGTATGGAGTCATTAATGATCCTGGTCGGCAAGTGTAGTGATCTGTATTGACAAGGTGATGGAGGATATTTGAAAAGTGTTTCTTAACACTTCAGAGGAAAGTCACAACAGCACAAGTGAAGAAAGACAAATGGCTGCTGAACAGCCTCCTACAACACGTGATGTGTTCTGTATTAAACATGTCTTACAGGAGTTTAGTGCTGTGGAAGGTCCCATGTGTCAGCTTCTCCACAGTAAATGTTTACAGCTAAAAGATCTGCTGTTAGTTCCTTGGTGGTGCTCAGAGTATCTTTGTGGCAGCCAAAGGACTAGACTGTACCAGTATTTTATCTCTGCAGTCCTGCTGGGTCTTTGAGGTGGTGCAGTGCCCTGTTTGTGACTGTACTAATGCTGGCATAGAAATTCCTGTTCATATGGGCTGTTGTGAGCCCATATGCAGCAGAAGTGGCTGCACTGCAATCAGGTATCACCAAAGCAAACAGTGACCCAGACACACTTTTTGTTGAGCTCTACTCTAGATTCATTATATGCTACTGGGTTTAAGAAGGGAATCTGACCATAACTACAGGGTCATTTCACTTCCCTCTATGCCACTGGCAGAAGAAACTGCTGCACACAATGCCCATTAGACAAAGAGACTGAATCTGTAGCAGAGAAAAAGTTTCTTCACACGGGATGCTTCTCTTCTCACATCTTACCCCCGCCAGCAGCAGTGCTGGGTACAGGTGCAGTCCTGGCTGGGCTTGGGGAACCCAAAGGCAGAACCCTGCAGTACCAAGGAGTGTCAGCAGAAAGGAGTGATTTGGTGGTGGGGGAAGGGGGGAAAAGGCTGAGGTGGTTCCCAGCAGAAGCTCACATCACATAAGCTATTTCCTCTCCAGCCCATCTCAGGACACTCCTTGTTGACATATGTGTTTCCATTTACACTGCAGTATGTTTGCCAGAGGGCAATTGCTCCTTTAACCCCAACCCTTCTCTTTATGCCTTCCCTGTTTGCTCATTTTAACCCCGCTCCCTTTATCACTGCCCATCCTTCCCCTTCTCTCTCCTCCACCTCTGATTCTTATTTCTTATTCTGCCTTGGTTTTTCACCCTTTGAGTTTTTTCCCCACTTCCTCCCTCCTTCTGAATTCCCCACCATCTGTCCCCTCCACTTGATTGCCCTCTTCCATCTTTCTCCTCATTCTTTCTCTTGCTCTTTTTTACTTTGTTCACAGTGGACTAAAGGTCATTCTCACATGGAAAAAGATACGTTTTCTGGGATCACACCTCTGTCGTTGGTTCCATTTCATCATATATGAGGTTCTAGGAGCCTAGAATTTCCTTTTTTGTTTGTTTGTTTGTTTTTGTTTGTTTGTTTATTTTTTTTGTTTTGTTTTGGTAACAGCCAAATGTACTCCAGGAGTTCCCAGAGAGAGCAGGTAGCCTCTGTCCAAATTCCAAAACAAACCCCCAAATGGGAAAATTTAGGGCTGTATGCACACCAATAAAGCATGTCTGGTTTGGTGGAGCTATGCCAGTCACACCAGTTAAAACACCTAGTTCAGGACTGGGTTACTTCCCTTGTTCAAAGAAATGGCTTGCAGTATTTGCAACATTTTCCTGGATTGTGTACATGAATTAGATTTTCAGCATTTCCTATTTTCAATTACTTTGACTGAGCTTGGAACCAGTCCCCAGTCTCATATAATAATGCCTTTTGTATCTGCACTTGGCACTTCCAGCCAAATCTGTGCAAAGAATAATTTCTGGTGGAACGGCATTGCAGAGAGGAATGGCTTTTCATAAAAAACTTAAAATATATGTGTATATATATATGTGTGTTGGCAAATGCTGCATAAATGTTATAGCTTATCCTGGCAAAACAGCACTTCTGCTGTTACAGTGGATTTCCTTAGGGAAACTGGTATAAATTATCCCAGTGGAAGCATCCTTTTTGCTGCTTGTGAGGAAGGTGGGTCCAAGAGCGTTGCCAGTAAGGCATTACTAACACAGCTTTGGCCTTGGAACTGACTCAGCATTGTTCAGACTTGTGCCGAGGAGGTTGGTGTGCCTAAAATTTGAGCCAGAGCATCTGTGCAGCTTCTTACATCTGAGTTTTTTCATAATGATGATTTTTTTATTATCATCTTTTTTTCAGGGAAAAGCATAAATAGTCTCTGTGAGTAAATCTATGCTAAAATGAAAGAAGCCAAGATTGGGGTTAATGGTGACCCAAACTCTTTTTGATTCTTTCTTTCATTAGGAATTTAGGGATCAGTATCACCCTCTCCAAAAGACACTTTGGCATCAGTGTTGCATAGACTAAAGACTATTGTATTTTAAAGGCTTCATTACATCCAGGAGTTCTAGAAAGTCGTGCTGGAAAGGAGGCTGATTAGGAGATGCCTGCATTCACGTGGCTGTGGGATCTGAGGGCTGGTGGAACAGCTCCACGTGCTGCGGAGCCATCGCTTCCCTGTGCGGAGGAGTTGTCATAGCGTAAGAATCGCTCCCCGTGGGCTGTGGCTGGAGAGGTCAAAGTCATCACCCACTTTGGGAGGTGGGGTTTGAGCCTTTGTGCGTGCCCTGGATTTGTACTTTGGACCCCAATCTGCTGCTTGTTCTATCAGGGTTATGTTAAGCCCGAGAAAAAATAATTTGAGCCGCGGCGTACGAGCTCATTGTGCCTTAATAAAGAAAACACCACCACATTCACTCATCACACTTTGAATTAAAGCTGTAATGTCATAAAAGGGAACTTTTATTGTTTTCAGAGAACATAAAAGCCCTTGGAACAAAGTCAGAAGGGTATTTTGATGAATAAGGTCAAAGTCTGGTGTACATAAAGTGAGCATTGTACAGCATTATAGGTTGTACGGAGTGTCAGCAAGTTACCAGAAGCCCTGATCCTGTCAACACTCAAATGTGTGCGTGAGTTTGCCCTTGTAAATACCCTCATTCAAATACAACTGCAGCAAAGTTATGCTCAAACATGAGTGTTGTAAGAATCAGCATTTTCCTAGCAAAATGTTAAGGAATCAAGATTCTGAAATCCTCAAATTGGCCCAAATGTGGATTTTTCAATTACGCTAAACTTTCAAAGCTCTCTTAAGCTTTTCTTTAGACAACCAAAAACATTTCATGTTGATGTTCATTTTTTAAACAACATCCATTATTAGTTTGAAATAACAAATATTGTAACTGTAAAAAAACCACCCACGTAATGACATTCCAGAAGTGTTTTCTTTTAATTTTTTCTCCCGTTCAGTAAAATTTCCTTATAAATCATCAAGTTTGCAGAGAAAGACTTAACTTTGGCACAAATACCCTTTCTCAATATTTTTATGATGAGTTCTAATATTCAAGACAACTGAAAATCTTCTTTTCTGACAAAAAGTTGTAATGGTGAAATTGTTTTGAAGCCCTTTCTAGACTGGATCAATTTTTCCTTTTTTTTTAAACAAAAATCTGCTTTCTGTATCCCTCTCTTCCCCTGTCATCCTAAAACTTGGAGGGTTTGAGTGTACAGAATTTTTTGTAGCTATTTTTATATGTTTTTCCAAATTATTTTGAAATGTAGAAAAGGTGAAATAACACTTCTGTGGAAGAGAAGGCAGCTCAATCATGAGAAAATACTTTTTGTTGGTGAAACGACAAAAAATGCATTTAATTGTCTAAATTTCAACAGAGACTAATAGAAAACCTTTGAAATGTCTAAGTTCCCTGCTTTGGCTTTAGCTGGTAGCTTTATTCTGTACCTCTGTTTCTTTGTGATGGCTGGTCCCCTTCATGCTGGCTGACATGCAGCTCCCTTTCCCAGCAGTTGTAGTTATTCCTGTCTCTTAAATAGGCAGTATTTAACTGATGGTACCTCACCATGGCCTAAATTCCCAGCCAAAGCAAGGATGGCCTTGGGTATGGATCCTCCCCATCCAGGGGACCTGAAAGATGCACAGGAGGAGAAGAGGAAGGGGAGAAGCAGAGATTGGAAGCCGTGCTGCTTTCCAGCTCCATCTCAGCTGTTGAAGCTTTAAAGAATTTGAATAATTACTCTGGAGGGTGGAATAAAAGGTGGCAAGGAGAGCTTGTTGAAACAAATAGGATTTTTCTTTTTATTTTTTTCCTCTCCACATGAGAGAAGGCAGACTGCAGCTTACAATGAGTGGTGTGAGTCACTGAGACAGAAAAAACCCACCAAGCCACAGCCTGTTTGCTCGTGCAATGGCTGTGCTGCTGCCCTCCTCCATCTCTTCCCTGTTTTGCTCCCGAGCCCACATGGCAGACATTATATGCTGATCTATTCTTAAACTGCTTCTGGTTTCTTGTGGCACCAGCTGCAGGGGAGTGGAGTCACGAGAGCAAATGCAAGATGTTGGATGGCTCTACCAGCCTTGCCCAGCTTGGTCACCCCAAATTCCAGTACAAAATATGGAGGCAGCCTCATCCACCAGATTTCTCAGCTCCTCCCAAAGCACGTATATCTACATTTCTCCCTGGCTGAGGGAAAAAAAAAAAAGAAACAAACAAGAAAAAAAAAAAACAGCAACAAAAACCCCAAACAAAAATACAAAGAAGAAAAATAAAGGATCAAAGTGTTAATTGTAAAACATCTTTCGGTGCCAGGTGGAAATGAAAGCAGGGTGATCAGTGAGATAATCGATGGGGATGTAACTGAAGTGCATTTTCCAGCAGCTCATTAGAATAACGAGGAACCCACAAAGGACATGGGAGACACAAACAAGCTTTGTTGCCCTGTCATTATTTTTAGGAGCAATGTGATACCACTGAGTACTGGGTTAATAACAGATAATTGCTGGCTTTATTCTTGCTTTTCTCTCTTTTTTTCTCCCCCCCCCTCTTCCCTGAATGGTTTTATGGGATATGGACTTAGTAATGTTGTGGCAAAATGTCATTTCCTGTTTTATTGGAATGACTCAAGTGTGTGCGCTGTGGCGGAGGTCAGGAGCGCGTTTTTGAAGTTTGCACTGTGGTTAATTAGTAGGAGTGGGCAAGTTTCCTTCTCCCTGTCTCTTTGCTCCTGTGGGGGGACAGAACAAGCTCTCCATAAATTTGCCTGGACCGTGCTGATCTCTCACACAAGTTTGATCCTGAAATGATGCCCAGTAAATCAGCCTGTGGCTTCTGCCAGGCTCCCTATCCCTGTGCACTGCTGTGCTCAGGCTCCACAGGAATTGCAAACCTGTGTGAAACTTTCTGAAACCCTTGGATTTTGGACTGCAGAGGGGTCTGAGCAATTAGCTGCTCTTCCTTCTTTGTCCAGGCCACTTGAGTGACATTTGACAAACACTTTTCTGCCCATGGCCAATTTTCTGTCTTGCTCTGGATTTGTCTGTTAGGCTGAACAGAATGCTGCTGGTCTCAGGTCCCAGGAAAGCCACAGGTGTAAGGAACTTCTTTCCATGACCTGTGTCCTGGCTGTTCAGGCCCAATGCAGAGGCAGCTGTTGGGCAAACACAGATCCAGGATAGGGCAAGTGGAAAGGAAAAGTGCTTTTGTGGTGGGTGGTACTACGATAAAACAGACTTGCTATTTCTGACGGGTTTAGGTCACTATTTCAATAAAACCTTCATATTATTGTATTAGTTGATATAATTCATTTTTATTTTGTTTTTATTATCTTAAGGCCAATTCTTGGCTTTATTTTATAGCCTTGATTTAACTGTCTGACTTCCTGGGACAGCTGAGAGATTCTCAGCTGTCATCGAAGAGCTCTCAACTGCTCATGGGTTTGTACTTGCCAACTTCATGTGAGACTCAGGGGCTGTCTTTGCAAGGATCTGCAGCCATGGTCAGGCAGCCAGCTGACCCCCAAGCTCATCACACTCTTTCTGAACTTCCACAGTAGTGTTGAAGAACTCCATGAGGAAAAGATGGCCATTGATGGCTCTGGGGTGCTAACAGGGACCCAGAAAGGGAAATATTCAACAGCGAAGCAAATTGAAGTATTCAGCTGCTTGGAGAGAATTAAAAATGCTTACATTTAGTGGAGATGAACAGGAGAAAATAGCAGAATGATCAAGGAGAAATGGGGCTTTCTACAAAGTAAAAGAAGAAAGTTCACTAAATAAGAACAGTTTTCAATTTTTGACCCATGTATTTTTCAAGAGACTTGTGTGCAGAAAAGCTGAGGCAGAGAGTTTTATGCTTGTTGTAAATTATATGACTTGGCCTGAACCTGTATAAATTAAGGCTGAAAATGAAAAATAATTTTTGTTGTAGTTCAAGGCCCCACCTCTTTAAGAAATAGAGTGCAGATTAAAGAAAAAGCTCCTGGACGTACAATTGTTCAGATCCTATCTGGGTTACACTAGTAGAAAATCCAGAATCCAGTCATAAAATGTGTTAATACTCATCAAAAGAATATTAGTGAAGACATTTGCTCTTTCTAATAAAATACACCAAGCAGAAAATTTTACACTGAAGGGGAGGTAAGCCCCCAGTTGGACTTTATAGCTATCTATGTGGGTAAAAAATTTATAGCCATAACGTGGGGCTGCAAAATGTAGAGTTTGAGACTGGGAGTCAGTCTCTTATTGCAGCCTACTCCATAGTCTGATGGAGCTGCTGGAGCTCCATTTGAGCCACATGGTCACAGATGATGTCAGAAATATTTCACGGGGTGGTTCTGATGGGATGTCCAGCCCCATGTTTGGCTTCTTCATGTTCTTCAGAGCAATGCTGCAGGCAATGAATGTATCAGAAGGGCTGAAGTGTTTGACACTGCAGGTTTGGGAAGCAACAGAGAAGGGTCATCTGGAGGGGTGCAGACAGAGAAAATGACATGGAAAAGGCCAGGAAGTGTTTGGACCAGCAGAAAGTCAGCAAAGCTGATGCTGGCTTGTTGGTTCCTTGCTGGTTCCTTGGCTGTCAGGACTCCTTTGAGATAAACTCTCAGTGGAGCAGAGACACTGTTTTCCTGCTGCAACTCTACAGTTTCCCTCATCCTTTTATACCACTTTTGATTTATAGAGGCACTTAGTGACCAGATGTGAGGGTATAAGCATCAGTCAGGGGGATGCTAATATATTTCTCTTCTCTGTTTCTAATGGATGTCCAAGTACTTAGTCTCACTTTTAGTGCTGTATATTGTGAATGTGGGTTAAATTAATCAGTAATTGGTCAGCAGAGGTGTTTGGAGGAAGCCTAAAAACCAAAAAAGCAATTCATGTTCAAATCACACTAGGAGTGGGGTAGAGCCGTCAAAAGGAAGGAAATTAAAATTGTAAGCAATCTTAACTTGTGCTATTAGGGATGGGGGACCTGGAAAGCCAATATATCTGAAAGTGACCTTAAGGTGGTGGTGATCAGCAGATGAAATCCAAGATCTGAACACAATGCTAAAGGCAGGGAACAAAATAGCTGTTTTAAGAAGCCCCACCACTAAGCTTCTGTACGCATTATTACAATGAGCACTAACATCTTGGTGCTGGACAGAGATACGAATGAGTCAGGTTTTAGAGAACAGGTAATGTTTAAAGAGGTCAGAGGACTGAACCACGGGGAAAGCAGAGAGGCAGTGCTTATGAAGAAAATTAATGTCAAAGGGACAATAACTGCTGTTGAAAAACACTGGATGAATTACAAAGGAAGAAAAGGAATCATAAAAAGTGAACTTGATGCAGGTTGAAGGAATGAAATTCCTATGAATGTAGATACACAAAAGCATAAAGAGAAATCTTTTGGAGCAGGCAGCAGCATAAACAGTAGATGAATTTCTACTGGTGGCACTCTGAAGCTCAGTCTTAGATGAAAGGTCTAATTTGATCTGTGGTCAATCTGAACAAGGGACCTGAAGTGAAATGCCAAGCTTCAGGAAAAAACCAAATCACTTCCAGACTGGAACTTCCTGGAGTGCTACAACTCCAGGATCATGTCTGTTTTGAAAAACAGGAAATGGTGGCATAGACTGATTATGGGAATGCTGTAACAGCAGATGGGCACCAGAGTGGAAATTCCAACATGGGAAGGCAACACAGGGTGTGGACTACGTGCAGTATTCTGCCTACTCAGCTTATGGTAGGTGGTCCAGGTTTCTTCACTCTCCCGGGCACAGTTGAGACTCCCAGAAAAAAAAAAATTGAAAAATTGTTTGTGCATTTAATAATTGAGCCACCCTTGGTGGCACACGAGGGAGAGCATGCATTTCAAATTACTGGGAAAAAAGAAGTGGTTCACAATCTTATCCCAGTTTGTAAACCCACCAAAGTGTCTGAGAGCCTTGAACAGCCTCCAGCATCACAATGTTTGCCTATCCCAACTTTGTCTCATTATTTTCCTTCCCTTGCACCTCTGTGTGTCTGGAGCCCAGCTGAGAATGAAATGAGCAGCGCCAAAGGACTGTGAGAAAGACGATTTGTGTGGTAAACCCAGCACAGCCAGAAGCAGGAAGTACAAGATTTATCATGGGAAATCCTCTTCTTGTTAGATGTTTCCAGCCTACTTCTCCAGGCTTAAGCTATCTCAGTGCTGTGTGTAGGCCCTGGTTCAACAGGGATGCTCTGCATTTGCCAGACTTGGAATGCATGAAGTTAATTAGCACCCTGTTAAATCAGGGCTCTGTCACTGTGTCAGACAATCCCCATTGACTCAGAGCTGCTTGAAAATTTCCTGTCTCCTGGGATAGCATAATAAAGCTACAGAGGGAGATTAAGTTACTCAAGATGGGGCTGGATTCCCCATGATCTGCTTTGGAAATGTCCTTTCTGCCCCACTCCACTCTTGCCCTATGTAATGCATGTGGCTCTGGGGCTCCAGGCCACCTCCTGAGGAGCAGGTCCTCTGCCTGCCATCGCTGTGGCTGCCCTGCAGTCAGTCACAACCTCCCTGAGGCTGGTCCTCACTTTTTCCATCACATCCAGTCTTAGAAGCCCATTTTCTTGCTTCCTCGTGCTACTGAGTAGTGCTGAATCGGTGATGCCTTCAGGCCAGACTGTGGACAATACCTGTGTGTGTCCATTTTCTATGCTGCTGTGGACAAAGAGAAGCCCAGCCCTCCCTCCCTGTCTTCTGCTCTGGCTGCTCTCAAAGGTGTGTTGTCACACCTTCGTCCTGGAGATGGACTCAGAACTCTTAGGAACCTTCTGTATGTGCAGCAATAGGGAGCTGCACAGCTTCCCTATGCACCACATGGAGAAGGATGTTTGTCTTTTTCCCCTTTATTCTGCTTCCTGCTGGGTCTCTTTGATGATTATTAAGTAGGAAGAGATGGTTAGATCACTCCCTATGTGCTTTCTCTGTTATTCACGATTTATATCTTTCCCATCATAGTCCATCCATCTGCCTTTGTGTTTCAGGGTACCTGCTTTTCTCTGGATGAGCTTCTGCCACTGCTGCACTGGTCTGAGTTGTATGCAAATTAGCACTAATCAAGAGGAATAAGCCAACCAACAGCTAGGACATAGCAGGGTGTCATGAATGATTTATAATTATTTCCTCCTAAAACCACTTGACATTTGCCATTACTTGAAGTCTGTTTGCTGTGCTTGAATCAGACAGAAACAGATCTCCCATTGAACATAATGGGGGTCATTCCAGCAAGCAAAACTGTATGTACTGTCTATGGCTACAGTATAATTTTATTGATTTAAAGTGTTTTAAGTAAAGGCATGATTTCAAGCCAGGAGATAAAGGTGGCTCGTTGGTGTAATTGCACAGTAATCTTGTTCAGTGCCCAAATAACACTGTGATGTGTCCTAATTTATGGACAGCGTCTACATGAAGTGATTAGAGGTCTGGGATGATGAGGCTGCAGTATGGAGGGCATGAATGAGTGGGAGGAGATGGCAGAGTCCTAGGCAGAGGCACTTCACGAGGGCAGCCAGCTCCACTTCGCACTTGGCCGATGTTCTGCTTGTGGATGCTGCTCGTCATGGGGGAGCAGAGGTCAAAAACAAGGACTATGAGCCATGCAGCTTGGATGTGAGTCTCTCAGGGGGGTTCACAAAAATTTCGGGGGTGTCTAGAATTGGATTCTTGAGTCAGGCTTGTTTCTAAGCTCTTTTGTTAATAACATAACAGTCTGTTTTCACTGTGGATGGTGTGTATCTTCTTTGCTGGAGCTGCTTCCTGACAAATTGAAACCAAAGAGAGGCTGAAGGTTGTTGCAGACATTATGCTAATAACTTGCTTTCTTAAGCCTTGATGATTCTTTATTCAAATTAGAAACTTTAGCAGCGTTGCTTCTCAAAGCATCCACCTGGGTGCTGGTCTCGAGCCTGGATGTATTCTGTCTTATGGGAGTCAAGCAATGCCTCACACTGGCTGTAGGATCCTCATGGCAGTCAGACCTCAAATCTGGGAGAGGGCAACAGAGGAGAAGTCCTGAAGGTCAATATTACAGGCTTTTTAGGCCAAGAAATTTCAAACATGAGCCGAGTCTAAGGGGACCCAGCACAGCAGACTGAGGATGCTGAGCAGGAGCAAGCTGGTCTGTCACCCTGCGTTTCCATACTGTTGTATTTTGCTTTGATACCATAGTGACTTAAAAAAAAAAAAAAAAAGTGAGAAGTGATAGATTACAGCAGAACTCATGCAAATCTCTCATGTTATTTTAGCAAGTTCATATGAGCCTAGCACATCCCAGTGGGATGGCGGTGGCTTCCATGGAATTTTACTGGAAATGAAATGGGTAGGTCTGGTCAGAGAGGGAAGCCTCAGGCTGCTGGCAAACTTTTGCTCCTTCTCTGATTATTTTATTTAGATACTTATATATATATACGTATGTATATACAGTAATTTAAGGCTAAGACTATTATATTGACTATCATTTTCAAAAGGTTTTGAAAGAAAATAGGAGCTTTGTTGCCTTGCAACTGAGCTAGGGAAGCTGAGGTGAATCTTCTCTAACATGACTGTAAGGTTGTGTTGAGAGAATGCTGAGAGACTGACTATCATAATTTCATAGTTAAGCTTTCACACAACAGCTGGGAGATCTTGAGGGCTCTATTCTGGACTTGTTGCTCTAGAATTCTTTCCTGACCACCTGGGATGGTGGAAGGACAGCATTATTTGGAAGGACAACTATTAATTTTGGAGTTGCGCCTGAAGAGCTGCTGAGGCCAGCTTTAAGGCATAAGTGTGTTTGGCAAAGCACAACCTGAAAGGAGAATTTTTTTTTTTTTTTGTGTAGACAAGGGCAAGGTATGAGAAATCAGCTGCATGAAGAGACCTTGACAGCAACCCTGAAAGGGTGGAAGGAAATGGATTGTTCAGTTTAGGGTAAAAAAAAGAAGAATGGTGAGATATTATACAAACAAAATTCCAATATGCTGAGGTTGCTGTAGTGGCAAGAAATAATCTGTTGTCTACTTTCATTAGTGTTCAGACAGAAGATCATGGATTCAAATACAATCAGGGAAACCAGTGGAGCTCTTCATCAGGTTCTCATTGCTCATGTTATCTGTTCAGCAAGAAACCTCTTTGCTTCTGTGGTAGGAGGTTTCAAGGGGTCTGTATAGGTCTGTTTGCTGCCTGCCTCATCATGGGTGAAAAAATAAGGATCCTCTCTCTGCCAAGGGACTGGGCTGCCGGTGGTAGGATTTTTTTTTTAAATTTTTTTTCTTGGTGCTTTATAGACAGCTGGGTGAACAAGGAGGTCCTGTGCACTATTGCTGTCTCAGCACCAAGCATGGACAGAACATGGTTCCATTTGCCTGAAGTGACCACACTGCCCTCTCAGATGGTAGTGTGCATACACCACCCATGTGAAAGAAGAGTGATGTGCCTTAATGGAATTTGCCCAGTCCGTGGATTCAATCCTCAACTTTAGAAGTTGATCTGGGCCACAGGGCCATAATCCTCTCTTAATGAGAATATCCCTGTCATGAATGGCTTGAACCACTGCAGCCTTCTCCCTCTCATTTTCTGTGACAGTGATGAGACAGTAAAAGCAGTCCCCTCTTAGGGTTTCAACTTTATAACATTTTGGCTTTGGAAGATTCTTGGAATCTGACTAGGCAGAAATAAAATGAAAAGCCTCTAGAGTGGCATGCAGGCCATATGAAAATGTCCATCAATTCCTCACTACTTGGGTGTGTGCTTCAAGGGCAAAGATGGCTGTGGTAAAGACATAATTGATTATGAGGCCTTAATTGCTATTGAAATGACCACAATCTTTTTATTACCACAGCAAAACGTGCTTTGGACTCCACTGTGGCCAGTGTTTAGATTGAGGCAGACCACAGGATGAAAAGAGCATGACCCTGCTACTCAGTTCCCCACGCTCCAGCCTAAAAACAGATAGACAAAAAAAAAGAAAAGAGAAATTTTCCACATATTCTAGTCTTTGCAGCTCAGCAAGCTGCATGTAGCTGGAAGCTGCAGTGTTTGAGGTCCTGTGTTACTAATTTTGTGGAGCAGAGGATTTGCATTTTTTCACTCGTCCATGCAGTCTGGAGGCAGTTTGCTGGTCATTTTATATCCTCAGAATATTCTTGCCTATTTCTTCAAGAGGAGGGAGCTCTTTAGCCTGTTTGAGAGGCAGGACCAAAGCAAAGCCTTCACATGTAGCAGTCAATGTTGAGGACCCCCTCTGGGGATCAAGTCAGTGCCCTGGACATTGCCCTCCTGGGTGTTGAGTATCTCCAGAAAGGGACCTTTTTGGTCAACCTCTTTCAGTACTTGACCACACTCAGCAAAAAAAAAAAAAAAAAAAAAGTCTTTGGTTTCTCTTTGGGTTAAACTGAAAATGGTGAAATGTGGACTCAGGTTTTGGCTCATGTAGCTCTGTGCTGTCTGCATTGCATACCTTGGCTTCTCTTTGTGGAGGCCAAATTGAAAGTGACAGTCTCACACTTCTGTGGCTGATGTTAATGCCTGAAATCTGGCTCCCTGGGACACAGGTTTTGACTTACCTCTGGCATTTCAGGCATCTCACATTCCTTATTCTCCAACATTTTTAGCCTCCACTGGGCCAGTTTCACAGATGGCTCCTTTACAGCAGAGAGGAATTATTCCCATTTCTTCTCACCTGAAGCATAGTCCAGTTGTTTTATGAGGCTACAGCAAATCTGCACGTGGTAGAGGGTGTTTGTGGGCCCTACCCAAGCCTTTCATATTGCCTAGAAAGAATTTTCTCCTTCACTCATTCCCTTTTCCTCTGTCATGCTCTTGGGAATTCAGAGGGACTTGTGACAGGGGAATGGTGAGTGGGGCCTGGCTACAGAGGGTTGCGCTTGTGAAATATCTCCATTTTAATCCACATGTTTGTTCCAGCTAGACTATTTTCACAGCTGCTTATGGAGGAAAAAAGGGACACTAACAAATCTTGTGAGAGACCTCTTCAGTGCTTCAGTTTCTCATTTCCAAACATCCTTGTAGAAGAAATCACATCCACTTACTTACACAAATGCCCCAAATAGACTTTTCTGTAAACTGAGGGAGAAAAAAAATATTCAGTCTCTAGTTGGAATTTAATTCAACAAAGGGCTGAACCCTCCCAGCACTGGAGCTGTTCCATATTTGCATCCGTTGAGGATGTGACCCCCAGCCCTCAGCCCTAACTGAACTTTCTCAGTAGTTTTATACAGCAGTAGGACACACAAGTTAAAAAATAAATGAAGATTTCAGTGGGAAGCATTTACGAATCTGTATTGTTTCCTTAGTTCCACTGCAACTCTAATTTTAATCCTAATGATAAAAGCTGTAGTATTACTAAGATATAGTTCTGGGGTTTTTTTTCCCTTTCTGGTCTTGGGTGGTCTAGAAGTGCAGTAATTCATGTTCTCAGCTGGATTTCCACCACATTTCTGATTGACCTGATTACTTTCCCAATGACAGAATCCAAAATTGAAACCACATCAGAACTCACTGGAGCTGATTCTGTTTTTGATGTTCCTGGAGCTTCTCTGGTGGCTCAGCAGGATATATGTCTTCATGAGGGTTTTTTAACCCCTTCTTTTTTTTTTCTTATTTTTTTTTAACTTTTTCTTCTTATGGTGGGCTTACATTTGGGGCATGAATTATTTAGGGAAGTCCTGAAAGGAGGGCAGCAAGGAAGGAGAGAATTCAATAGAGATGTTATAGTTTAGGGCTTAATTCTGTACATTAGCACGTATGGCTTGAGGGAGCTACACAGAGAAAAGGGCTTTTTCTGCAGAAAAAAGGATCTCTTGTGACATTTTATGTTGTTGCACTAACCCTTTGTTTCCTTTCTCTGCCCCATTCTTTGGAAAGATGGACGCATATTACAGAGGTCTAGAACTTCATTTTTTTATCACCTTTACTGTGAAAGGAAAGACTGGGACAAGCTGAGCTGAATGTTTTATGCTGAAAAGTGCTTGTGATGGCATTGGGAAGGTTCCTCTGAAAGCCATGGTGCCTCACAGGAGTCCTGAATCTGACTGTAATTGTCTGGGGAGCTTTGTTTGGTTCCTTTTCCTTCCTATCCCAGCTTCTTCCTGGCAGAGCAAAGGAACAGAGCAAAGTGCAATGGGCTCTTCCCTCACACTGGGACTAGTTCCCCTCCTCTTTTTCTTGTTCCCAACGAGACATAAAGTTATTAGGGCAGTATGTGATGTGGGGTTGGAGCCAGTCCAACTTACACTGAGGACTTCCTTGTGCCCCAGCGCCCAGGTCTTTGAACAGTTTATATCCACGTTTCCATGACATGGGTAAGGTTCCACTGAGGGGAACATGTGCTGTATTAGGTAGTTTTAATGGTCCTGGTACCTTCTCCTATTTCCTCTGTTGCCTAAAAGAGTTTGGAGGTGAGAAAGCCGAGCTGTGTGCACTGGACTTCCATGCGGTCATGGAAAACAGGGATCCAGAGGGCGTCTAGTTTGTGCTCAGCTCAGTAGCTCCTCCTAGCAGAAAATCTTCACTCTGAGGTGTATTATTTTCTGAGCCCTTTTCAGAAGGTGGAAAAAGCATTTTGCAAAACAATAGGAAGTGGATAGTGTCGTGAAAACACACTCCAGCTGAGTTTTGGCACCAGCAACACAAAACTTAAAGAATCTTGTCCAACTCTTCATGGTTTTCAGAATGATCATCGCGATGCTGTAAGTCAAATAACATTGTCCAACCCTTTTCATCCTGTTTGTAATTCCACTAGGGACATCATTACCGTAACCAGCTGCTCTGGGATTCTCTAATGAAAACTTTGTTTCTGAATAGAATAATTAAACCTTCATATTCAATTGTCAAACAGCTCCATCTTTGCTCAGTGCATGGATGTGATTAGCCACAGCAAACCATTCTGCAGCTTAAACTCACAATTGCATCTAGTATAAAAATGATTAATTAGGCGACGTGCTGTTTGGGAAGTTTACAAGCAGATCAATGAATAATGTTTAAGTGAAAATTTTATAGAGACGTTACGGGCACTGCAGGTTTTGTGGAAGCCTTGCTGACGGCTTATGGATGCGTGTGATCATGTTCCATAAAGAAATTCTACATCATGGGGACAGGTTCAGAAGCTGTACGTGGGAAAGAGAGCCCTGAGGGTTTTGGAGTTTTCTTCCTATAAATGCTTTTGACAGAAGCTCAGTCCTTTTCCCTCTCTCAAAGTAAAGTTTCTAGTGTGAGCAATATTTTCACAATTCTGCTAAAATATATTTTTTGTTCTTGTGCTGAATAGGGGTACAAAAGGGAAAGATTGAATATACCTGAGAAAATTACCTGTGAACTGCAGCTAATCCACTGTCAGTGTTTGAGGCATTAAGAAAAATAATTGATCAATTCAAATGAAGTAATCACCACCCTTAATTTTATTTTATTTTATTTTTTTTGTACATGCAGATAAATGCATAGTAATGCACAGTTGTATTTTGGTATTGCAACTAATTTCATTATGTCATTCTTAAATTTTTCCAGCTTCTTTTGAAATGTGTATTTCCTGTGCCCATCATCCTTGTGGCTTACTGACTTCTTATATCAGAGATGAATCAGGGCTTCTAACTGCACTTACAGCTAAATATTATCTTAATTGTTCTCTATAGCTGTTTTGGATAATTTCTTTAGAAAAAGTTGTTAACGCTTTTAATTCCATAGGGTGGTCCCTTGTGGTGTAGGAATATCACAGTGGAGCAGTTCTTGAGATGTCTTTGTCACCCTTTGTTTTAGCTCCCATTAGAGTATCACAGTTTTCTGCTCCTTGCAGAAGCAGCTACACCTTCAGCTCTGGTCATGGAGATTGTTGGGTTTGGTGTTGGGTTTTCCAAGCTCTTTTCCTACAGAAAGCTCAGAGAATACATAGGATGGAGGCAAAAATGAATTCTCAAAGATTAATTCTGCCTTGCGTGTGTGATCCACAGATCACATGTAAAGACTTCTGTTTTGCACCTTAGTTGTCTTTACATTGACAGTCACAGGGTTTCTCTGAATTACTTATATCTTTCTCCCCATTTAAAGCCTTAAGGATAAAGACAAATAAACAAAGGCGAGCAAGCGCATTTCTATCCTGTACCGTATGTTGCCAAAAATAGTAGTCAGATGGAAAAGATTTTTCCAGAAGTCTTCTGCTGCATAATCTGTTTCAAATAAAGATAATAAAATAAACAACTGTTTATAAAGAGAATGTGAATGAGCAGGGCTCCCCTGCTGCCTGTTGCGAGGGCGCTCAGTGCAGACGTTGTCTGCAAGAATTCCTGATCTGGCGTATATAGTTCTGGTTTTTATCTCCAAACCCCCTGCTCTGAAGTGCTAAGGACAGATTTCAGGAAACCTATGTTAAATATAGCACCCCAGGAAACTCCCAAGCTCTAGTGTGAGCAGGGAAGTTTTGTGATGTAGACCCCTGGATCCTCATCTCCATCATCTGCAGGCAAGGTATTTGAGTGGTCCCTCTCTGCCCCTTTGGCTCAGTGTTAGGAAATGTGGAGTGGGAGACTTATCAGTTAACTTTGCTAACAGGAACTGCAGAGCGAACTGTGATCCATGTAAATGCTGATCCAGCCAGAGGGGTGTCACTTTGATGGAGCTGCTGCTCAGTTCCCCTTTACCATGGATATTCACGAGCTCCTGGAGATAGGAATATGCCACTTTCCAGAGGTCTGTATTTCCCCTCCAACACTGCTGTTGAAGTCTTTGAGAGTTAGCTCTACTTGGAGATTTCCAACTCATCTTGCATTGAAAGTGCTGGCCAGAAATCCATACAGAGCAGCCTTTCACACCACAATATGTTTAAGAAAGTCTGCCTCCGATCCTGGCCACATGGCTTGAAAAGCAGAGGAGCAACAAATGAACAAATGCCAGGGCATGTGGGAAAGGAAAAAGTGACCCAAACTTGGGATTGCTTTTTCATTCTTTGCTGGTTTTTTTATAATTTTTTATTTTTTTAATTTTTTTTCTTCTGGAAATATTTTATTGAAATTTTGCTTTGGACCCATTTCCCTATTAAAAATTAAAAAAACCTAAACCCTAAACCTAAGTACACAAAGAAACAGATTTCCCATCACAGGAAAAGAGGAGAGCAGACCTACATGGCAAGCACAGGGGAGAAGATTGCCAGAGGTGGAAATTTTCTGGGATCTGCAAGTTGGGTTCAGCTGGTTACGAGTAAGAGGGACTAGATGTGAATATTGGATCCCTCTCTAATTTGATTCTTATGGCAGTGATTATATTTATATACAGCCTGCAGACTCCAACCAAGTGTGGTGTCTCCAGGGATGGCACAGCCACACGCAAAAGTGTTCCTACCCTAAATTGTCTGTAGTCTAAGCCAACAACAACTGAGAAGGGAAATGGAAGAAGAGAAAAAGGGGTGGTCACCAGGAAGGTTTGGACATGAGGTTTTGATTCAGGCTCCCCTCCTGCCAGAGAATCTGCCTCGATCTCTGCAAATCTCATCCCTTTTTCACCTTGCCCTTGGCTCTGCTGCCTCTTTGCTGATCCTGCTGCCTGGTCTCCAGCCTTCGAGGTTTTGCTGAGATTTGGGGTAACAAGCTCTTGGTGGCACCCTGTGACTCTGTGTTAGGGGATGATGCAGGAGCAAGAGGACAGACAGTTGTCTTTTCCTTTGGAAACCCAGAACCTGGGCCCCTTGCCTGGATGGGGGCCTGAAAATGTGAATCTTTTTATAAACTTGGGTTATCCAGTTTATAGTACAATTCCCTGGCAATGTGTCTTTCAATGGGCTTTTTTTTTTCCTTTGTTTATCACAACTTTTCATTATTCATTGTATATTTCTGTTCTGTAAGGGTAAGTTTACATATTATGGGCAGTGTAAGGTTGGATAAAACAGAAATAAAGGGTTGTTTTTTTAATTAAAAAATTACTGCCTGAAACTATGTATATGGGAAGATCAGTATTTGCAGTTTGTGCCTTTTGCTGGATTTCTTTAAGGCAATTATTTAGGAATTAGGATAGTTTTTGCTCTTTCCCCTCCCTCCCTTCTCACCTCTCCTAAATATTTTATTTATCTGTGGAGTGGTTCTGCAAACTGGTTCCTTTCTCACCCATCCACTTTAACTGCATCCAAGGTTTCCTTCCAGGAACAAGGAAGGGAGGCAGGCTTGGCTTTTCCCATCCAGCCATTTCTGGGCTTTATTTAATTTTTAGCTGTTTTATTTAAACGTTCATAAACTTGGGGCCTAAGCTGGGCTTAAGAGTGCACCGGGAAAGCGTTAAAAAAACACATCTTGAGCAAGGCTGAGAAGAATTCATGGATGCCAGGGCAATGTGTGTTTGATAAACATATGGACTTGAAGGCAGATAGGAGCAAGGAAGCACTTTGCCTGCATATAGCTGTATTATTTATGGATGTCTTTGCTGTGCAGCAAGGACCAGGTTCTGTTTAGCTCCTCTCTTTGGGTGGTCCGCGAGAGATTCTGAGTAGCCCTCAGTAGCCTTCAGGCATAATTGCCAGGCATGCTCTTGTATCTGAGATAGCTTAATAAAGCATTACATATCTTACTGCTTCTATATTTTATTACCTAACCCAGTGCATGCGGTCAGCGGGTAATTAAATTCAGCTGTGTTTTTACTCTCTGTTTTAAGGTCGAAGTATGAATTTCTCCACGAATTCTTTGAAACGGACTAATACGATGCATGCATGATAAAGGCAAGGCTAATCAGAGCCAGACTGTTAGTGCAATATAAGGTTGCCCCAGGTGTAATTTATTTTCATATTATTGGTGGTTTTACTGTTGAACATATTAGAAGACGAAGAAGAAATAATAATTATTTTCCGTGTATGGCCAGAAAGCTACAGGCTTGAGAAGCTGGGTTTTCTTTTCATTTCTATTTTATGCCACGTTTCAGCTCAACCGCTTGTGCTCCATACTGAAGTCGATTTCAATTAACCTATTCCTTCATTAACTCACTCTCTAAGTGCAGGAGGATATTGCTAGATTGCTCCGTGCCGTTATGAGAAGGATTGTGGTGCAGCCTTTATTAAAAGCAATGTCTGCAGTGGAATGTATGATGGAAAAGGCTTAAACAAACCTTTTTCTTGGATTTGACCAACTGGGGCTGGAGTGGGCTCCAGGAGGTGGAGTATTTTCACTGGGGGTGAGAGTGGCTTGGGAGCTCAGGGTGGCTGTGGGGTGGAGAGGAGGAAAGGGGCAGTTTGGGCAAGACCGCTTGTGTTTGGGGCCCTGTGGTTGTCATGTCAGGAGTGAAGGTTGGCTGGGTGAGAAGGAGAGGCAGCAAAATCATGAATGCAGGATCCAATCCTGCTGCTCTCAGAGGATTGATTACCTGGGGAGCTCACTGCAGGAGAGAAAGTAGATGCCCGTAAGGCTCTCTGGGAATATCCAGAGAATGGAGTTGCTGTGGGGTTTTTTTCGCTCTAGTCAAACCTATTTTACAACTGATGTTCTCTCTCCCTTCAAAACTAGCCTTGCTTATCTCTTTAGACCACCCCATGTGCAATCTTGCTGTTGCTGCAGCATACCAGTTGTCAGTGCCAGAAAATTGTTTCATGAGCAGCAAAACCAGAGACCTAAATTCCTGGAGACTGGTGCCCCAGGGTTAGCACACAAAAGGCACCTCAGGTGCCTCAGCTGGTGGCTGAGCCTTAACCTCACAGAGGCTCTCTTTCCTTGGAGGAACTTGAGGTGTGATTCATCTCTGTGCCAGAGGAAAGAAAAGGAGAACAAGTCAGCACCACCTTTTTTGGTGGGGAGTAATGAGCGCATTCAGGATGAAGTCATCTGACTCAGTTTCTCTAAAAAATGCCCAATACAATCTGTTAACATTAAAAACTGGAGAAAGCATCACAACAGGTATGACAAACCTGTATGGTCTTCCTCCATGGGTAAAGATGTGTTTGAGATTAACCACTGGACTGAAATCCACTGGAGATGATCCCATGCATGTAAGCATGGGATGCTACATGCATGTAAACATGTAGCATGTAAGGCTACACAGACATCATGGAAGGAAGTTCCAAAACCCTGTAACTTCTGAGGTGACAGACTGAAGTATAAACCCTGTTCAAACATGATAAAGCTGTGGCAAGTTTGTCAGATGTAATGCTGCAATTTATCACAATGTTGCCCTTGTTCACACCTGCCTGGTGACCCAATGTGATGGATTAAACCCTCCTTCGCTGGAATTCTACTCCAGAGCTGGGGAAAATCTCCACACCACTTCCAGGGCATTTCTTTTGACGTTGTCCTTTCAGACAGGTGGCTTTTGATCCCAGTCAGGGCAGAGGGCTGGACAAAGGGTGGGCACACACAGCTCCTTGTGAATCTGCCCCGATCACTTGGGCAAAGCTCTGGGGGTTGCAATCTGGTTTTGCCCAGGTGATGCCCAGAAGCAGCAGAAAGCCTGCTTTAACACACAGGAACTCAGGTTGATGTTTGGCTTCTGATTCCCTGGCTATGAAGCAGTCAAAGAAATGTCCCCTCTCTCACAGATGACTTTTGCCTTTGAATTAATGTTTGCAAAATGCTCAGAACTCCCAGGCTGATGGGGCTGCAAACCACACAGCTTGACTCTGCTGTCACCAATTGGAAGGAGCCATGCTGGGCTTGGGATTTAGTCCTATAGAATTAAGATTATTTTATTGTTCTAGAAACGATAGGGTGGTCTGTCTGATAAATTACAGTACTCCCTGGGCTGGGCCAGTGCTTTCCTTGCCTGTTTGGGGTCAGGATTTGGGCCATTCTGGTTTCATGTTTTCCTACTGAACTCATGAACCTGTATCAAATGTCAAAGCAACAAGAACTTGATGGGGATCCTCTGCCAGCAAAAAAGGGCTTCCCAAAAATCAGAGCTTTCCTTCCACTGAACTCAATCCCTTTCTCCTTCTCTTTCCTTGCTATCTCCCCCATCCCCATCAACCTGATAGAAAACCATCCCCTGAAGCTGGTGAGCCTAAGGACTGCCTGGGATCCAGGAAAGCTTGATAGTGTGCAGATGCTGTTCTGTCTCTTGGCAATATTTACTTTTCAGATAGATGTTAAGTAAGCGTGAGGCCAGGAGACACCGGAGCATTTCTCAACATGATGAAACGGTCATCACCTCGTCCAGCTGGAGGTGGGAAGCCTTTCCCTAAATTTTCTCACCCTCCTTGGCCTTGCCTGGGGAGCGGGTGGAGCTGGACCAGCACCCCTGTTCCCTAACCCCTGACTCACTCCGTGACCTGGGTGGGGAGGGGAACAAATCTGCTTCTCCTCTCCAGCTCCTCCTCCCCAAACAGAGTCTGGGATTTATTCAGGCACTGTGAGACTGGGATTAACTTTTCTTCATCTCCTCTTCACCCTGTGTCCCACAGGCAGTGCTGGGGGCATGAAAATGCCTGCCTGCTGCTGGAGTGAGCAGAAAGGGATGCTCTCCCTGTGGAGGGCACCAAGGGGATGCATTTGGGAGGATGAGGAACCAAAGGGCTGTCTGAGCCTGTGCTTCCCAGGCATGGCTCTGGGCATGTGCCTAGCCCTTGCCGTGCAAAGACATGTCCTGGGGCCCCAGCATGATCTTTGGGGATTTGAGGTTTTCTGCAAGCCCATCTCTGATGTTGGGATCTGACTGGAACACACGCGGCAAGCTAATCGTGTGCATCTGTGCCTTTTAAAAGCGCGGTCGCCTGCTGATTGGGTTTAATTCTTTATCTTATTCCTGCTAATCCGTTTGCCAATCTGGTTCCCATTTGGAGACAAATTCCCCCAAACCCCAGCCACTGGTGGGATGGATGTGTGGCAGCAGAGGCGAGGAGGGGAGAGAACAGAGCAGTGCTTTCTATGGGGCAGTTACAGGCTGAGGAGAGGACACACTGCCCTGTTAGATGCTGGATAACAAAACCCCACCCGACTTGTGCCACAAATCCAGAACAGCCTCATAACTGTCTCCGCTCGGGATCCCACCTCCCGCAGGCTGCTATTGCCATGAAAACGTGACAGCAGTGCTCTGCCAAGCATCCGAGGAATAACGGCCTGAGGATTTTATTGCGTGGAAAGATTCCCTTCAAACACACCCTGGAGCTGGCCTGGTGGTCCGGCAGCAGTGTAACAACCTGGGCTGCTGGGGGTTTTACAGCTGCTAGGCAGCAATGCCCCGGAGTTTGCTGTAGGGCTGGTGTGTCCCTGGAGGATGTGCTGACCCCTTGGCAGCAGCCAGTGCTTCCCTCCCAGCCAGGGAAAGATGTGCTGGATCTATCAGCTGCCCTCCTTTCTCTCCTTGCCCTGGCCTCCAGTGTTTTCATGCTCAGAAGCTGCCAACAAGGGGGAAAAGGGCAGTTTTCCTCTGCCAAGGGAGAGAGGGGAGATCTGTGGTCTTAGGGCTGGGAAACCCTGACCCTGCCACTCCTCTGGCCTTTGAAAAATCATTAACTGTTGCACCTCTGTTTCTCCTCCTTTTTTTCCTCTTGGTTACCCTCTATTCCACCTCAAGTCTCTGCCTCACTGCTGCAGATTGTGGTTCTTCTCAGCTGCAATTTTTATGGGACCAGAAGTCCCTGTGATGTTCTTCTGTCATGGAATATTTCCCAGGGCTCTCAGGGCTTGCTTTCCCTAAGGAAAAGTGTGTGTTGTTAATGTGGACTTAGTCCCAGGTGAAATCCGTGAGACCAGGTGTGCTTTGGGACGAGCTGCTCGTGAATCCCTGTGCCTCCAGATTTTCAGCTTGTCCTACTATTTTGTCCAAAACTCAGTTTCCTATGCTTTTAGCCTCTGGTTTTAAGCTCCAGTGCTGTTTTCTATTACAGACCAAACCAAACCAACAGTTAAAGCCCTTTCAATTTCTCAGTATTAAACATCAGAAGAAAATTAGATCCACAAAGAAAAAAAAAATCAAATTGTGCAATCAAGGTCTTGATGCCTGGTACAGACTATTTTAGGAGCTGTGTTTCCCCAGGTGCATGTAGTAGCTCTGATTCCTTGCTTTGTGTCCAAGTATGGGGTCTGTTCTCCCAGCTCCATAACCACCCATGGCATGAGAAGCACATTCTTTTGTCTTGAAAAATACATTCCCCTGTAAGAATACCTTGCAATTTGCAGGAAGATAGAAAGGTTATGGTTGGGAAGTAATAGGAAAATACAGGAGGCAAATGAGAAATGGCTGATTTGTTCTGCTGTAAGATAGGTCCAGAAGATGTGGCTCTTGTTCCCAGATTTATCACTGGTTTGCTCTGTGGCCTTGAATGAGCCATTTCACTTCCTTCTGTCTCTGCTTCTCCTCCTGCTCTTTGGCCCTTGAGCTTATGAGCTCTCCAAGGCAAGTGGGCTCTGCCTAGTTCTTGTTCATCAGGATCAGGTCCCACAGCCCTAAGCTCCTGTTTGGGAGCTGTTGGGAACAACAGCAACTCATGTGCCGAGAGCTGGGACCCTCAGGAGCTAGGTAATAAATAAGGGACTAAAAAAAAAAAAATGCAGAAATGTAGCTAAAACAAAGGTATGGAAGGAAATAACCATTTCAGAACTCTCAGAGGACTAACAGAAAAGCTAGCAACCTTGATTTTTTTTCTTGATCGTGCAGCATTAACAAATTGTGGGATCCATGGGTGATGAGTTTGAAAGAACAGTGTATTTTTAATCTGTTTCTAAGTGTATGTGTGTGCACATGCATAAAATCCACAGTGCATTTTTTAGGCTGGCCAAAAGGCCCATGAGTGAAGCAGCACGTGATGCAGCCGTCGAAAGAACCCGTCACCCAGCCCAGGAAAAAAATTATGGCTGTGGCTCTAACCATTTTTTTATCATTTCCATCTCTATTGACTGACATGTATTTTCTTCCTTCCCTGACCCAGAACACCAGGACTCTGAAACTACCGAAATGTTTGCACAATCTTGAAGCATTTATTTAAAAGTTGCTTTTCCCTGAAGGGTAGGTACTACAGCCAGATTCAAAGTCAGATCAAAAAAACCAAACAAATACTATCTTTACAAGCCCTTCATATCGGTATGTACCAAAGGACCTATCAGCTTCCTTTTCTTTTTGGCATGCTGACAACAGCCCAGTGCCTCAGGCAGAGAGCTGGAGTACGTGTTTACAACCCTTTCAAATTCACAGGCCAAACAGGAAAAGAAGGAAAATGTCAAAAATTACAAATAAAACAGTTGATCTTCAAAAGCAACGAGGCCTGCAAATGAATAATTTTTAGGCAGGCTGTATCGGATTTCTTAAATATTTGTCACAGCTGTGAGTTGCATAGTGCAGTGTTTGTTAACCTTAGAACTTGTCTTAAGTGCTCTCACGAATAAATTTATTTATACTGAAAATCCAAGTGTCTTAATAACTAAAACGTTTTTCAGAGGAGCTTTTCCTCTTTCTTTTTTTAAATGCTGCTTCAGAGAATCCTTCCCCATGTGCTCAACATATTGCAGCTTTCCTTCAGCAGAGAGCAGGAGTGATAATAGAGATAATGAGTAGAGGAAAATAAAAAAATGGAAAAGCAAGAGGTGGAAAAATGATGGGACTTGCCCATTTCTTGGGTTTTTGGCATGGATCCACTGAAATGTGACTTCCTTTGGGTTGCAGGTACATCATGGCCTTGGATGTGCTGATTTTCCAAACCTTTCTGGTCTTTGTGAAGATTGTCTGAGGAACTGAGGCACAGAAGGGTTTGCAGTAGGAATGGTTTAGAGACACCTTAGTTGGAGGCACCTGGCCCTAGTTATTTTAGATTTCCCCTTCAGTCAATGGGAAGAGACTGCAGCTCTGCAGAGTGATCCTTCTTATGCTAAGTCCTGAAGTTGCTCTGAGGAATATATTTCCCCCCTGTCCCAACACCCCCCCTCCCCCCCCCCCCCAGCTGGTGTGGGATCCCAAATGACTCATTTGGATTAGACACCTCTGGAGTCACTGGAGATGAATCCTGCTTTTCCAAGTTTCTAGGGGAAAGTGATGAAAAGCAGGAGGTTCTCAGTCCAAGTGCTTGGTCAGGTACTGAGGGCAGTGTATGTGTTTTGGGTTTACCCCAACCTCCCTTAAGACTGACTGCAGAGATATTATTTGGCGATCTGCTCTGTGCAAAAGACAGCACTAATGCTTTCTGCTCAGCCTGGGCAGGCAGATGTGATTTGAACAAGCCACTTCTTAGCTCCAAGTTTTGTCAGTTTGAAGGGAGAAAGAAAATGTTACAGCCTACACAGCCTATCAGATATGGTTGGGAAAACCAGCACAGCTTGTTTGCCCAAGAAACCTTGGAAAGAGGCTGAAAGCAGAGTACAGTTAGTACCTGTCAGAATAGCTGGGGAGGAGATGGTCATCACTGTAAGTCTTTAAGAATTAAATGACTGCTCCCCCACCTCCATACTTTTTGATAGTGAAACGTGTCCTAAAATATCTTCTCATTTGTACTCTGTGGATCTGTAGATCTTGGTGTACCCAATTACAGTACAGATGGCAATTTCATGTCCAGCTAAAGGGTGCAATTCCAAAGAGGGATCACCATCAGTCATTTGCTGTTGTGGTCTAGCTCAGCTGCCAGTGTATCTGTGCTAGCCAGCATGGTACTGATTAAGAAATCCCTACTGTGATGCACAGAGTAAAAAGAGATGTATTTAAAACCGCTCTTTTGGCAGGACTTGCAAACTCTTTTTGTTTTGTTTTGTTGAGAAAAGCAATCCAATGTGAATAATCTTTTCCTGTAAACGCGTAGAAAACCTTTAATCAAATACAAATTAGTTCTAGGCATGAGAAATAAATGTTTGATGAAAACGTATCTTAGTCATGGTGCATAACTAGCTCTTCACAGTCAATATATAATCTTGCATCATTATGAAAGGAAGTGATCATTAAAAATATAATTTGGAGAGCAATATTTTACCTCCTAGTTGTCAAAAGACCCCCCCTTCCTCCCCTTTCTGCACACAGTTCTGGACAGGGTTAATTCCCAAATGACTTGCACCACTCTAAATCAGGAGTAACAAACCCTGACTTCAAGCAAAGGTTCTTAGTATAAAACACAGGAGGATCTAATCCTGTTGCCTGAGGAAAAAAATGAAAACGTCTTAGGAAAATACAACTGCATTGGCACTGCAGAGAGAGAGAAAAAAAGCAAAATACTTTAAACTTCTAAAGTAATATTTCTTTTCAGCTTCACCTGTGCTTTTAGTCCTCTAAATCAGTAAGCTGTTATAAAGGAAAATTATATGTTGCAATCTCCTGATGAATTGTGTACTGAGATTTTGCATTAGTAACCATGAGCATTTACACTTTCCTAAGATTAAAGGCAGTTTTCCAAAGCTGTGTCTGCTTATTAATTAGTGTCTGATGAAGACAGATTGCAGACAGAAATAGTGGTTAGAAAATGGAGCTAACCTTTAAGACTAAATTAATCTCAGTTTTAATGGGTTTTAGTATGTTTTACAGGTTTTGTACATTTTCTGGTAAGTTTCCAATAGAAATGGAAGTGGGTGCAAGCACAAAAAAAAAGAAGGCTGAGTAAACACAGTGAGAGCAGATCCTTAAGAACGGCAGATCCATAATAATCAGTTAGAATGGCCTTTAATATCTTTTCAAGTGCACAGTGAGGCCAGAGGTTTTGAAGGTTCAGATCTTCAGCCCAGCGCCACTTGGAGAGGGTCTGGTGCACTTCCAGGGCAGTCCCAGCTGGTACCAGTATGGACCAGCCTCCCTCATGGCAGCATCCTCCAGGGAGATGGGAACAGGACCAAGGCTGAAAAAGGGATATCTATAAGAGGAAATTTCTTCCTAACGCATAACTGTTTTGGAGGTTTTACTGCCTTACCCCTTGGAGATGTACCTGGAGTAATTGAGTAGATTGTCTGGGCCTGGGAGAAAGTGAAAGCTGAGTTAACAGCAGTGTGACCCCACTGCTGTGTGTTAAACAGAGGCCATGAATTTTTTTCAGATCTCTCCTAAAATCAGCAGCTGTTTTATTTTCTAGCATTTAATTTTTATATTGTGCTGTCAGGCATCATGTGACATTAAAAGCAATGGTAACAAAGCATGAGGGAGAGTTGGCTTTGAGGGAAAACCTGTTCTTGTACAACTAGTTAACATGTGTTTCCATAAATCTCCAAATCTGCTTCAGTGGGCTTTGAACATAATCTGGGCCTAGTAAAATGCAGTCAATTATACATCTATTTTAATAGTAAACCAAATTTCAGAATGCTTGTATTGTTACATAAGTGCTTATAATTCTCCTACTTCTATCATATTTCCTTGGCACCTCATTTGAATTTACATGTATCTGAGGTCATAACTGGAATGGAGGTTCTGCTTTTGGTTAACTTTGGAGCATAGATCAGTTATCATGAGTTTAATGGAAACATTCTCATTTTAGTGGCTTGCAACAAAAATGTCAGTGACAGTTCCCTTCTGCCAGTGTTAGGTTGTGTCATAACATACCATGGAACAACTGCTGCTGCAGATAGGCTTCTCTGTTACCCTAAATCAGTGTGATTTCATGGGTCTGTGCCATGGTGGTCTTGTTTTTGCTCCTTGAGTGTCTGGCCCAGCAGGGATGGGCAGGAGGAGTTTGCTGGTAGATGAAAGAAAAAGCAAGTGAAATTACAATAGAGAGTGAGATCAGAAATGTGCGCCAGCTTTGGGGTACCAGAACAATGAGCCCTTTTACACTTAGGATTTTGACAAACACTTTTCTAGTACTATCGTAATCTGCTGGGTTTTTTTTATTTCTAGTGGGGTCAGTCTAAGCTCTGTATCAGGACAGTGGGTAAAATCACCTCCAAACATCCCCACAGATGATGGCTGGAAGCATGATTTTCAGTCCATGCTTCCCCAGCCTCTGGCACCTCCAGTGATTGTGCAGACAGCAAAAACTGCAAACATGGGCTCCAAACTGCACTCTATTTCCAGCTCTGGAAACACACTAAAAGGCAAATAGGTCTGGTCCTTTCCTTCACATTGATTGATTTGATGTTGCTGCCAGAAGAAAAAAAGCAATCCTGTTTTTTTATTTTTTTAATTAAAATAAAATCCCCTTTTAATAATTTTAGAGTTCCGAGATAACAAACAGCAAGACAAAGATCACAGCTGAAGGCTTTTATACCATCAGAATTGTTAGTCATTGTCTTTGAGCTTTGTATAAATAAATGATTGATGCCTCAAAACAAGACCCTTGAAGGTGTTTTTATAAGGCCACAAATGTGTCAAGCAGACTTATTAGATGTGAAGGGAATGATTATTTGTACAAAGTGAAATGAACATGTGCAATAATATTGTAAAATGTTTATTAGTCTAGAGTGTGCTGAATTTTCCTAAAATATATCAGGTTCTCAGTTTGCACTTAATGTAGTGTTAGGTATGACGCTATATCCTTCCTAGGCTATTTTCAGTGAGCGTTATGCTTTTTGCAGAGTAAATCATGGGTTTGTGTCCTTTATAACAAGGGTATTATCAAACGTGAGGCAATGCTACCTGTCTAGAAATCCAGTGTGAAGGAAAACGTGCACTGATCAAAGGGTGGTTGATCAGATCGTGTCTATTGAGCGAATCTTTGCAGAGCAAGTGGGATGCAAAGGCCTGGGAATGCTGGAACATCTTTCCTCTTAGGTGACTGTCCAAAAGATGAGCTCCCTTGAGCTCTGGTAACACTGTCCCCACATGGCTCCAGCATCACATGTTGCATTTCCAGTCAAAAGAGGGGATTCTGCCCAGTGATGCTTGTGAGGTGAGCAGAGCTATAAAGGGATGTTTAGTTACACACTTCTGAGTCCCCTCCTTTGCACTTGTGCTCTACCATCAAGGCTTGATCTGTTAGTGGAGGGTAAGAACTGTAATGCAATGACTTTGTCCAACCAGTTCCCCACTACCCTACAGTCCCTCTTTCTCTGGGTCTGCAGGGATGATGGGACACCTGCATGTGTTGTGTAGTTGGGAATTAATATCTGAGAACCTGGCTTAAATACTAAGTGATGGTCTGGGACTCTCTGTGTCGCATCTGAACTAGAAATCTTGTGGGGGCATTGAAGATGGGGCATCAGTGATCTGTTGCAGCATTTTTAGGACAGATGGATTTTGCTGGGTTTTATTGTTTCCCTTTTCAATCAGAATATTGCCTCTGCAGTTGAGTTGTTCACTGGTTCAGTGCTCTGTCCCCTGACTCTTTTATGTGTTTAATGACACACTTGTGGGTGGCTGACAAATACAGATCCATTTTGTTTTCTCCTCAGAGACATACCCAGTTGATGGGCTTCAACTGGACAGGACCTGTCAGTCCTTCCTCAGGATGGACATTTAGGGAGTCATTGCTGACAGACAACCTGAAACAGAGCTTCCCCCATTAATGGCACAAAGCCTACCCCAGATTTGGGGTTTTCTACAAAACCCCTTCTGCAGACCATCACTGTCCTAGTGGGATTAGCTTTCAAGATGATTTATGCCTGTGCTACTTTTTTCTTCCCTTACTGTGCCCTGCTCAAGGACACAACTTAGAGGTGCTGCTGGTTGCAGAAACTTTTGAAATGAACATCTAGCACAAGTGTTATCCTTTTATTTTTTTTTAAGGCATGTGGTTTTGAAAATACATGTCTTGAAAATTCTTTGGGGAACTCTATGGAAGGCATCCACTTGGAGCTCATATACTTACACAAATTTTATTGCATTTCAGATAATTGTCACAAGGTTGCTTTTTGGTTTTGTCAGTTCAAAGAACAGGTTGGATTTAACAAAAAAATTAGGGGATCACACCTAGGGAATAAAGCTTGTTGCAAAATGTTTTCTGTGAAAGCCAGAACCAGGTGAAAATCACTTAGTTTCAGGTTTCATTACAAATTTGAAAACCATATCTCAGGTTCACTGAAAGGTTGGTTAGGGGTCATGCTGCAGGGCCTGGTTTGGAATGAATGTGGCTGATTTATGTCGTTTGCAGCAGAACTTGGTTTCATTCATTACTTTGACCCAGGTTCAGGGGTCTGCTCCTCTAAGCTCTCCTTGTGTGTTGAAGTCAATGGGAATTCCCTCCACAGAGGCCTTGGAGGATCCATCTCCATGAGAAACTCAAGTTTTTGATTGCTTTAAATTCTAGCTTTATTTCAAGCCCTCACCTCCTCCTCTGGTGGAAGTCAGTCTGATTCCATGTTCGCCAGATGAACTGTTCTGTTGCCCCCAGGTGCAGATCCAACCTGAATTGCAGAGCCCAGGAGTCAAGTAATCTAACCAGAAATTTGCACAAATCCATCTGTGCTGAAATGACTCCCTGACTCCCACACAGCCCTGCTAGAGGGTCCCACTGCCATTCTGCAGTTAGACCCACAGGTTAAAAGCTCAGCCAGTGTGCTGTTGGTGGAATATTAGCCACATCTTTGACTAATGAGCATCTGGTTCCCCTTACCATTAAGAATATCCATGCAACTTGCAGACAAGGTCTCGCAGACCTGGCTGTTGATGCCAAAGGATCAGTCACCTCATTTCCATTCCCTAGGGTTGCTGGTCTTTCCTACTCATGCTTCCAGGCAGTTCTTCATGTCCATGTACTGAAAAGCCAAGCAAAGAGTGAGAAGAAGACTGAATATCTTCTTGACACCCCAGAAGCAGCCATTGGAGCCTCATCACCAACTGGAACCTTTTTGTCTTGTTCTTTTCTAGTTATTAATAACTTGCAGATGCTCCCACAGCAGCATTCCTGTGGGAGACTATCGACGTCAGTGTGGATTCCTTGCCTCAGTGTTACCAGAGAAAGAAAAAAGTTGCCCTGAAGCTCTGATTAATCCCTCAAAAGCAAGAACATTTACTCATGTGGCAAACCTGGAAGGCTAGGCTAGCAATTTGCCTTTGAGAAGCTGCAGCAATGCTGAGAATTCATCTTGAAACCAGAGACTGGGCTCGCTAAACTTGGTGCCTGAGCTGGGATCTGTAAACTTTACACTGGAAATTAACCTGGATAGCTGATTGGTTTGCCCAGCCAACAAGGCAAAACTGAATTGCTCCACTTGATTTCTGCTTTTATCTCCCTGTGAAAGTCTTTGCTTCCTAAATCTGTTGTGTAGACAAGACACAAACAGGTCAGAACCTTCTCAGCATTGGCTGGGATATCCGTGTGATCTCTTGGCTGGAAGGTGCACCCCAAAGATCAGATTATGACTGAAACATTGTCACATGGGTGGGATCTGTGGGAAGCTCAGACTGGAACATCTTGTCCTGTGGGGCTGAGGTGAGCCCTGTAACACACAGTCATTGGTCCCTGCCACAGGGCTTAGCAGAACCTTGGCTCCTGGTGACTACCTGTGAGATAACTTTGTGCTTATGTATTCTGGCCACCGGCAAGCATGAGACAATTCATCTTATTTTAAACCTCCTTCTGGGTGGGTTAAATTAATCCAAATTACCTCATGCTGCAGGCTGGGAACACACACGGCCTGTTGCTGTGGTGGTTCACATAATGTCAGGTTGGTCGTGCTAGGTAGTGCTAAAGACCTCTCTAACATGATAACTCAGGCACTGGTGGTGATCAACAGGGTGCTCCAAAGAAAAACTAAAGCAAGAGGGCCAGCCTCTGGTGACATTTGTCCGGTAGCACTCTTTTGACCTTCAGCATTTTAAGGCCCAAACACACATCAGACAAAGGTTGTGTTTTGTACTTAAGGGAGTGGGATTTTTTCTCTGAGGAGTTTGGCTGATTACTTTTTGAACCCACATATATTTTGTAGCATTCCTTGCAACGAATTCTTAAGCTTCACCAAGCGCTCTGGGAAGTGCTGATTGCTTTAATTTCTTCTCAGTCTGGTTCTTGTTGTTTTCTCCACTGTTTCCCAGGATATGCTGGAAATGAGAGTAAATAACTCATCCCTACTCATTGTGGATGGGATCCCACTGATCACTGTCACATCCCATTTTAGTCATATCTTCTAATTTGAGAAGTGCTTCTATTGAATCACGCCTCATGCAGCAGCCATTCAAGACCTTGGATCATGCTTGTCTTGTTGCTCTGAACATGGATTCATGTAAAAGTCATGTGAATGAGGTTTTTGTTCAGGTCTCTTTCCACTCATAACTTTGAAGAAGAAACCATGTGCAAAAATAAAGCAGTCTCTAAGTCTATAATATTATAATAAATAAAGGTGTCTAAGCCCACCAGAATCTGGTTGGTTTCATGCTGATGCTCTCCCCACCTCTTTCTTTTCTCATGAGTCAGAGCACCATCAGTGATGCTCCTTGTTACTGATATCTTCCATTCTCCATGTTTCTGAGTCTTTGGAATGAAGGACAGGGTGACAAAATGTGGTATTAAGAAGTTCTCTACAAGGTTAATGAAGGAAATAGGATTGTTTGTTCTTTTAGAAAATGTGGTTGGTTTCTGCCTTCTCTCAGGGTTAATCTGCTTAAAAGGCTTGGACTATTTGGCACATGAAGGTTGCAGGGTGGGGTAGGGAAGATGTTCAGAATGTCTGTGCTGTGTTATTGAGACACACTGAGCAGTAACCCAACGCCCAATCTCTCTGTGGCCTTTCTGTTTTACATGCTATGGACAAGTACATTACTGTTTTAACAGTCGACTTCCTGTGAAAGGGAAAGCTGGACTTTTATTGATCTTGTGCTCTTTCAAATCCACCTACTCTCAGCTGCATGGTGTTCACTTGGAAAGCATCTGACGGGATGTTCCTGGAAAAACCTCACTCCGCAGAACAATACAATGCTTCTTTGTTTGTCTTCTTGCTGAGGCCAGTCAGCCCTATTGAATGAACCTCAGATGTTTTGATTTGTTCTTTGGTGAAAGTTTATATGACTTAAGCTATCTTTTTAACCTTCCCGCCTTCCCCTTTGGGTTTCTTCTAAAGAACAAAGCCATTTGAATTAAATTGCTCTGTACTGGGATTTCAAACATTAATGAATGTTGTTTCAAAGTGTTATCTCATTTGGGGCATGAAATGATGACTGGCCACCATTCCTGTGCCAGTAGAAGAATCTCTGTGGCTTTGGGATTGTTTGCTATTTCTTTAAACAGATCGGCATTTTGAAAGGGTCATTTGTTTCCATACATTTCTTATTATAAAAGCAAAAATAATGAACAGCTAGAAGGCCAACATAAAGCAGCTGTATTATATGTGCTGGGATATGCAATGTATAGTCTAGCTATTGAAACAGTAGACTGAGAATTATTAAAAAAAGAACCCTTGCTACTATTTTTGAGACCCACAGGCGTTGCAACTGTTTATTTTATGTAAGCAAGAAGCCAAATTCTTTGCAGTGAAGCACCTCCACTTCTCTGGAATCACAGAGATGAAGATGGCCTTCTGACATGGTGCATTAAAGACCTTCATTTAAATAATGTGTTCCTAGGTAAAAAAACCTTGAAGGGAGCCTTTCAGGCTTCCTCTGAAATCAGTGTGTGAAGGCTGTATATGAAAGCAGATGTTTGCAGTATATGTATTTCCAGTGGAGTTCAATGGCAAAAAATACTATGTTAAAAAAGTATTTTTTCCTTTAAATTTAAATTTCCTTTAATTTTGTTAATAGAAGAAGCTGTTGAGTAGCATTCATGGTAATGGATGACTGTGGTCAAGTCAGGTCCTTCATTGATAATAATCCCTGGTCCCTGTGTCATTGAGAACAGTTTCTATAGGTACAAATGAAACAGTATAAAGGAAGCCAGTATAATACATCAGGGTCGGGTGGGAGATTGCTTCATTTAACTTCCGCCTTCCTTTCTTTGAGGTCCTATTAAGCTAAATAATAGTAGTCTATAAAATGAAGGAATGATTGAAGTGTGCCTGCAAACCAATTATATCGTTCTGGACATGGTCTCCAGCACTCTTTGTCTATGTATATATACATGTATGTGTGTCTTGTCTTTCTTGACTGGGAGTCCAACTCTCTTGAAACTGCTGTTTTATGTGCACCAGTTAATTGTGAGAGTTGCTGGTTTTCAGAATTGTTGCTTTTATTCTTCCACCCCCCCCCCCCACCTCCCCTCCCCCTTAATGGCCAGTTGCATTTTGTGTCACAAGAGGTTTTCTGAAGGGTGGTACTCTGACTGTCGAGTTTAGAACTTCAACTTGCATTTTGGTCCTCCAGCAAAATCCCTGTTAGATCCGTCTGAAAATGGGGGGGGGGGGGGGGGGGAAGAGATGGAAAAGATGTTTTGAAGAATGTGTACCTTACCTCTCTGGGAAAGTCATGGGTGAAAGGGATATCCGAGGTCAGGCCTGGGAGGGAAAATGTGAAAAGATGCTTCACACCAAAGCCAAATATTGATTTCTTGTATGAGAGAGGGCACATTGGTGAGACCCATTGTATCAGGTCATGACCCATTTAGTCCTTTCTTTGACTGAGACCAATAATAGAGGTAAATTTCAGAAATCTGTAGCAGATAGTTTTGTATCAAGACATGAGAGAAATAAATTTTGTGCTCACATACAATAAATATCACTTTATAGAAGACTGAAGGGATATTGTATCTGTCATGGACGAGTTACTTAAAATGTCCATCAGATGTCATCCTTTCTCATATCTAGTGCTACTCTTGGATCAGGTGATGTCATGGCAGAGGGAGTCCCATGGGTCAGTGGAGTAAGGAGTCAAGAAATAAAACACATTGCAAATTTACACATTAATTAACTGCCTTTCTTTTAAGATGTTATGGAAGAAAAGAAACACAAAGCCAGCACATCTTTTCCTTGTTCTGTGAAGAGGCTGCCTGTCAAAATGTGAGGTGGGGAAAGTCAAGGAAGAATGGACCCCCACCAATAAACTTGGAAACTCTTCTATAAAGTCTGTATGTCGTTCCTGGTGAGATTTAGAAGAAATAAATCTATCTGTGGCCATTCATGAAACATGAACTAGTCACAGGGTTGTGCCATTTCTAGCCATCTAAATGCAAGCAATATATAAAACAGATCAAATGAGACCAATGGGGCTGTGTAAATCATTAGAGGTTTAGTGCAAGTAAGACCAAAATGGGAAGAAAAGTTATACGAATAGGTGTACTGTGACACCCATGATCAAACGTGACCAAATACAAAAATGGGGCTATATAACATGGAGTCTGGCTCTTTGCTTGCTTTTCACTACCATCAATAATTTTGTTCTGCACATAATCCCAAGATTATGCGTGTATGTTGTTTTTTATGAAAATTCAAATTAGAAGTGTTGGCTAAGGATTACCAGGGGATTTATAAATGCTTTTAAAAAAATTATAAACTGTTAGGGAAGCAAGAAATTGTGTAGGATCACAGCTTAGAGATGACTTTTCTCAGGGCTTTACAAGGGTCTGTGCCTCATGGTACTTGTGTTCATCACCACATTACCACACATATTAATAATCTCTTGGCTCTTTATAAAAAGCTTCTAAGTATAACCTTTGCAGGAAGTGAAATAGACATGTCTGTGTATCTGTCTATTTTATAATGGGAATGTTGCTGTAGCTGTGATGATATAAAAATATATTAGAGTTAAAACCACCCTTTTGTAGTTTATGGTATTATATTATGGGAGAAGTGAGATTGCCGCTGAGATGAAGTTGGAACTTCTATTTAAATCTCTGTTTTGCTTCATTAAAAACTTGAGTTCAAAATGACCTTTGGAGGCCATATACTTTGTCTAATATATCTATATATATTTCCTTTAACATCTAAGATGATTCCAGGTCCAGACATTCCTTTGGGCACATGGAGGGTCAAGTCAGTTATTTGTAGTCTTGTCATTTGGGAAAATTCTAGCAGAAAAAGTAATTTCAGGATGATGAACATCCACTATTTCAAAGTTATTGCTGTTAGGGTCTGTAGGCACCGTCAATCTTCTGGACTAGGATGCACAATCTCTCTTCCTTTCTCACATCTCCTTGCCATTAGAGGTTCTTCTGTTTTTGTATGTATGAAGATGCACTTTATGTCCTCAACCTTCCAGTGTCTTTAATTAAAACCAAATCATTTTGTACTCATCAGCTGGTCCATTTAGGTGGGACTCTTCCTGATCACCTGCAGCCAGCTCCTTGTAGAAACAGACTGGTGATATTTTAGTTCCTGAAGCAACCAGGATTGATTGTTTTTATAACTTGTTTTTAACTGTCTAAACTTACTGCAAGATTGTAGTGACTATAGAGCGCTCTGGGATGGTTTAACAAGTCATGAAGAGATTAGCATGTATTCCATGTTTACCCTTGGCGAGTTGTCTTCAAAACCTTTTGCAAATGATTGCTTTCAGCAAGTCCTGTGTGCTGGGTCATCTTCAGTCTCATCATCCCCATGGTCCTGTTCCTACCTTGCTTTCTTCCCTGATGCCATATGACCTTGTTCCTAGGTCATCCCATCCCTGTACACCCTATCTGACATGTGTCCAAGCTAAAATGTTATCTCTGCTTAGCAGCATTTTAAGATCTTCTGAAAGACAAGATGAGTGGTAGAAAAGCAGGCTTGCAGTCCCTCTGGGATGAAGAATTTGGGAAACACACTGTAAAGAAAGCTTGGGCCAAGCATCTTCCCTCAGCTTTTTTCCCCCTAAAATTAAAGAATCCCAGTGCCCTCAGCTGTTCTGCATAGGACTGATGTCCCAGACCACGTATCCAGCAAATACCAACCATTCTGGACAGTGCCTGAAGCAAGAATTGTATGAAAAAAACCTCACAGAGTGTGGTGTATTTAAAGACTTTTGTAATATAGACAGGAGCAATGCAAAAGTTACACAGCCTTTCTCAATTCCGCCATTTCTTGACTTCAGATCACTTGACCTGTGCAGGTTTAATGTTCTCTCTATAGAAGTTATTTTTTAGTGCAATAGGTGCTTATATTCTTGATTGATGTATAACTCATAAAGGTTTCCATGCCAGTATCAGTATTTATATACAGAGATAACTGTTGCTATGGTTATGTGGTGTCCTGAAAATGCTTGGTCTTTTTTTCCTATTTATTTTTCAAACAGGGCTTGGTCAAGTAAAGTAAATATCTTGCCATAATTTAGGTTTTATGTTTGCTGTAAAACTCGTTTTTTTTTAAAAAAAGAAAAGAAACATTAGCATTTCACAGCAGAAACACAAAAATTTTACATTACCAGGCAAGTCGACTTTGGCATTTTTCCTTTCAGTCAGTTTGTTTTTCTAATATAAAACTAATATGACATAATGTATAATCTAATTTGGAAATTACAATTTACTTGGAAGGATTATTCTGCCAGCCAATACCAACAAAGAAAGAAATTATTTGAGAATGTTTCTTTCCTTCTTAACGTGGTCGATAATTTATTTTTCCTTCAGAAAATTACTTTTTTCTTTACGACATTTCCTGCTGGTGTGATTTGCATTAGGATTAAATAATATGTTCCATACTTAACTTTTGCACCAAAAAAAGTGAGTTATTCCTCAAATTAAAACCCAAAAAAGGTGCAAATTACTATCTTGTTATGGACTTTACTTTGCTTACTTCACAGTGAAGGGTGTTGATCATTTTCAGATGGCTTGGCAGTAATTACTTTATTTGTCCTGACAGTATTTACATGAAGGGGCAATTTGAAATGGGTAGATCTGTGTCTTTTATGAATAAAGGCCACTAAGATGGCTTAGGAACAGGAGAATTGAAAAATGGGAAATCCAACTCTGGTAATTCCAACTAACACTGAATTATTGTGTTGACTCTCGTTAACCACAAAAGTTTTAAGTGTTCATCCAACATGTTGTGTTACAGGGCTGTGGCATTTCTTCAGGAGCTTCCTGTTCACAGCAACGAGTGTATTAAGTTGTATTAAATGTTCCCATATCTGCTCTGGATGCTTCAGAGGGAGCAGCTTTGTTAGCCTTTAGCATGTAGAGGAGCATTAGGAAAATGTTCTACTGAGTTCTGCTGGAACAAGTTTGTGCCTGGCACAGCAACTAAAAGTGCAGCCTCTATGTTAAGCAGAGAAAATTAGACACAATGGAGCCATTTAATGAAGAATTCACAGTCCTGAGCAAAATGTGCTGTGGTCTTAGTAAGAGTGCTCCAAAGGAAAAAAAAAAAAAAAAGAAATACATACCCACTTCTGATTTCTACAGTTCAATTACAAGTGAGATCCAACTGTAGCATTATTAAGACTAAAGGAATATCTTCTACTGGATTTGGGTGGTATTGGAGTGGGATTTGGAAAATCTGGACCCAGTTATGGCTCTGCCACAGACATTTAATTTCAGCTTCTGGCAAGTCACTTATCCTTGGCGTTCCTCAGTTTCCCATCTCTAAAAGCAGGGTCACGTAATTTCCCCCCATTCTTTCCCTCTTGGCTGTTTAGTCTTGAGTTTCTTTAGGGTGGTTTCTTGCAGTGCATTTCTAATTGTTTTTTACGAGTGTCCTGCACAATGAGACCTTAGTCTCAGTTGGGATCTCTGCTGTAATACAGATAATATTATTGTTGACAGCTGTTGTTGTATCTGTGTAATGTAGTAGCATAAAGCAATAAAGCTTCCTCCCCTCCTGGTATTTAAAACGTAGAGAACAGTTTTGTTGACTCTTCTTCTTGTTTGCTCTTCAGTGAAGTTAGCTCAAAGCTGTTTTCTGGAAGGCTATCTGAGTACTCGTGGTAGTAAACCAGGACTTTGAATGAACTCAGGGTACTGCCATCCTGCTGTAAAGATCTACCTTGTGTTGTATTTCCTTATCTTGAAACCTTGAAGATATGCTGATATCATAGCAGGTCATCTGCAAAGTAGGTAACTGGGAACATAATTTTACACAGCTTTTTTTAGTTTTTAAAATGTTTTTTTCCTGATGTAAATTAATCTGTTCTTCTGAAGTTGAAAACTAAACTGTGTGAATTTTTAGTTTGTTTACCTTATTTCAGTATGTAGTCTGTTTGTCCTCATTTCCACTGACCTGTTGGATTTGATGGAAAAACTGACACTTAGTTGAAAGTCTTAAAAATACCTTAAGAATGCTACTTACCAGATTCATGAAAACCTGAAGCTGGGTAAAGGAAAGAGACTCTTAACTTCCCCTGAAAGACCTTTAGCTTCAGCTCAGCCTGAGTACTAGACACCGGAGAATCTACAGCACAAACATCTTAGGACAATGTATTTCGTAGGCTCTGCCTCTCGTGTAACATCCTACCATGGCAGGGTTTGCTGTAAGGGCAGCAAGACCTGGTGTATTTTCCCCAACACAGAATGGTTCTGACTGTGTGAAAGGTGCCTTTGTGTTTAACCCAGCACTCTCTCCTCCTGCCCCTCTGTCTTAGGATAGGCCACGGAGTGTTCTGGTAGCATCAGGACTTGGCTGTGACAAGCACCATACAAACCTGCCTCTTCCTCAAGGGATCTGGTGTGTAAATAGGTGCAGGAACCGCAAACCATCTTGGAATAACTTGAATTCCAGCCAGAATAAGCACAGAAAAAAAACCAAACTTTTGTTTGGTCATAAATATCATTGACCTTCTACTGTGGTTGCTGGTGTCAAGTTTAGTGCCAAAGTCCAAGGGCAGTTGATACGGCAGCAGCAGACAGCGAAGTTCAGGACAGGCTGTAAAGATCTGTGTGTTGTTGCTGCTGCTTCCAGCCTTCATTGTGAGACTTGAAGATAGAAAACAACACAGAGATAAGGTTAGACATCTCATTTTTATTGAGTGAGTTTGGCCTTGAGGATTGTCCACTCCACAGCTTCACCTAAAAGTTGATCTTTGAGAGATTCCTGAAGGCTTAAGGGAGCTGTGAAACGTATTTGGAAAATGAGTATGGATTCACTGAAACACCCTCCAGTATATCCCACCATAAAGGATGTGTATCAGGCTCCTTGTGTGGCATTTGAAGACTATAAACATGTTGCCATGATTTGCTATGCTTCCTGAGGGTTTACAAGAAAAAGTGATCCTTTTAGGGGACTGCCATATTGAGATTGACAATTTGATGTAAACCATGGGCCAGCATCGAATGTTCTGTTTAATGCAATTCTGTGTTTGTCAGCTGTTACCAATTACACTTTTCATTGTGCTCAGTGACATCAACATGGCTCCTTTCTACCCAGTTGTTGCTAATACTATTTTATACACCTTCCATGACCTAGCCCTCTTGCTGTGTTATATGTATAAGCTGCTGCTCCTTTCCCCATGTGCTGGCAAAATGTGAGATACCCAAAGCAGCTTTGAGTTCTAGGGAGTCATTTGTGTGGCTTGGAGAGTGGGGTCTTGAGGAAAGCACTGTGACCTGGAGCTGAGTAGCAATGGGATAATAATTTGTGGCTAAAAACTGCAGCTGAGATATTTCTGGAGGATTGTGCCTGTATATTCAGACTGCTAATCCTGGTTTTTGACTGCAGTAGGAAGCTAAACTGGGAACAAGTCAAAGCTTTAATATCATCTGGTTTTCCCTCCAACCCATGAGCACAAAGGCCATGAAAACCTTAATCCTCGTGGTCCCCAGTGTAGTCCTGCATGGTTTTGCAGTGAAGTCTAGGACCTGAAAGGACCCTGGAGAGGCAGACATGTGCATGCCTGTGGAGAGAGTTTTCTGGCATACAGTATTGCTTTGGGATGAATGTCTTTATACTCAGAGTTATTTTCTTGCTGCCCTTTCCTCAGAAAATATACTTCTACTATAGGAAAAGTTCAGTTGGTGTAGTTGATTTTAAATGGCTTGTTGTTTGTGAAGCTGTCAGTCAGGAGTCTGGTGACTGGCTCTGTGCAGGTCCACATCTGTCGGAGCAGGGCATGGGACAGGGCATCTTCAACACATTAACTCCCATTGCCCTTTGTCTGGAGTTGGGCAGCTTCTCTGGAGGTGGTGGGACGCTCTCCAGACATGAGGGCCGCTGAGGCCTGGGCATGCCTCCAAGGAGTATCTCAGGACTTTGACCTCATACCTAGAGGTGGACACCCCAAATGTTTGTCTAATAAAGAATCTTGTCTCTGGCTGAGGTGGCAAGTGAGTACAAACAGAAGAGGAAAGGTGCAGGGCAAGCATGCAGGGCACTTCCAAACACTGTGCATCCCCCAACAACCTCCTGGATTTAAGCTTTTTGAACAAATCTTGGGGTGTTTTTATCCTTTAAGTTTTTTTTTTTTTCTTGAACTTGTGCTGGTCTCCATTTTCTGTTAATTGTACATCCTGGGATAAGCCACAGATTAACTCCAAGCTGCATTTGAACCATCCAACTTATTTACTTGTGTTTGCTTTTAACTTGCTTCCTCTGAACTTCTGAAAGTTTAATTTGATGTTCCTGCTCTAAGAACTCAAATTCTGATGTTGGAAGAGATTGTGAACAATGGCATCTTGCCCACCCCAGGATTTTCTACAGACAATTCATATTTCATCTTAGGTATCTTTTTTTTCCAGCCAGAGGCCTGCTTAATCATTCTTTATATCAAGACCATTGGCTATTTAGCTCTCTTCTCCTTGGGCAAAACAGGCATCAGAACCTCAGATCAAGTCCCCAAGGCTCAGAAGTTTTGCATGAAGCAGCAAACTGTCCCACCCAAATGGAAATGTCCTGGGTGTCTCTCCTCTGTTTTCTTTTCCCAGTGTCAGCCAGCAGCCATGGTATAAACTTGATCACATTGCAACCAGAGTTGGAATTACTCCACTTCTTATATGAGGTCTTGTTGCAGTTCCCCATTTGTCCGCTGCCTGTTTGAAAGTTTTATGAGGCAGTGGGTTTGGAGATGCTGCAACTGAAAAAAGGATACAATTTGGAAAACATTATTAATTTTGACCTTCAGTTCTACCTGGACAGTGAGTGTGGATTTCCCCAAGGAGCTTGGATGGGTATCTTCACCCAGACAGTGCTGCAGAGAGCCTGGGACTATGAGGCAAATCGGTTACCAGTTCACCCAAGTAATCCTTGGCAGAACTGGGAAGAAACCAGGCTGCCTTCACTCTGCAGCCAGAGTTTTGCTTGTCTTTATAATAAATGAAAATACTTCACTTCTTCATATTGTAAATAAATCATTAAATCCAAGCTTGGAGGGAGGAAGCAGAATAGCACTTTACAAAAGTGGCGTTGTTTCCTCTGGGATTGTCTATCAGCTGGCTTCAAACTCAGGATTTACTTGCAGCTTGTTTAAAAACAGTGTCAGCCTTGCTGCAGTGCCATAAACTTTCAGAAAATTGGAAAGACCTCTCATAGTATGAGCGAGATTTTTTTATCTGCTGAGTTTACAGCAAACTCATGAGTTGTCTGGATGAGTGACTCAACAATTGGTTTTAATTTTAATCACTTTCCCAGTAGAAAGTAATTTTTTAGCAAAGTAAATAGCAGGGAAAAATGGTATTTAAAATTTTCATTTTCCCCCCGTGAGGCTTTGGTTTTAAAAAGCTGTAAAAACATCCTTTGCTTCCTTTGCTTTTGGCAAGCAAGAACTTAAAATGGCTGGTTTCTAGAATCATGACATAACATTTTGGCCAGAATGGCATAAAATGACAAAAACCATTAAAACAAAGAACAAATTTCTTTTAATTCAGGCAAAAAAACCCAAACCAAACCACACCCATATTTTCCCTTTTATCCATTTTTTTTCACCATGGAAGATTCTTCAGCTGAGATCCAGACCTGCGTTGCTGTGGCATGCAGGTTCCCGCTTTCCCATCATGGACTGTGCTCTTTGAGCCATGCACTCCTGGCTGTGAAATGATATTTCAAAGCCATTAATACCAAAACATCAGGGCTGGCTCTACACCCCAACAAATAAATCAGTTGTTTGAGCCAGGCTGTTTCCCGGGGCAGCAAGCAGCCCTGGATGATGGCAGAGCCTGGCAGGAGCCTGGCCATGTCCCCCAGCACAGCCAGCTCAGCCCTCTGGGCTCTTGGGCTCCTCAGCCTGGTGCTGCTTCTGCTCAGTAAAGGTACATCCTCAAAGCTGTTAAATAGTAATAGTCATCTCTGGTCTTCTTTTCTCCTTTTATTTGCTGCTGAGTTTGGCTCTCTTCTCTCTGAGTAGCCCCACTACGATTTCTTGGCTTTCACACTAGTGTCAGTGAATTAGCTCTTTGTTCTTCCAGGAGAAGAGGTGGATCTCCAGGACTCACAGGGAGACCACCATCTGACTTGTGCTTTGGTGCTTTTTCCTGAGGGGTGGCCACTGCTTGTGGTCTCTTGTCAGTGTTTGGTGGGCACAAAGCACGGCTGTCTTTGTGTGATGTGGGGAAGGGTCTTCCACTCACTCTGTGCCAGGAGAGAGGTGGCTGCAGCAAGGACTGGGCTTCCCTGGAGCAAAGATGGTGTGAAGTGGGGCATTTCCAGGTGATATTGGGAGAGGGACTGCTCCCCACAAAGGCTCAGCAGCTGGGAGGGAGGTCGGTGCTGAACTACTGAGGCTGGAGGGAGATTCGGTGCTTTTGACTCCCATTTGAACTTCTTGTGGTCTTCACAGAGATCCTCACCTAGGAGAGCACAGTCTCTGAAAAAACAAGCAGTAAATGCACCAAAGGTGCTGAGGGGCTCAGCCTGGCTAGGTGAGGTTTCATCCCCCACTCTGGGCACTTTGGCTCATGCATCTCATCTCATGATGAGGCTCATGCCTCATCTTCAGGGAGTCTCAAGTGAAAGAAATCTATGTAGGAGAACACCACCTCCTGCTTTTTGCTTCCCAAATGTCCTAGTAAGAAGGTGTCTAAGCCTGACCCTTACCTCAGCCAGAGTCCTAATACAGAGTGCCTGGCCCCAGCAAGCCCTGCAGGCCAGGTGAGGTGTGGCTGGGTGAGATCTCTGCCCTGTGGAGGAATCTTGAGGGGTTCATGGTGCCAGGCTGGAGGTTCACCTGGTGTGATGGGAGCATGCTCCTCCTCATCTCTCCTTGTCACTGTGTGCCATCAGCCAGCCAGCCAGCCTCTGCTGCTCCCCTCAGGCAGCTGTCACATGATTTCCAAGTGCTTTTAAGGGAAAAAGGAAGAAAAGGTGCATGGAGTTTTACCAAGTGTGACCTGTAACAATCCATTAGCTGAAAGCTAATTTTCCAGATAATGGATGTTTCTTTAAAGGTTATTACTGGAATCTTATGCTTGCCCATAAAAAAACATCAAGATTACACTTCATGATGATAATGCTTTGTCTCTCTGAGAGTGCCCTTCATCTCATTTCTGCTAGAGCTCTTCAAATGCTCATTTAAGCTTTGAACAATCCTATGAAGCAGATTTTTTTTTAAGGAGGAGATTGACTCAAACTGAGGCATTCTGAAATATGGACATTTATTTTCGAGACCTGCAAGCAAGCTTGTGGCAGAGTTGGGAGTTGAACTACCCCTTTCACCCTCTGCTATTAAGAGTGCCAGTATAGCCTTTGGATGGTCTCATTTGCAGGAGGAAGGCATTTGGTTGTTCCCCCATAAACAAGTCCTGTGTTTCTTTCCTGTCATGGTTTATATTTCTCTTCTCCCCTTTCCCACCTACTTCTTTATTCCTCTCTTACTGTCTTGAAAGAAAAACAAAGAAAACAGGATGTACATAGCAGGTTATCCCACTGGGCAAGGAAATCTTGCTCTCTGCAGATTGGCAGCACAGCAGAGAGGATGGGGAGCTTGGATCATAACTGGAGAGACAGGGGAGAAAAACTTTCTGTTGGGAAGGTGAGTGGAACTATGGCTTCTATTACCATAGGAGGACTCTGAAAGCAGATCTGTCAGACATCTGTCACATGATGTTTGCCTGCACTCAGAGGGACGGACCAGAAAACCTTGTAAAATCCTGTATTTTTGTGATGCTGCTTTTACGTGTCCAGAAGTGACCAGGTACAACCATACGAGGGAGGTGAGGCTGTATGAAATGTTACCTCTCTTCTCTGCCAGCAGGGGATGCATTTAAAGGCTGGTAGCCTGTTTTTCAAGCGGAAGAAAAAAGATTGATACAAGAGTTTCTAGGGGGCCTTTGCTTATTTGATAATGCACAAAGCAACTGAACACAGAAGTGATTTAAACCAGCAGTCAGGGAGAAAAAACAGCAAAAAAGGACGAACTTCCTCCCAAATTTTAGCTTGGTTTGAAATTATGTTTCCCGAGAAGCAGCTCTACCCTGAAAAGCATGGTAGGGATTCATGGGTTCCTATCCTGATCTCTGCCCTCCCTGCATGGGGTAAACATCTCTCCAGTAGGGAAATGCTTGGTTTTTTTGTTTCCCTAATGGGAATTGCTCTGAATCACCAAGTTAGAGGGACAAATTCAGTTAAGATGGCTGGGTTCATCGGAAATTAACTCATATTGCATCTGAAAATGGTGGTTCATTTTTCTCACCCTGGGTATATTCTCTAGTCCTCTGCCTTTTGTATGGCATCTTCTCTTATCCAGGTCAGGAAGCTAAAATAAATTCCACAAGAAAGAAAAGTTAGGTTGAAGTATCTTCAATTCTTGTAGCATCCCATCTTCTCTCTGGCTTCTGTTTTCTTCTAGCAGTCTTGTCTGGGCTATGATGCTTGGTGCCAGGTGTTTGAGCAAAACACGGCTCTGGTGTGTTCATGAAGACCCCAAAGCATCAGGCCAGCAAAATACTGCCTTTTCCACCTGCCTCTCACCTTCTCAGCACTGTGAATCTCAGTTGGCAAAAGGATTTAAGTGACATGATCCCCCTGGGCTGAAATGTCTATATTTACTTAACACATTGGGCTTTTTGATCCCTATTCCAACATTTTAATCACTAAGCTACACTTAACACAGTTTTGGCCCAGCCTCACACAGCTTACATCCCATCTGAATCCTTCTGCCAGCTGGTGTGACCCCTCTGAAGAACCAGAAGCACCTTGTGTGAAACCTCAAGGTGCAAGAAAATCAGTAGAGTTTAGGCTTTATCAATCCAGGCCATTTATTCTTAGCCAAAAAGACAGGGAAAACATAGGAAAAAACCATGACTGATTGCACCTACAACTCCCCAGTGACTTGTAAGAGGAAATGGAAATTCTCCAGCTCTACTTTCGGACTGGCTTCACCCCATTCAGGCTTGGGCTCGAGAGAGCACTGGGCTTTGGGAGCAAAGGGGTCACATTGTTCTCTGAGCAATTTCCAACAGGTCCGAGGCCTGTGTTGGGTTGCTCATAGCAGGATAAATGTCTGCTTGATAAAACTAAAATGTCCCTTGCTGGCTATTAGTAATTTGAGCTGATGGCCTGGAAAAATCCACTGCAAGTGACTGGGCATGGCCACAACACAAAGACTTACGTGACTGGGTTGGCTGGGACACTCCTGCCATCAGCACCTTGTCCTCACCATTCTAGTGAAATCCAGCATTTTCTTCTGGTTTCCCTCTCAAAGCAGCCTTTGAAAGGCCTATCCTGTGGCAGGCAGTGCTGTGAAACACTCTTCTTGTCCTTCTTTGGCAAATGCAGTTTGTGTTTGAGTTCTGCCTTAGATTGACACCTCGTACAAGCGAATGTTGGGCAGTACAGTTTGTGGGACTCATGAAGAAATGTGATCTCATCCTCACTCTCTGCCTTAAAACTTTGTACAGCAGGAGGCAGAAAGCATGTGTGTGTAATATGCTCTTATGGGCATAAAAAATAGACATGAAGGAATCTGTTACATTTTTTGCAGTATTTTGGTGGCCTACAGGGCTTGAATAAGCATTGATTTCCTTTTTCCTTGTTTTCTGTTCCATCTCCTAGTAGTGCTTATATTCTTGGGAAAGTGTTTTCCATTTCCTTGATGTCTTTTATCACCCACAGTGCGCTTGTAAGCAAAATAGCACTAATCAGAGGAATAACCAGAGAACAGTGTAAGCCAGGCAATTGAGAAGAAACTTTGCTTATTTGTCAAAGGACTCACTTCTGTGCCTGTAAAGCTGAAACACTGTTGGAGACTGTCTGAAAATAATGCATGTTAATGAAGCACGGAAATACATGGCAAAGTCTATGTTTCTCTGCAGCACCTGTGATCTATAGAGTGCATAGAACAATCTTTGTTAGCCTCTTAAAACAAGCTCCTTACTTGAGAGAAACTCTTCTTTGTTTTTACTAGGTGAGATAAATGCGTTTCTTGTTCAGACACATGGTAGAAATGATTCTTAGCAATCTTTTTTCCCCCTTTTTTTTTTCTAAAAATAAGCTGTGACGCTCAAATCATCTGCCCCCAATTTACTCCTGTGTGACCCTGAGACCCTGATCTGTCAGATCTGTCCACATCTGTGCCCACCACCGAAGAATGTGGCAGATTCAACACAACATATGGCTGAAGCAGTGCATATGATATTCATGGGAAATGGAAGAAGCATCACCATTTCCTTCGTACCAAACACCTCCTTGAGCTATTTGTGCCCTGCACTCACAGAGATTCCAGGGTTTCGCTCTGCCGTGAATTACACTCAGCAATTGAAATTTTAGTGCAACTGTTTGCAGATGCCTTTCTAGGGATTTCTTTAATACATACTAGTGGCTGAGTTTTCCTAGCAAATAAATGAGCTTAGAAACAAGGCATGTTTTCAAGCCGTGACACCATTCAGAGGATGTGGCAAGACCCTTCTGGTTAGGGAATTCATTTTGCATGCTATGAGGTTTAACTTATTTCCCTTTAAATCCTCACTCTCTCTTCTCCACTTCTCTGGATGAGGGGTGGGAAATCCTAGAGACTCAGGCTTTTGCAAAGTTATTTTTCAAGCCAGGATTGAAAAATAACTTAGTGTTGTGTGTTTCAAGCCCAGGGTTACCTGACCCTCAACAACAGCTGTGATTTTCAGAGTTTGGCATCACAAAAATGTCAACAGACTTTGAAACTTGTCAGGGCTGCTCTGCTCCCCAGAGTTACCCTCATTAGGGTGTCTGAGCCCAGCATAAGCTGTGCCAGCCTTAGGCTAACACAGTTTGGGGTGAGCTCTATGGCAGGGCAGAGCACTGTTACACCTTCCCACCCACTGCTGAGCCAGGTAATTGCTGTAGGGTCTGAGCCCACCTCCGACACAAGCCAGATCCCAGCCCCAGCCTCTATACAAAGAGCCAAGGGCAACTAATTTTGGCTCTTGCTCCTCTCCTTTGAAGGACACCCACATTGCTGTTTATTGTCATTCCATTGACACATGGTATTCTGTTAAAATGTAGGAATTCAAATGTGTTTTTAAACTTGGGGTGCAAGGAAGCTGTTTGCCAGTTTCCCAAGGAGAGCAGTCCTAGTGTAGTATAAAGGTATCCCCACTAAGGATTGGCACAAGTGGAAAGGTGTTGGTTAAAATCCCCTTTACCTCCAATGGAAATAAGTTTATGCTACAGAATTGCATAGCTTAAACTCTACAAGAGATGGTCATGCGTCATCAACTCTGTAATCCCAGGACAGAGAATTGTTTTGCACTTTTCTTAGGTAAGTTTGGTGTAATTCATTGTTCTCATTTATTCTCCCAGTGGGAAAAAGGCCTTGTATAGTTACAACAAATCAAATGCCTCAAAATAGAAAAGCATGACTTAAAAATTTATTTTTTTCTTTCTTTTAGTAAATAAGAGAAAGATAGTGCTGCCAGAAGGAGTGGAATAAAACAGTGTAAAATAATTTTTCAGTTCTGAGGGCAGCCTCTTTCCCAGGAAGAATGCTAATTGCTGCTTAATTGTTCACAAAACAAATGTTTTTTTGTGGACTGTTAGGTGGGAGGGAGTCTGAGAGTGTTACTCTTTCAGTCTCTCGTGGAATGGGAAGAGCTCATGGGGACACTTGTGTCCTGTGAGACACATGAATGTCCTTAGTGTCAGAGTGTGCAAACTGATGGTGTTTGACAGATAAAAGCAGACTCAGCCTGCGAGGTGGATGATTTGCACAGTTGAAGCCTGGATGTAGGTCTGGCTTGGGATGTTTTGTGTGGCTGATACAAATCCTGAGCAGAGAAATCTGGATGTCTGCTCTGGAGCAGGGCATCTCCACCCACAAGTGAGGGTTGTGATCATGTGCAGTTCCCAAGGCTAGCCCTCACCTAGGAGGGCCCTGGATGGATGTTTTAAGGAAGGCTTAGATGCACCTCCCTGCTTCTCTTTTCCTCAGATGAGATGGGCCCCCGGGCACAGGCTTACTGTGCCCCAGTCCTTGCTGCTTTGTTTGTACACTGCTCTCGGGGCAGAGATAATGGGACTGATCCAAAGCCAGCTCCAAAGCAATCACAAGTCTTTCCTTTGTCTTCGCTGGGGTTTGGATCAGGCCCAAAGCTCATAAGCAGTTTTCCACCAAGAGTTCCCAGCACTTATGTCAGTCACTGGCAACAAGGGAAGGGATAAATCCAGCATCGGCTGCTTCAGATGCCAGGCACATTCTGTGTGTGTGTGTGTGTCACAGGGGTGGATATAAACTCACACAGTCCGGCTGGGCTCCTGCTAAATTGCATGACAACTTGCAAAGGGCAGGCAGCTACGGTCTGCTTCCAGGACTGACCTCGAAAGACTTCAGTCTGAAAAGAGCTGGGATGTTCTGTGCAGTGCCCAAGAAAACCTTCCTCAGGAGCAGCTGCCTGGGCATGGGGAAGGAGCTAGGATGGCTGCCTGGTCAGGCTGAGGAGCGGTGAGGATTTCCTCAGCATCCCACAAAGCAAGGCAGGGGGAAGGTAAGCATGGGAGAGATGCTTCTCCTCCCACGGGCTCCCTGTGCTCCCCCAAACCTGTTTGTTTTCTCTGCACAGCATTAAAGCTGCTCTTGGCCTGAGGGTGGGTGGTCAGTGGGGGGCACGTGAGCTCGCCCACACCAGTGGGAGTCTCTTGACAGCCTCTGGTAGCCTTTGGACGCCGTCCCGGGTGTGTTTTAGGACTGGGTGTTCATTTAGCATGAACCTTAGCCAGCCCCAACTGTGTGCGGGAGGAAGAGCCATGGGGGACATGAGGAGGGAGAAGGGGAAGTGTTTTTCTTAGGAAAAAGGCAAGCAGAAATAGACACCCCTTGTCATTTTTTTTGGCAGGCGAGGGGAGTTTGGGGAGGGCTGGAGGTCAGAGGAGCTAGATCTTCGCCTGGGTCTCTAATTGTTTTTTTGGCAACCCAATTGTTTTAATCCTCTCCTTTCAGGGGGGATAGGGGAGCCCTCCTGCCCCCTTCCTGTGCTGGGAGCAGGGCAGGAGCTCCTTTGTCACCTGCAGAGCCATTTTCAGAGCAAGGTGCGGGCAGCTGGGATTTCCTGATGCAAAATGCAGCAGGAAAGCTGGGTTCTCCAGGCCAAGGAATTAATGACACTGTTAGGGGGGAATTTGAGTTTCCACATCACTAAGAAAAGGAACTGGATACCCGAGGCAAGAGACCAAAGTCAAGCTATAAAGTAATTACATTTCTCCCTGTGTTTCATGTGTTTGTTTAATTTTAGTGTTTAAAGAGAAAGGTTTCCTGAAAGCACTGTGCCAGCAACTCTAAAAAATAATTATGTGTCTTTCTTTAACATATATTCTGGCAAGAATGTCCTGCCTATATTTTTTTGGCAGAGGCTTTTGCTTTATCATTAGTCTTTTGACTATGGTTTTAAGGTAGATTTAAGGTTGGTAAGATGGCAAAAACCACCATTTCTGGGTTGCCACCTCCATCTCTTACCCTTTACCTGTGGTATTCTGGGGCATTTTGCTATCCTCTGCTGTGTTAATCCCAGTTCCTCCATATGACAGGCAAGAGGAGTTTGCATAGCCATCTTTTGGCATTGCTGCCTGCCTGGCTGGATTGAGGTGTGAAAAACTGCAGACCTTTAAAACAAATCTTGTGAAGACATCAGGCCAGCACTTTGCTCTGCACTCTGACCCCATTTCTGAGTAGACCTAGTGCTGCACCTGCAGCTGGCTCAGGATGCTGTGGGATGGTCCCTCCTGTGTTTCACTGTGCCTGAAACACAGTGCTGGATGTGAAGTGGGGGGTACCCCTAATCCCACACAGGAGGCCCTTGAAAGGAGGGAGAGGTTTTCTCTCAGACTTGCATATTTTTCGGTGTTCCTTTCTATGAATGACTTTTCAATTTTAATAGTCTCTGAGGGGCTGTAGTTCCAGGAGAGCAACCACTCTGCAGGACCTCATCTTGCCAAAGTCACAGCTTTGTAAGGGCGTTTTGCAGTGACACTTTCTGCCTTGCCCTGCTGAAGCAGACCTGGCTGTGGTTCATGTGCCACTTCTGTGAGTTGTTTTTTGTTAGATATTTTATAAATCCTGTCCCTCTTCCTTTTGGCAGAGCTGCTCTTCACAGGGTCATGACAACCACAGCCTGATGCTAGACGTGGAAACGTCGGGTGAACCACCCCAAATTGCCATTTGGCACCTGTGAAAGAAGCCCCAGCCCCTGGCAGAAGGAAGGAAATGTGTGCCTGGAGCACCCAGCAGCTGGGAGCAGGGCAGGTTGTCTCTCGCCCTGTCGTAATGAGAAGAATGTCATCCCCATAGCTTGCAAGGCGAGCAATTCCTACTCTCATATACAAAACCACGCCTAAATCCCAACCCGTGGAATTGCAGTGACATGCTGTGCATGTTAACACACCCTTCAGGGAACTGGGTAGGACAGAGGAGAGGTCAATAAATGGGGAAAATAAAAGGAATATGGTAGAACCTGCTCATATGTTCATGCAAGAGCCTCTTGTTTTCGGGATTTGTTTTTTGTCCTTTTTTTTTTTTTGAGTTATCTTTCATTTGGTGCAACAGAGAAACAGGGGAAAGCATACAGCATATTCAGGCATATAATGAAATGGAACCATTTCAAAAGCACGTGGCTGAATGGAACGACAGAAAAATGGCACAGCTGTTTTCATACACTCACTATTAGTGTGTGTAAGCTGAAGATATGAGGGACTGTGGAGAGCCCTGTGCAGTGTGACATCTAGACCAAGCCTTATTTACAGTAGCCTAATTTGTAGTTCAGGAGAGAGTGAGCTTTTTTTGTTTTATGGTCAATTCAGTGCGAGTGGAAAGGTTCACCCCAGCATCTCTAAAGATGTACTCCTAGTACATCTTTACGAAATCCAGTACTCCTAAAGCTGCATGGTTAATTCGGGGTGTTTGGGGATATAAGGAAGCTGCTTAATGAATGCAATTGAAATAATTTGATAATATTTAAAGCCAGTCATTTCTCACAGCTAAACCCCAACAACAACAGCTATGTAGAACCTCTGTGCTGCTGAGAGATGTGTAAAGGTCCCATTCAAGAACGAGATGGGATCATCTAAAACAGGGAACAGAAGCGCTTTGTAATGCCAAGTTTGCTGTCATGCCTGCTTTTGTGTAAAATGCAGATCATCTTAAAGTGTTCTTGAGATAAGTGGGATAGACTGAACCAGAGTGTATTGCTCAAGGTATATCTTTGTGCTTCTGGAGTAGCTGCAGATTAGATATTAAATCTTATCCATAATGCGTTTGTATATTCTGCACTGTTCTAGTTTTCCTGAGTAGCTTTTACTCAGTCTGTTCTGTTGGAAAGTCTGTGGTGTAGTTGTTTTTCTGTGATTATCCAGTAGAAGTTGGCTCCACTGTCATCCCTGGTTTGATAAGGTTAGAGAAAAACAGTTTTCTGAAGCTGTTGAGAGGATGCAATAGTATTTTGATGCCTGTCATGTTTTAAGATTTGCAGTTCCCTTCAATCCTGTGCTCATTTGTGACTCATGCATGCAGACACAAAGCAGGTGTCCTGTGCAGTAACAAACCCGTCTCCTTTGAGAAGTTTAGGCACTAGGATTGTACACAGTAAAACACATGGGATTTCCATGATAAGGGAGAACTAGGCAGAACTAGGAACAAAACTTGCTGCAGTCATCCTTTAGCAGCACTGGCAGGAAAATCATGTAGTTTCTCCTTTTTGGTATGATGTACCCAAAAAGAATCCTCCCTTTTTTCAATAAAGGCTCTCTCCTTTTTGCTTCCCCTTCCACTTGGTCAATTATCACTGCTTGAAATTTAAGATAATTCCTGATCTCTTGTCTAGACAGTGGGTTTTAATTTTCTGATGTGTAAGGAGTTTTCTGGCCCTTCCTCATGCTGTTTTTCCTGCAGTCAAAAGCTTTGTTGTAGTGGTAGGGGAGGTGCATTGATTTGCAGCCAAATTTTCTGAGGTTCTATCTGTGCTGAGTGATGCTGCAGAGACCATGGGGGTTGTGTCAAATACATCCCCAAACCAGAGCAGCCAAGGTGGGGCTATTTCAGGAAAGGCAGTGGCTGTCCTGCTCTCGCAGGCAGAAGAGTCTTGGCAGCAAGTGATGGCACCAAGTTGTGATTCCCAAAAGCTAAGGGTTGGTCATCCCAGATCCAGGTTGTGACAAAAACTCACCTGTGGGCTGCCTCTGAAGAGATTAGAAAAACTGCCCTGATGGAGAGGTCGTGGACCCAGTTGCCAGCAATAGTCCTCCAGCATCCTCCAGCAATTGCACCTGATGCAGTTTGTGCTTAGACCTCAGTGTTTACCTGCTGCAGATAGAGCTCTCCTCTCCAAATGTGTCCTAACTTATCCTGAACATATTTATCCTCCCAGCCCCACTGCATGTTTAAGAATGTGTACTGCCACTTTATAAGGTGTTAGTGATACCCATGACTTCGGCAGGAGTTTCTCCAACTGGAATTTCTTTTCTGACACCCTCAGCCTCTAAGGTGTGCAATGGAACAGGCAAGAATAGATTTCAGCAACAGAAAGCTAGAAATTTTGCTGCTCAAGGTTGCAAGGAACAGTGATTCCTAAGGGTTAAAACCTTCCTAGATACTGTATAGTTAAAATCACATGAATATTTATGTTATACCCATGATTTTGTGGGGAAATTATTTCCAGCCAGAGGGTCTCTGGACAGCAGCTGTGTGAGAGTTTCGAGAGCAGACTTTGATTTACTGCTGCAGTTCACTACACCTCATGCATACCATCAGCATGCTCAAAATTATGGTGTTTTTTAATCTGACTATCTCTGCCCTTACGTCTTCCTGCCATTCTTTTTGCCTGCCAGCTAGTGGGTGTTTGATGTAGCAGTGAGATGCTTTGCTGTTTGGTTTCCTGGTCTGTTTGGTGGAGAGCTTGGGGCACTCCAGGAAAGATAACAGGCACAAGCTGTTTTACACGAGAAACAAAAGCTGAAATTCAGAAGCCTTGAAACGTAACAATTGAGGCAACAATCTGTTGCCTTCATCACCTTCTTCGTGCTTATGTTTTATCTATGTTTTTATTATGTATCATTACCTGACTATCCTGGCTCATTTTTCTGCCTCATCCCAATTCCCTGATGTCGTATCAAGCATCTCTGTGGGATCCATCTCTCCCCTCAGGTATTTGTTCCTTTCTTCCCCCTGGTCCTTGCCCCATTTCTCCTGCTTTGCCATCCTGTTGCTTTCCCTCTTTGCTTGATTTGGGCAGTGAGGGACTTGGTGGGAGTCCAGGGCCTGAGATGACAGGGATGACTTTCTTGCTCTCTCTTCTGGTGCCCAGAGCCACAGTCGTATCCAGCAGCCAAGAAGGGAATTATAGCAAGGAAAGTCCTGAGCAACCCCCACAAGAAGCAAGCCCTAAAAGCCCCAAAATGGAGCGAGATCAAGGCAGACAGAATCTGTCAAGGTTTTTCTCCCAAAGGCTAATAAATCTTCAGTGGGACATATTCAAAGGCTTTTCACTTTGCCAAATTTGGATGTAAAAGACACATCCCTGTTCCCAGGGTGACACTGAATTTCCAGTCTCCTTTCCAGAAGATGGAGGCGTGAGAGTGACTCCAAAAAAATAATTGTTAGAGTTTTTATATCAAATAAGCACTTTTCTCTAATCTCGTGTTGGAAAGCTACCAGGCCTCCCCCTCTCCCACCCTCCTTGTGATTTCCTAGAACACTCTGCTGGAGGCAGACACCTGGCAAAGGAGAATTTCAACCCCAAAGGTTTTAATGTGGTGGCACAGGGTATCTCGACCAACACCTTTCTTCATCACAGTGCTGTACTGCACATCTCCCACCACCTCCAACTCAGGGCCTCATGCTAGAAAATTCATTCCTTGTCAATTTGAGCAGGGTAAATGGGAGATGTAAAAGCACTTTGCAGTGTTCAGGGAGTACCAGGCATGAGTGCAAATGGGAAGACCATGGCAAGTGCTCCCTGCCTGTGCTTCAAGGTAACCCCTGCCAGCATGCGCTGCCTCCTTGCAAATGCCATACAACGTTTTTCACTCTCTGCTGGAGGAAAAAGCTGCCCTAAGAAAAGCAGAATGAGGGCTGATGTTTTGAAAGGTGTCCAAGAGTAACAAAACTCAACTCTCCAGGGCTAAGTTTTGCCTCTTGTGTTTCTCAACTAGGGTGGTTGAATGTGTTACAGACCTATCAGAAATTTTGCTACAAATGCACAAATATTAATCTACAGCCATTTCCTTTGCTTTCTTAAACATGAATGAGGATTTTTGTCTCTTTCTCCCTCCATAAATTGTTCATGGTCAGAGGGGGCATGTTCCGTGTCAAAGTCTTGACCGCCAGGATCAAACAAAAAACCCTTGTGAACTCAGAAGTGGAGACAAATAAATGACTATTACTTTTTTTTTCCCCTTTTGCCTGGAGTTAAACCTTTTCTCTGTCAACAATATTGACTTTGTTCACTTGGAAGGAAACAGAGGGAGAGAGAGAGAGAGAGAGAGGGAGAGGGAGATTTCTCTAGATGCTGCACAGAAAAAAAACATTTTGGAAGGAGGAATGAAAAAAGACAGAGGTTACAGGAAATGGTAGACATTTTTTGTTGAATTAAACCATTAGGAGTGACCCAAAAACCAACGGGAAAGAAAGGAAACAACTGGATACATTTAGGTCACAAGAACCAGCCAAACGGGGAGCTGAAACCAATTATCATAAATGAATGTTTCTCTTTTATTCATGACCACCGTGTATGCTCCCATGATGCTCTTTGTCTTATTATAAAAACAGATGAAACTATTTCATTTTGTTCTTATACTTATTAGCTAATGCAACTTTTGGGCAATTTATCAAACACTAACACATGTTGTGATTAATAAGCTCAGAGAATTAATCACAGCTAAAGCCCCTTAAAAGACAGAGGATGTCGTGTCCCTCTTAAATATATGTTTGTGCAGGATTATGTAACTTAAGCAGTGACATCGAGTTTTGATGCATATTCATGCATTTTACACGGAAAGATCCCTGAAGCCATATGTTCAGGCAAGCTATAATTACAGTAACTTCCATTTCTGTGAGACTTTGCCCTGCAGCATGGGCAGAGCAAGCCCTGCTTGCCCCAGATGTGGGTGCTGGGGGCTGTGCACAGAGCCCACCCCCTCTGTGCCATCAGGAGAGGGGAGCAGCATTTGGGGTTTGGACTGTCGCCGCTGGGCTTCGTAGGGGAGAGATGTCTCAGTTGCTGTGGACCACAGAAGAAAACCCATCTGCTCCTTTTTAGATCCTTTCCCAGAGGTCTTGCTGCCCCCTTAAATCCAGATACCGTTGGGGGGGGGGGGGGGGGGGGGAGGGAGGAAAATGCCACTAAACCTGGCTATTCCATCTCTCAGCATCTTCCTCCCTCCCACTAACCCAGTGCAGCCTCTAATGAGCCATAACTGGCTCTTAAGTGCCCCTAACCACTTCACTGAGGTTAGAATAAATTTCTAAATGGGGAAGAGGAAAGGCAGAGGCAGCCAGCATATCCTGCAGCCTCACTGAGGTGCAGAGAAGCCGGTTCATGCTGTGAGATGCTGCTCCAGGGCTGGGGAACCTCCATGTGGGCAGTGGGACAAAGAGCTGGAGCTTTCCTTAAGGGTGGTCTTCTTCATAGGGCTACAAACATCAGACATAAAGGGGACTGGGGGAATACTTGTCATTGCAGCATTTGGTGTTGCAGGAGCAGATGTTTTTGGGATTTGGGTGTCCTTTGCCATTGGCAGATCTGATTATCTGCAGTGAGGAGAAATGTGGAGAAGTGGTCACCTGGGCACTGGCAGAGGCTGACTTGCTTATAAATATCTCCCAATAGAAGCATTGAAAAGGTTTGCTTGTGGTCTGGCTGAGGGACAGTCGAAAGAGGGACATGAAGCTTTTGAGAATATTTGTTCTTCATTGAAATATACACACATATACCTGCTTTTGACTTTGCACCCCAGCTCCAGGCAAGACCACATCTTAACATCCTTCAGTCTCACAATGGATGGAAAGTCTATTGTTTGGTTGCTATAAAAATGAAGAAGTGCATCCCTGTTTCTAAGCTCCAAAGTACAGTAACACAGCTCCCTGAGGCTCCCCGTTAGCAGCCTGTTCTGCTCAGCGAGGTACTTGCTGTGTCAACATCCAGTTGACTTCGGCAGGAACAAAGTGTTTGTTTAAGTACTTTTATTGACTAGGGAGGGACTTAAGCATGTGTTTAAATGCTTTCTAGAACTAAGGCATAAATGCTTGATTATTATAGCCCAGAAAAATAATGGGGCTGGTCTTCAGTCAAGCATAAATTCTACGCTGTGCTACAGGAGTAGCTGAGTAAAATTCTGTAGTATGGGTCAGACCAGATTTTTACAATGATCCTAAAATGTCTGTACCTCTCAATAGACTGCAGTGAGATTTAGAGTTCAGTCTTTAAAATAAGAAAAAAAAAAGGAAAAAAGGGAAAGGAAAGTGAAGTTATCCTCTGTGGTCAAGGCATCTGAATAAACTCTTACTCATTAATGGCTGCAAAATGGAACTTACGCAAGTTTATGGAGCTAATTTGTCAAGCATTCAACAAAATATGCAAAAGGGTGCTGCCAGGCCTGCTTGTGTGGAACTAGTCTGGCATTTAAGAAGAAAGAAACATCCCTAGACAACACCTGCTGGCATTTCTACAAGAAAAAGATCTTTTTCTGTGCCTCTCATGTATTAGCAATTTTTTTTTTTCTCCCAACTTAATTCCAGTGAAGTGTATTTATTTATTTATTTATTTATTTTTCTAAAATAGACGCATGCCACCAAATCGTTTTTGGTGTGTGTTAACAACATGTAACAAAATGTATGGGCTACATTTCTTCCGGGGAAGATAGATGACCTTCTTTTACTTTGAGTTTCCAACTGAGATCACCAGCAAAAGAAAATTAAAAAGCAGGCTTTTCATTTTCGTCTTTCGGCAACCCTGATGTGGTTGCCGAGGCATTGCTTAGAAACACAAACATTACAGCACATATGGAAGTCTACTGTCGAGTGGAACCGAGTCCTAAAGCAACATGTTAAGTCGGAAAAATTTATGTTCATGCTAAAGCGGCAGTGTGGTAATCGGTTTCAATGGAAGTAAAAGGAATGCATCAGAGATGAAAATGGCTTGCTCCCTTGGATGCAAGTGCAGGAATTCAGACCCATGCTCTGGGATGACTGTGTGAAGAGGAAGTTGCTTTTTTTAGTCAGGGCAGATCAGGCTTGTTGCAACTGTACTTCTCTCCTTGTGTGTGCATCTGTCTGCATAAAAGCAGCTTTATTTTGGACAGTTTTTAGTATTAAAAGACCTTTAAGTCCATCAAGTTGCACATGCCCATTTATAGACACTCAAAATACTATTATTTTTCCCTTCATTTGTATGTAAATGAGGTAGTATCAGGCTTGCTGAGGGCAATGGAGGCACAAGTCCAAATTATTGTTTTGCCAAGTCAAGCCATTCAGCTCTTTCCAGGGGCCTTATAAGGGTTTCTTCTTTAGGTACTTTTGTATTAGCACTCCTGTCCACAAAAAGCTTTTGGCATCTTGATTGCATGTCTGGTTCAATATCTAAATATATTCAAAAAGCCCAAATCCCCATAGTTTCTCATAATTATGTCCCTTGGTTTCTTGTTTGTGAACTTGAATGTCCTTACCTAATTAGAATAATGTAATGCTAAATAATGATGGAAGTTAACTTTTCAGATATTGGGAAGAGTCATGGTTTAAAAATATTTCAGATGCAGAGCTTCCAATACTATCAGGAATAAAAAAAAAAAGGAGTACAATGTTTATTGTCGATTGAGTTGTGTATTTGTAGTCTCAGCATTTTCTAGTCAATGGGCTAAAGCATTTTTGCAGATATAATTGCCTTGAAAATTAGTGTTTGCCTTTCTCCATTCCCAGGGAGGCTGCCTGCCTAGATGCTCCTGCATTTTGGAGTCTAGAAGTGAATTAAGCATGGTGGTGGTAGTCAAACATGGTTTTGAGGGTGAAAGGTGTTGGGAAAAGGCACCTGCTCTACCCTTCACCTTGTCCCATCCCTGAAGCACCATCATCACCACTGCAGTATCACAGGCTGGATAAAGTGCTGAGCTCCAGCTGCTTCTTTTCCTCATGGATATCATACCCCTGGCCTCAGAAGAGCTAAAAAGTTGTGCTTTCTGGGTAAGACATGCAGGTATCCCAGGGTTGGGCTAAGCTCAGCTCAGAGGAGCTGCTGGGGTAAAGGCACCAAGTGTCTTGAGGGACAGAAGGAGGGTTTGAGGACCTAGCACACAAATCCTTTGTATCCCAGTTTTATCATCTTGCCTGCTGATGGAATAGCTTGCTTTTTAAGTTGCTTATTGTTTCAGGCCTACAGCTAATCCTCTAAGAAAGTAATTGCTGTTGGTCATGGCTAATACCCCATCCTGTATTGAAAGTTATATCAGAGCAGAATTGCTGCTTAGTCACTAGCTGCTTTTCAGCCAAGGAAACATCATGGGTTCTGGATTACTGTGATTTTTTTGCTTTATTCCTCTTTTTTTTTTTTTTTTTCGATTCCTTGATTTTGCCCAGTTGAAAAAACCACCCATTTATTTGAAAAATATTTCTGGAAGACTGAAGATAACCACGTCACTCCCATGGTTAAAATGTTTTATATAAAACTTGTTATTACCATAGATCAATGGGATATGTACAGAATATGTTACAATGGGGCCTGTGTTAAGGATTTGTCAAGATTTCCATTATAAACCACTATTTTCGAGGGTTTATAACTCAGTCATAAAAATTAATTCCAGGCTAAAACTTGGCAAACAAAATGTCAACCCAGGAGAGATTTTCTTTTACCAGATTTACTTTAATGCTCTAAACTGATTTGTCTATTTTAAAATTATATGAGTGCCCTGTTTTATAGACTTTCTGCGTATACAGGGTGCGTGTGTGCTCATATAACACGCATACCAAGGAAAAAACAACGTTAAAAGCACATTAGCACAGCAAATCAGAGCTCCAAAAAAACCACAAGGTTAAAAATGAGGTTGGATTTGCAGTTTGTGGAATCTTAAGCATTGGGATGCCAACTTTGAGCTAAATCTTCAGCTGGTGGATTCAGCTGCTTGGGGCTGTCATGATGCCACCCAACGTGTGACACCTCTAGGCATCTGAAAAAGCTGCTGTCGAAAATTGGTGGAAATGATGACACTAAGGGGAGGGGTGGCTGGAGAGGATTGAGATCTTCTCAGGGCAGCTGGTGTGAGAGGGTGCAGATGTTCAGCTGATCTCCGATCCAGTGATTCTGGGTCCTGTCTGCTCTTGATGGTCACAGGGAAGAGGTAGGTGTGGCAATGAGGTGCAAAAATCAGAGGATTAAAGCACAGCTCTCTGTCTCTTCCCTGTGGTTAAGGAGCCAGAATCTGGCATCACCACGTAGTAGCTGGCCTGAGCTCTTCACCCCTCTTAATCACAAATGTCATTGTCAAAGCCTTCATTTGTCCTAGGTGCCACGGTGCCTGGTCCAGGTATTCCTTTCCCAGTGCCCTGTCTTTGGCTGTGATAGATGAAGTGTGGCTCATCCTGCTCACAGCCCAAAGCCCTGCCTTGCAGCAGGGGACATGAGCTGGGTTTGCAAAAAGCTGGACAGGCAGCAGAGAAGCACAAAAGCCTCCAACAGATGTTGAGATGTTGGAGAGGAGTTCTAAGACTTGAGGGAGGTGATTTCTGTCCTTAGACAACAGAAGGGTAACCCTGCTCCCAGCTTGTGGGCCTCAGTTGCATGCCCAAAACCTTGAGGTGAATCCAAGCCTTGGTTCTTTGCAGGACTGAGCTTTAGACACAGAGGGTCAGACCAGCTACTCCCTTTCTGGGAGGAGACATACAAGACTTCAGTTTGGCATCCTTCCCTGGTGCACTGGCTCCCTTTCTCCTCAAATCTTGGGCTGTGAGCTCTTTTTCGCTGATAAGACCGGGGTGTCTGTCATCTCCAAGTACCTCTAGGCTGTGTCACACTCTGCTCCAGCAACCCCCACCTGGGATCTTTTGTGGAGCTTGGTGCTCGTGGGTTTTGTTAATTGAGGGCAGAAGTAGGTTCCCTTCTCTGCCATAAATCCAGCATGCGCACACACACATGCACTTGTAAGATATTTAGAAAAGCTCTACTCTGAGTATCTTAAATGTGTGTGTGTGTGGGGGGGGGGGGGGGTGGGGAGTAAAGAAAAGCAATAAAGAGCTTACATTATACCACATGTGCAAGCAAAGGGCTGTGGTTAACTCCCTTCAGATAGTTTTAAACCAGGGCCCCTTTGTAACAGCCCCCAGAAGACTACTGAAAAATCAGCATCCATAGTTTTAAATAGGTTAATTTAAAAAATAAATTGTATTAGACACTTTTCCTCCCTCCCCCACCTCTGCAAACCAAATACACAAGTGACACAAATAGGGAAAAATGCAGCTGGTTGTGGCTCACATGGTGTAGCCAGTTTCTGGCATGCCGGGCACATTGGCTGTGGACAGGAGGGAAGAGCACCATGAGTGCCTCTACCTGTCATTCTTTCTGTGCTGGGAGAAAAAATGGATGATAATTTTGTGCTCAGTGCTCTGGAGAGGGGTGATTTTGAATAGGTTAGTGAGCATTTCTTAATGCATATGGGATAAAGAAAGCCTTGACCTAAATAAGGGAGAGAGGAGCACTACAACCCCTGTATCCTTTTTCCTCCCTGCCCTGCTTCACCTTCCCTTCACTTAGGAGTGGTGACAAGCTATTGCTTTTTCTACTGCTTATATTGCTGCTGATTATGGGGTCCCCTGCCTGTCCTGATGTGCCCATGCTGCCCCAGCCCTACTCATCCCCACAGTGTGCCCACAGCCAGCTGTGACACAGTGACACACAGTGACACACAGCACAGTGATGGCTGAGCACACAGGAGATTAAGGGACGTTAATAAGAATCAGATTGAGGATAAAGTGAGTTGACAACAGAGCTTTGATTTTCCAAAGTGTTTTTTGGATGAAAAATGCTTCACTCTCTTTCTCTCTCTTTTTTTTTTTTTTTTCTTCTGGATGTTGTTTGGCATAAAGGATGACATTATTTGCATTGGCACCTTTTCCAGATCAGCTCCCAAAACGCTTCCAATCTAGGATTGCTGATTTTTCACTTGTCAAGAAAACAAAACAAACCAGAGTAGAAATGATGGGTTTGGCTTTTGCTTTGTGTGTTGTGAAAAACAAATAAGCAAAGCAAATATTTTTCCAAGTTTTTAATGGAAAATCAAATTCCCATGCTTACCAGAGTTGCTAATTAAGCGACCCAGGAGGACGCTACACCCAGGGACATGCAGCATTCCCTCATAGCTAGTCAAACTGCTTATGAGTGCAAGAAATGTACTCAAACATGTCTCTGCATCATTTTATTCATCATTGATGCTAAAAAATTAAACTATTGGATCAGTGGAAGTGAGATCTCACTTTTCAGCTGAACTCTAAGTCAGAAATAAAATAGCTTCTCAGAGAACAATATAGCCACAGTGGAGAGAGCCGGGTCACCTTGTGGTGAATTTAAATGAGTTCTTAATGAAAAGGGGAATAAATTTTTCACACATTCCTCTGCATTAAAGAGGGGTCAGAGTCTAGCATCAAGGTGAGCCTAAACTCAGGAAAGACACAAAGGGAATTCCTGAGCTGCCGACAGAAATGTCTCTCCAGTCTGCCAGGAGCCAAAATGCTACTGCTGGAAAAACAGCAGGCAGGGTGGAAATCTGGGTCCAATGAAGGAGCAGCCAGGGAAGCTGTGGAGTGGGGTCGCAGAGCGGGGAAGATAAACAGCATCCCCCCACCACAGAGGTCAAGCTTGTTACAGAGATGAGGCTGGGGATGGTGTGAATAGGTTCAGCCAGATGGCAGGGACCGGCAATTCTGTCCCCCATTAATGAAGCTTTGCAGCATCCAGTCCTTATTGTAAAGATGTGATGCATTTGAACACTGGCTGTCAGGATTTATTAAAAATGTGTAACTTCAGGCAAGTTACCAAGTTCTCCACATCTCAGTTTTGCTCTCTGTAAAATTGGCTGTTAGTCCAAGGGAATTGCTGTGAGGATTAGCAATGGAGGTGGATAGGGCAACTTTTTTCTTTTCCTGAGAGTTAATTTATATTTATCTCCCTGATAAACACCTTAAATGCTAATGTAATGGACTATTTTTTAATATATGGGTAATCTCTAAAGCAGTAATCCTGAGCTGTTGTTTGTATAATATTTTCTTGCTCTGTGTATTTCCTCAAAGATACTGCCAGTCAGATTTGAGAATGATCTTGCAAAAATGGTTTTCGCTCATGTGACTGCCACTTTACTCAGGTGGGAAGGCTGTGGGAGGACCACAGCCTCTTCCCAGGGCACATAGACAGGGGCCTGCTGGGCTGCCCTGGGATTTCTGGCAACCCTGCAGTCACACCTGTGGTGTCTTTGCTGGGTGCTCCTGGTGTCTCTCTGTTCCTCTCCAGGAGTGAAGGAATAATTTGCAGTTCCATGAGCAGCCAGAAGCTGAAGCACTGCTGTCAGGAACCCCATGCAGACCTGGGCTTGGTAGTGACATGATGATGTCCCTTCTCAGTTGGACCTGTGGTAGCTCAGCCCCACTGGTGGGGACAGCATGTGGCAGAGCTGTGGGCACAGTGGGATGAGCAGCCAGCCCTCCTGGGCCTCCAGCAGGGAGTGGTGGTGGGTACAGAGCAGGGAGACATCTCCAGGAACAGGGTCTGGCTTTGCTTTGCGTCTTGTTCCTAAATTACACACTTAATTACTCGAGTCCTTCCAGCATTAATAAGGGACAGGCATCTCCAGAGAGAAAATTCAGACCTGAGTTGTGGGAAGCCCTCCATGATAGGAGTAGGGGCCCAGTTAGTTTCCTAATTTAAGCTTCTTTGTTGAGAACTTCACTTTTGGTGCAAAGACTCTCAGTCTCCGGGGATAAGTCTTTGGGATAAGCATAAGAAAACATATTAAATCCTGCAAATATCCCCTATTGCTGATAGTGCCCAGGAGAGTGATCTCCCCTGGGAATGGCAGCCATCCTCCTTCCCTGCATCTTCTGGGGGGAAATCAGGGGTCCATTAGAGGTGGACAGTGCTGAGCTGACTTCCCTGTCTGAGTACCTGGCTCTTTTTCTATTATAACTTTATTTAAAAGGAGGGGCAGGGAGCAGTGGGGAGACAAGGAAAATATTTGTGTAAGAAAACTCCACTTTAAAAGACAGCTTAAAACTGGGATTAATAAGTCTGCTTTTATGGAAGCATTTCTACATGTTGTAAAACATTTTCAAAAACATTGTAAAAACTACAGAGTTTCACGTTAAATATGGCTGATTTTCTTTATAGAGGTGACCTGCTTCCCAGAGGTGATGTATACACACCATATGACAAAGGGGTTGCTAGGGTAGGCAGTGTTTTCACATTGATTACTGTAGTAAATAATAATGTAAAACTGTATAAATAGGGAGTTCAATCCAGAGCTACCCCTGGGGTCTGCAGTTCTTTACACATGGCCCATTTTTCATCACTTCTGTGATTATTTTATTTTATTTTTCTGGAGGAAGAAGGGGGAGGGAGTGTGCTGGGTTATTCTTTTCCTTACTTTTTTTTTTTTTTTTTTTTTGGTCTCAGAAGAATATCTCCTCTTGGGTCAGCTGTTTAGCAGATGCCAAAAATACTGGTCAACACTATGGGGAATTTGTTCTCTCAGCAGTTCAGGAGTTCCAAAGAAAAACAACAAGGAGCTGAGGTGGCCAAAGAGGAGTGGGCAGATGAAGTGCATGCTGTAGTTTAGAGACTGGGGAAGACATGAGAATATTATCCAGACATCCCACAGGAGCAGCAGCCAAATGAATAACCTCTGCTCCCTGCCTGGGTAAAACATAGAGTGGTGAGTTTAGACTGCAAAAAGGTGGCTTCATATCCCTTGGAAAAACTTGATGACTGCATGGATGGAGAATTACTGGGAGCAGATCTCTGGGTGTCTGTCTGGCTGCTCAGGGATGACCCCCCACTGCTGAGTTACACACCTATTGCCACCAGCAGCTCTGGACAGACAGATTTCAGCTCCCCTTTGATGGAGACACAATTAATCACCCCTTAAACACATGCTTTGATGACATTGCCCCTTAGACAGGGCTTGTCCCAGCTGGAGGAGGGTGGGGGGGAAAGGAGGACCTTCCTGGCTGGTCTAATAGCCCTGGTGTCCCTGGTGAAATTATTGGCCTCCACTTAACGCAATTTGTTTCATTTTGCAATTATTCTTCAGGGGGATTTTATAAGCTCCTGTAATAAGTCACTTCTGCTGGGATCCAGAGAGGAAGTGACCTGCATTAGAGGCAGAGGCATTAGCTCAGCCTCCCTTCCACACTGCCCTGGGACCCCAGCACAGTGCTTTCCATAGCCCCGTGTGCGTGCACGTGGAAGTCTGCATAGGTGTGTCTATGTATGGATACATGAGTAGTTCTATATATGACTTTTTTATGGGGAGATATGTGTGTGTGCTCCATATGAAAGCAGGGGTCCTCAGGTTTTAGGGCCTGAGAAGCACAAAACCCAGCTGAGCTCTCTGATGCTTCTGCTACAGAGAGATGTGCCAGTAGTAAAGGGTTGCCTGCTGGTTTTCCTTGGCCAGGATTGGAGGTACTTAAGCACAGGTGCTCATGCTCATGGTCATGGCTGAGCTCCTGCTCTCCAGTCAATGTTTTCCCTTCAAGGTGTGCTGTGAGCTGCCTTTCCCAGAGGAGGCTTTCAGGTTATGGTGGTGGAGCTGGGCAATACTTCAATCAGCTGCTCTCCTGGGCTTTCCCGTGTGGACAGAAACGTCAGGCTTGGGCAGCTTCCCACGGATGTAAGGAAGGCACAGGCCACAAACAATGCACCATTTCCACATGGGCAAAAGCCCCGCGAGTGCCCACTCACCATAAACATGTCACCCTGTCCCATCCACACACAATGAACGCCCCTATAACCACACACGCAGAGACGCACACACGCTCCTCTTCCAGATTCCAGCGGGGCTGTGAGTTTTAACTACCTAAATTAAAAACAGATTCTGTCCTCCAGTGGGGAGCTGCCAGGAACTTGTCTTTCTCCCTCCCTGACTTTTCTCTCCCAAACGCATTGGGGACAAAATGCATGCAGCTCTCCAAAGGGGCAAATGGTTTCTCAGCATGCAGAGAGGTTGAGGGTGGGGGCAGAGGGATGCAAGGAGGAGGAAAAGGGAATGCACAGAATTACTTCCTAGTGGCAGAAGAATAAACAGCTTAAGTTAATAAAATTGAGGCCAAGGAGAACTATTTGGAGAGTGTGGAGGAAGTCAGGGATTAGTGAGAAAATAGGAGCACAACAGCGGGAAATAGTGTGGCAGCAGAGTGGACCTGAAGTGAGAGTGGAGGATGGAGGGATGGAGATACTTGGTCAGCATGGCAGGGATGAGAGTGGGAAATTGAAGGGCTGGCAGCTCTAAGTCACAGGCCTGCTGAAGACACATCACCTTGTGCTCATCAAGATCTGCCTTCGGACCCAAAACCTCTACCAAAAATGATGCAATCTATTTTTAGAAGCGGGTTTACTGATGGAGATGCCTTCTTTGTTGTGAGTCTCGTGTAGCAGAAATTAAAAGGGAAAAAAATCCTAAGAGGAGAAAGAGGAACTCTGGCGTGGGAGGACAATGCCAGCCCTAAGGGAGGAGGCCAAGGCTCCCAGCCCTGCAGTCCCTGCAGGGACAAGCCCCCTCTGGCACTGCTGCTGTCCCAGCATGGGCAGCCCCTTTGAGTGACAGCCCCGGGCTCTAGGCGCGTTGCTGACTCAATGACTTTTTGCAACTGTCGGAGAAGCTTAGCAGATAAGCACACAACAGTTTTGATTATTCCAAGAGGCCTTAGTGACTTGCCTTAGTGAGCGGTAACAAATACGGACATTCACAACCAGGATTAGAACAAACTGCACTGGTGGGCAAGGGCCAAAGGCAGCACGGAGCTGCAGTGTAACCCAAAACCTCCACAGCTGTTTTCATTTTCCTCCCTTCAACACAGTCCCTGTGTGGTACTTCAGGGAGAATTATGAAAGTGGCGTGTAATTCAGAGAAGTAATGTCTTTCTTTTTTTTTTTCCCCCCTCCCTTCTCTCTCTTGCTCTCTTTTTCGTGGAGTAATGAAAATTGCTGTGGTAGATCGTTTTGGATTCAAGGGAAGTATCAGACTCTATTTTCTGCAGCATCTCACTCATCCATCATCAGTGATAACCATAAATTTGATGAAAAAAATTAATTAAAAAGAAAGAGGTGAACTGCTTAGAAGTGCTGGACATTGTGCAAATGAATGCAGTGACTTCAGGGACCTTGGTGGCCTGAGAGAGACTTGCTGTTTTCATTCCAGTACAAAGCCTGATCTGTACAAATCCCCACTCTGGAGAAGGGGATTCTTAAAGCCATGAAGCCCTGCTGGCTCCTGCCGGCATTTTGATGGGAATTGTTTAAAAAGCGTGAGGCCACATCCTCTGCTGTATCCTGGTGATTCACACCAGCCTGGAGGATGCTCTACCTCTAAGAAAAAGTGATTTTCTTTCTGGAGGACAAGTCCTCACCTGATCTAATGCTTTTTGCTCTGCTGTGCTCAGGCCAGCAGAGAATTTAGCCTTGTTTTTAAACAGAAATGACCACATTGTGGATCCTCTCTTCTGTTGCTGTAAGAGTTTTCCAAGAGGTTCAGCATTTTCTCATTAAAATCTCTAATTCTCACATGTGCAAAAAATGTGAAAAAATGTCCTCCTTTTGGTCATAAAATACTTTGTTTAAAGCATTTTCGGGCCTTTCCTTTCAATTTTGCAACTTAAAAAAGGAAGAAAATTTAAACATATTTGTCAGAAAAAAATTACATATCTTAATTTTCTAAATATTTCAATCCAGCTTTATCAAATACCTTACATTAAATTTTTTTTTTCATCTTCCCTTGGTGTTACTCTTTAAAAGAAACCAACCCAACAAATTAAATTAATATAGTAGCATTAAAAAAACCCCAACAAAACAAAGCAACAAAACAGCCTCCTCAAAGTCCTCAGCTGCACTCCAGGAAATACTTCACCTCTAGTGAATATTAGAAAGAAGTGCTGAAAAGTTATGTTTCTCGCCTGAAATTGTTGGGATTGTTCAAAAACCTTAGATAGCTGTTGCATCTTGTTATCAAATTCTGTTGGTCTTTCTTTTAATGGGTTTCACATGATTTTTATTCAACAAGAAAATAACTCAGAGAGCGACTGGAAACACTTAACGTGTGTACCCTGACACATCTGCACATACCATAATAGACACATGAATTTAATGCTCAGTTGATTCAATGCAGGGAGTGGAATTTAGTGTCAAGTCAATTAAAATATCCTGTTCCTACCCCCCAACCCCCTCCCTTTTTTTTTTTTTTTTCCCTTTTCCCCCCCTGAAGTATTTATCAGGGTTGCTGCATGGGAGGTATGTGGTGTGGAAGCTGGGGAGTGACGTGGTGTTGGTGCAGCACAGCCCTGAACGTCCTCGCTCTGCTGCGCTAACCCGCGCGGAAATCACCACGACCGCGCCAATGCAGAGCTCTGCTGTGCCACGCAGGGATGGCAGAAAGCTGCCCACGTGCAGTGGTGCCCACGCTGCCCTGGCTGGGCAGCAAAGCAGCAGATTTGGCTGCGTGAGCAAGGCAGACGCATACCTTGTTCTCGCTGCCCTGTGCGAGTCTGGAAGGCTACTGGAGCTAAACAAGCGCTGTAAAACAAACTGTTATGAGCAGCAGATAAATACAGTGTGAAAAAGATTAATGGTTAGGCAGCTGGGGTGTAGAAATATACTGCTTTCCATCTTGACGTGAGTTGTTTCGGTTTGCTTAGAAGCTTATCCATGGGTCTGCCGTGTCCTGTCTGGGATTTCATACCCGCAATCCAAAGATTTCAGGATGAGTGTTGTGTGTACCGTGCTGTCAATGGAGCATGTGGTACTGTCATGGCACTGGGAGGCACTGAGCACTGTGAGGAATATGCAGAATACATAAATCCTTTATTTGCCATCAATAATGCCAGAGATGTTGTTACAAAAGCAGCATCATCTCTGCAGTGATTTCAGAATCAGTTTTGGTTTCAGTTTGGAAGATCGGCAGAGCTGGATTCCTGGGCTGCTACAACATCCCCTTTAAGTCAATGGGTTTTCCTCCACTGATATGCATGAATTTTAGGTACAAAAATTTATTATTAGAGCCTGGTACATCAGAAAAAGAATGGGGCAAAGCCTAAGTATATCTAGAGATGAATGTATTTGGATGCACACGTATTTTTTTTAACCAAGGGGATAAACAATTGTCCTGTTTTTTATTGTTTTAGTATTTCTTGCGGTGTAGACAACCTTTGCAGAACAAAACTGTCTTTGTAAAACTAAGTCCTTCAGCATGTGAATACTTACACATGTCCTTCACTGTTTAACTGGAGGCAGAAGGAACTTAAACCTTGAAGGTAAATCTTGTATGTGAGTCTTTGTAGCACTGGAAGTGATCCTTCACTGTGCCAGTGCAGTGATCCCAGCACACCATACCATGTCTGGTTCACGTTTAGGGCCAGTCCTGATGTATAATTCATACACAACATTTTATTAACTGGCAAATTTCCCCCTGAACCCGCCCCCGCAAATTCTCCAGACTGTAAGGAAGGAATTTGTTGTGCGGTGGCCTCTTCCCCCTCTCCTTGCCCATTTTTTTATTACTGAGGAAACCCTTTTATTGTATGCGAAATAAAAGCTTGATGTGGTCTGCCATTTTTTAATTTACCGTGGTATTAAATACAAAATGTATCCGCTTACAGAAGGTGGCTCATGGCTTGTGGTCTGGGGTTGATCCAGTGCTAGTTGTGACTGGTTGTAGGGGGACAGGGAAAAGGTAAAATCTCCCCCAAGGGCTGAGCAGAGTTCAGTGGGGTGAAGGCATGAGAGCCTCATCCCTGCTTGCAGAGTTGATCACCCCTATAATTTTGCTTGTGTTGTGCAGTGGCTGCCTCAGAGTGCCGTAGGATTAATGTCACTCCCCTGGGTTGAGGGTGACAAAGTGACCCGAGTACCAGCATAATGAAACCAGCAGGTCAAATTCTGCTTTTCCAGTGAAGTAAAGTGCAAAAAACCAGATCAGCTGCAGTGGTGGGTGGTAAGAGAAGATGCTGTGGGTGACCATACAGGGATCGCACAACCTGGTAAATAATGAATATGAGATAGCTCTGGCAAATAATGAATCTGTGTTTCTCAGAGGGAGGAAGGCTACGGGATGCTTGTGTGGGGCTTGGGAAGGCACAGGCTCATTTTGAGGCAGTTCTGTTGTGCTTCTTCATCTTGGTTTCGCATTTGCTAAATGTTATGGGCTTGTGGTACAGTACTAACAAAAATCGGATGAAGAGGTCTGGACAGCCTGGGTGCTGATGGCTCTGTCTCCATAAAGTGCTATAAATAATATTTGGGGCTTTGAATACAAAGATCTCTGACTCCAGAAGGCAGAATAAAAGACATGAAAGCATCTGAAATACAAAATATTAGGGCTTTTGCTTTTGAACGATCTTCCTTTATACTGCTCCATTGTCATGAAACTCCTTTCTGACCATGGTTAGACAATGTTAGAGATGGCAAAACTGCCTTTTCTGGGAAAGGGAAGTTTTAATGAAGACAGATTGGGGCTCTTTTTTGCTACTGTTACTGCTGGATTCCAATTTTCTTTTTTGGAAGGAGAAGGCAAAACCTAGTCCCAAAGAAAAGCACATATGAAAAGAAAAAAGAAGAGCAATGCCAGAAAAAAGTTTCTGAAGCTGAGTCATGCCAAGATCTCCATGTGGGAAAGGGGGCAGCTCCCTGTCTTGGCAGTGCCAGGCAAGCTCCACCATGGACAAGCTGCTCAGGGCATTGCTTTTTGTTGCCTTTTTGATTGCAGGCTCACAGAAACACAGATACATAAATAAATAGAAATAGCAATTAACCTTGGCTGACTGGATCTATGTATATATATGTATATATATTTTAATATATAGCAGTCCAGTGAGAGGAGGATTAATTATAGAAGGAATAGAAGACATGGGAGAGAAAAGCTCAGGAATGGAAATCAGGCAGCACATGGCATGTGCTCAGAGATCATGGAGAAGGAAGTATCATCTGATCCTTTCCAGGGTGGGTCTGGTCAGCTCTCAGGATATGGGTGCTGCAGCAGTGGGATCTCAGGAGAAGACTTCAGGAAGCTGTAGCACTTACTCAGGACAGACTGGGGTGCTGTCTTCAAATGTCTCTGGAGTGATGGGTTTTGCAAGCAGAAAGAATGAACAAATCAGATTCTTTACATTTTTCGTCATTTAATCCTGATTACATTTATTTTTATCCAGCCCTGAAAATGATTATTTATTACAGGATCAGAGACTCAGACTCTGAAGCTTATATTGATATAATTACTCTGTATAACTAGTCTACAGCCATGATTATCATTAGGTTCTTATGTATAGACAATCTTCAAAATAGATATTCTGGCAAGGCTCTTAATAATCAAGTACCAAAGGAAATAACTCAAGTGTCTTGTCTGGTTGATATAATATGTTTAGCACTAAATCATTGCTTTGTTAGTGAAAAATGTGTTTCAGGCAGCACAGCCAGTCTCTACTCTCTGCCCACTGAAAGTGCTCCAAAACTTCCACCAAGACATTGAGATAAATAGTGAGTGCTGAGTCCATCTTCTCTTTGCTGTAACTCTTTGAAGCAACAATCAGGTAAAGAAGATCAAGAGTTGATGGGAAATAATTAGAAGCTGTTACCTTGGCCCATGGATGCTCTGCTGTTCATGTCATTTCACTTTGGAAGGTTAGACTCCCCAAAATAATTGCAAGCCAATCTCAGGGGCAATTATTGTAACAAAGATTCAGGCCTGTAATTTTCTTCATGAAGGGAAAGCTAAAAACACCATTTTGACTTCTTGCTGGTAACAGCATTTAATGGCACACAGGCAGTTTTTGAGGCAGTTTCTCCTTCTCTGTCCAGTCTTTCCCCACTTGCTTTCACAGACCATGAGGTCTCCTGGATTTATCCTCCATTGGTTTACATCCATGGAAGGAGCCAGGCAAATCCATTACTTTTCCAGTCATAAGAGTAGTCTTTAAGTTCCGTGCATAAGTGTGGCCCTTGCTCACCTAGAATGAGATGATCCAAATGCTCACCTAGATGAGCTCATCCATGTTCTCTGTAAACTCTGCTGGAGTTCAGCCCACCCATGGCTTGGGCTTCCTCATGTGGGAGGAGGTGCTGGTGCTGTCAGTGCCCACTAGCTCATGGACCAGCCCATCCCAGGCTGTGAAATGGGATCACAGGTCCCTCTGTTCAGCAGTGGCTGCTGGAGGCTGGGCTGAGACAGAGGGTTTGAGGTGCCCTTGTGCTCCTTCCTTAAGCCCCCAGCCACCCCATCCTGAGTGGCTTCCTTGGGGACAGCCCTTGTTTGGGGGTGGCTTGTCCCCTGGAGGAGATGTGGGTGAGCCCAGGTCATGGGAACAACTGCTCCATCCATGTAACTATTGTTCTATCCCATTACCCACATCACAGGGAAAGATTTCAAAGCTGAGCACACCCAGTGCATGTGCAGGAGCTGTTTCTAAAACATAAATAGTGTGGCCATTAACTGAGGCTTTTCCCTTTTTGTATTGTTGTTGCTTAAAGACAGTCCGTATTATGTACTCAGTGTTTTTCAAATTAAACCGTTATTTATCTAGAGGTAGCCAAAAATGTAGCTGAAAAACCACCTCTGATTATTTTTGACCTCTCTAAGGCTAATAATCTGCTAAAACGTCTTTAAACCATCTTAAAGAAAACAGAAACACCACTGCTGACAACTCACATACCTACTTTTTAATGCAGTGTTATTTTAAATGGCTGCGTTTATAAACCTCTAAAGACTGAGGTTTGTAATAGAAATGCTGACAGATCCTTAACACTCCATCCCATAATAACAAAGTTTTGAGAAAGAATGGGAATGTGGACACCACTGTCCCTGTTACAGAGCTGGGAATTTATTCCCCTTTTATTGATTTAACTCATGTAACCAGAAATCTGTTTTTCCTGTGGATTCGGGGTGAGGGAGGAATCGAGATGCCAGCACCAGATGTTGTCACGGGGTGGCTGAGAAGCTCAGCTCTGCCTCCACCATGGACTGGGCCCACCAGAACTTTTCCTTCTACATTCCTATTGCAAAAAACCTCACAGAAATAAGTCTCAGTGACAGGGAGGTGGTTTGAGGGGCTCTGCAGAAAAGGGACCACATTCCCAGGTATGAACATCAGCCTCCCCAGTCCACTGCCTGTAGCCTGGCACAGGGAGTTTAGGGAAAGGTATTAATTGCACAAGACTGCAGCATTTCTCAGGAATGGGTGTTTTTCAGAGTCACTGCCTGCATAAGAAGCTCCTTACATGCATCCAGGTGGATATCTTTATCCTGCTCTTGCCTGCTAAACTCCCTGAAGGGGAAGAAAACTAAATGAGATTTATGTCCTCAGAAAGCAATGTGGTAATTTGTGCTGTGCAGTGGAGAGGGGATGCTACTATATCATCATTAAATTAAGATGCGCAGACCAGATGTGAAATCTTGATAAGGAGCTTTACAGGGCAACGTGGCTCAGCTTGTGGTTGGCTTTACTGGCAGAGAAAGGGGAGCTGCAGGCAGCACAAAATGCCCCCATGTCCTCAAGTCATGATCTGGCTCTGATCGTGGGCTTGTTTGATCTCTGCACCCCGTGACCTCACCCAGGTCTCCCATAAAGAGCACCCACGTGCTGTGGAAAGTCCAGGCTGCTTAGGAACACAGATGATGTAGTTTTGTCCATCCCACCACTGTCAGGCTGTTTCTGAGGAAAAGAGGGCTTTTTGAATATTATTTTTCTTTCATTTTATTTTTAAATCTGGCCACCTGGTTCTGTCTCTTTGCTGAACTGATGGATGCACACTGAATTTTTATTGGCTTTATTGTTGGACTTTCAGTGTCATAAAAAGTAAAGGCAGTGGCTCAGGGAATGCACCTGGTCCAGGCTCCCTGGATATTTCCACTGAGCTCTGGGCTTTGGTGAACAAAGGGTGGCACAAATCAGGACAGACCAAGTGAAACTGGAGGATTTTTTGCCTTTGAAGATCACAGCCTCAGCTTTCTCCCTGTGTTTTCCCACGAAAAGTGAAGCAGCCCTGAAAGCTGCAAACTAGCCCTTGGGGTTTTTTTTGTTTCAGGCTTTACAATGAAGGGAGTGGCAAAACATAATTAATTGCCCCCCACAAAAATGAGGGGGAAAAGAGACAGGAAGAATTCATTCCGTATTAACTTGAGTAATTCTTCTACCTGCCAGGAAAGCACAGCTCCCTCAGATCTTCTTATGGAAACCACAGCATTAGGGAAAACCAGGAGCACATCTATACATCATGTTTAAATATATATATAAATAAATATATATACATGTTAAATATATATATATATATGTTTAAATGCAAGTTTTTCCCTTACCATAAGCCTTTAAGCACCAAAGAGCAGGGAGCTGCTTTCAGCTTGTTTTCCTGTAAACAGTGTTAGCATCTCTGTTGCTGGTGTGGGATGCCAAGCTATAATATTAAGGGTCTTGTTTATAATTTTGCAAAGATTTCAGCAGCAGGGTTGTATTTTTGCCTATGTCTTTGGCTTGGCTTGCCACAGTCAAACAGCTGGGATCACTGTATGTGTGTGTGGTCAAATTTACTGTGAACCGATTAGGATATTAAACAAAATGAAATAAACATGTAAATCTCAAAAACCATCTTGGAGTTGAGGTTTACTTCTATGGAAAGAATACAGATGGAAAAAGTAACATAAAATTAAAGACATTCCTAATGGCAGACCTTTTTTTTTTTTCCCTATTGCCACTATTTTATTTTCCAAGAAAATAAATAGAAGGAAAATAATTTCAAGGAAAATAAATAGAAATTACACTTTTTATAGAAAAGATCTTGCATCTCTAAGGAAAATGGTGTGGAGTAGAAAAGCTTGTTTTAAATAATTATAATGCTGTATGTATTTGTATACTCTTCCATGTGGCTGAATATATTTAGGCAGGAAAAGAAAAGAGAAGCTTTTATTGATTTGGGGTTTTTTCATTTTTTGTTACCAAAAGTCATCAGCTACAGTCTTGGCTGGCCAAAAGCAATTTCAGCAGACTAGCTGGGATATGATATGATCTAATCTAATTGATCTATGGATGAGAAAAGCTTTTCTTTTCATGCCAGTTTGTTTGCTTAGCAAAAATGTGACTCCAGGAATGGCAGGGACCACCAGGAATAAAGGAAATATCCCTGAAAAGTCAAATCCATTGGTTTTTTTTTTTCTTTTTTGGGTGGCCTGCTAATGATTCAGGTTTAATGACGAGATTGGATTTTTAGTAGGACAGCTTAATCAGAATATTATTTTTTTGTGACACTTGCTGTTCCATAGAGGACAGATCTTCTGCCTGGCAAAAATTTTAAACTAAGTGTCTGGCTTTATTCTGTTTCTGAAAAAGAAGTTCTCAACTTTCAAATTTACCACTAAAGGAGGTTTCTAAATCCCTTTTGATCTTAGTTGTCATTTTTTAGCTCAAGCTTCCTTTTAAAAAAGGAAATTAAAATGTGGGGGTTTTAAATTTTTTGTTTTAGTTTATTCAGTGTTGGGCATGTAATCTAATGGGTAAATATATTTAAAAGGACAAATAGAGTTTCTCCCAAAAGAAAAATCAAAGCATTTTATTAAAAAAATTACTGACATTATTTTTTTAAAATTTTCTCATAATTTTTTATGTTTTGGTTTCTCCAAAATAAAATTCCAGCTATTTTGGAAGCAGGCAGGTACTCTCCTCATTTCAGTTCCTATATCCATGGATTAAAATTTCTGGAAATTGATTTGGATTGAAATTTTTTCCTTTGGCAACATCTTTTTCTCTGTTATAAACCTCAAGGGTCTCAAAATTCTTCCAAGATGTGGCTTTTCAAAGAGAACCAATTCTTTCTCTTCTGCCTTGACAGTTTTCTGGGGTGTCGATTTTCCCAGTTTTTTTTTTTTTGACCAATTTCTGCCTCGACACTTCTCCTTACTTCTTCTGCCAGATTTCATAGTTACATCAGTGTTGTGTTTTTTGTGAAGTAAGTTTCTTGGGGTTTCTTTGGCCTAGAAATGTCAGTGATGGGATAAGAAGATAATTTTGTGTCTAGTCTATTGCTTTTTTCTTGTCATCTTCATGGAAAGCCCTCCTTTACCTGTTTTCCCAAAAGAAGGGGCACCTTTAGTAATATGAAGGTATGATGGAATTAAAAAGTTTTTCCCGTATATGGAATAACACATTAGAACTTCCTAGAGTATTTTCTTTTATGAAAAAAAAAATTTCTTCACTTTAAACCCATTGTTAATGTTGGATCATAACATGCCTCTAAGAGAAGTTCAGAAAATAGATATTAAATTTCATCTTACTGGATTTGAACTTGTTTATATGAGTTACTTTCCACAGATCCTTTGAAGGGGAATCTACAGAACTCCAGCTTCTACTCTGGCCCCTTTATGTTCTTGCTGTGTTCTATCTTACATAGATGGGTTTGGTCAAAACGTCAGTGATTCTGACAAACGCGCTACTAAATAAATTGCCCTGGATTTTCTGATGCATGAAAATATGCAGCCTAAACTTTTATCACAATTTTGATATTTTGAGATTGAGATTATTTTTAAGATGAACAGTCAAAAAAAAAAGCAGAAGATAAAATTTCTCTTACTATTTTGGTCTGATGGAAAATAGCCTGGCGTGTCAAATATGTGCGTGAATTCTTTTTGAGTTATCTTGGGCCTCACACCCAGCCTTTGGTGGTTCTTTTGCCTTTCTCATTTTCTTTAAAAAAATATTTTAACACCTGACACTTCTGTTGCTTAGCCACTGAGACAGGGGTAACTCTTGAACTTTCTGATATGTCAGACAGAAGGAATTCCTTAAACTTCTTCTGTCTTCAAGTCATTCCATCGCTACTGTTTGCTCATCTCAAAAAGATTTTAGGTCATACTGTAGTGGTCAGAGTCCAGGAAAAGGAAAGAAGTGAAAGCCTGAACATCAGGCTTGAAGCACATCAATGTCTTAATAGGTCTGAATCCCCCTTTTCCTCTGGTACTGATCCAGTGTCATTTCCATAATGTCCTTTTCACCCCTGCTTTTTCAAGAGGAATATTTTGAATATGAATATTTACACGTGCATGCGGTCTTCAGTAACACTTGTAAATGAAAAAAATCAAACTGACATATAGAAAGAAAAAACAACGTCTTTTTTTCTGGAGAAAAGTAGCTCCCCCTTTCTTCAGCCTCGAATATGAATTTTGTGATCTTGTGACAATTTGGGAGTTATTTAAAATTGTCTCATTCAGTTATTTGGATTTGTTTTTTCTTTCCTTTTTCTCTTAGTGCTTGTGCTGCTTTATTCTCTAAGAACCAATTGCACTGCAGTGACTTTTTCAGGAAAAATCAAATGCAGGCTTTAATGGGAAAAAAAATGATAAAACATACTTTAACATCTGAGGGAATCCTTTGGGGAACCTGATCTCCTGAAATTTCTGGGTTAAACTGATCTGGATACACTTGTATAGGTACTCATCCATCTCTCCAAGGAGTTGCATCCCCAGGGGAATTCTCAGGGAGTGTAGCATGTCCTCTGCAAGCCATTTCTGCCAGAACCTGCAGCTCCCTGGTGCTATTTTGGGATTTTGTTACAAACTCCAATGCAGGTGCACAGGTCAGCAGATGCTGACAAATGGATTAACTTTGCTTCTCTCAATGTTAGGTTTTTTCAAGCGAATGCAACCAGCAGATCTCCAATATCTGTGTGTAGACTAGGGGTAAGACATGAAGAACAAAACTGTTACATCTAAAATCGGGCTTCATATTTAGCTTGTTGGAAGCTAAAATTTGTGCTGACATCCTGGGTGATTCAGGGCCACATATATCAAAAGAGGGGATTTCTTCCTTATGGGCCAGGTTTATGATCTGTGAATGCCCCAATTTTGAGCTGTTCTGTCATGGGTTCCTCCCTTACCAGGTCTGCTCTAGGAAAGAGATTTAAAATAAGATCTCTGAAATCATAAGCATCAAATTTATTATTTTCTGGAATAAACCAGATGCTGTTTCCATTCTGATTATGTCCATTACATATTCAGTATCTAGTGAACCAACCAGTGGATGAGTCAAAATTAAATATGAGACTTTCCAATGAAATGTATTAGATATCTAAAATATATTGCATAGTAATTATTTAATGTAGAGGCATGCTGGTCATTTAGATCCAGGTCCAAGCAGATAATTTATTTTATTTTGTTGTTTATCCTCTGTCCTTCCATCTTCCAGATTTGTGTTCCTGAAGAAGATAACAGGACCTTAATATACATAAATAAATATAACCTCACCCCTAGAGAGATCAGGCTGTCTCTAGTCTCATACAGATCTCTGTTTCCTCTTTCTCTCTCCAACCACCCATTCAGATGAAAGGCTGAAAAAGAACTTAAAATTATTTTTTTTTTCCTGTGGGAATTACTGAGAATTAAGAAGAACACTCCTTGTAAAAAAATGTTGGGGTTTTTTTTCAGCCTTTTGTGCTATAGGCATATGAATATGTGTGTCAGGTTTTTTCAGGGAAAGTCAAACTGGATGAGCCAACATGGGGAATACAAACTGCTACTTCTGCAAATCCAGAATCCCTCTGGTGTGGTGTTGGTTCAGATCCAGGATAGACTTGGTCCTGATCTATGAAAAATGTTATTAAAAAGAAAAGTGACAGTAAAACCAGTAAGAACAGCAAGACCAAATCCCTGCTTTCCCAGTTGCTTCCTAACACTTTTAATCCAGGAGGATGCCATTGTGTCCCGCAGCACAGAAGCCAGGCACATCCAGAGCAGAGGAAAAGGCATGCTGGAAATATCTGCTGTGCTGTTGTACTCTGCACCTTGTGACCCTGCCACGGACCAGCCTCCCGCTGCCTCCATTGTCCCCTGCTCTGCTCCCCATTGTTCCCTTGCAATCCGAGATGGTGCACACAGCACGGGTTGATAGTGTTCGCTGCATGACATAATTTAGGTCAATCAGCATCAGTTACACCATCTGGAAAGGGAATGGCTTCTTAATGCTTCATCACTGGAGGTCTCAGTTCCCTGCTTACAGTGGTCTTCCTCCAACTGGGGCATAACAGGGGTAGCAAACATCTTACAGGGGTTGCTAGTTGTGCTTCAGGACTGGTTTTGTGGTCTTAGAAGCCTCAAAGAGCCACTTTCCCGATGACCATCCTTGTTTTCTGGGCTTTGCATTTTCAATGTGCTCCCCCCTGCCCTGACTCTGTAAGCTCAAACCTTTCTTTCCTCTCCACAAACCCACTGTAGAATTTATTTCTCAAACCTTTCTTTCCTCTCCACAAACCCACTGTAGAATTTATTTGACAGTCCTTGTGTCACTTAATTTTGTCAGTAAATTGGGATGGAAAATTTATAAGACAGCAATAAAAACAAGGAGATTATTCCTTTCAGGCAGAGCAGGACTTTAAGTGATTTAACCGAGAAAGGATCCGAGCCCTGGCTCGTGTGCCTTATGCAGATGCTAAAATCATTACTGCCATGTAAAAATACATCTATAAGTTTCCACTTTTGCATTTCCTCACTGCAGTGGACTGTGGGCTGTGATGCCATTTTCCACCTATTTCTAAGCCCAGCAGCTGTTTCATCTCACCCCCCCACTCCCTCCCTAGACCTCTCCACAGCTTTTTTGCTGACATTGTGCTGTGCTGGGTGTCTGCAGGAGGCCGGGCTGGACTTTCCTCTCCAGCTCTGTCAGCAATTCATCATCCAGCTGAGGAATGAGTTATCCCAAGTGAGAATAATCCTGCTCATCTCTGCTTTCTTCTTGCTGTCTGCATGGTGGTTTCTTAGCAGAATTGATTGACTAACAGACTGAAAAAAGGAGAGCTGTGCAGTGCAGGAAGCAGTACCATCACCATGAAAGTGGTACCATCACTCATACCATGAAAACAGCATGTGGAGAGGAGAGGGTTTCTCTGCCAACCAGGGCAGGCAGAGCTGAGGGACCTGCGGGAATAATGAAATCTTGAATAACTGGTTGGAAAATGAAGATGCTTTGCAGATAAGTATTTGGTTAGGGTTGCTTTGGTCATTTTTTGGATGGGAGAATTGAAAAAAACTGCTCTCACTGCCTTGATTTTCCTTTCATTCTGTCTCTTTATTACTAAAATCTGTATGAGACAGGAGACAAAAAAAAAGTCCTTTGTCCTCTTCCCTCCTCTGCTATTTTTTTTTCAAAAAAGTAAACAGAGAAAAGACAAGAGAATATTGAAAGAGGGAAGGGGGCATTCAGAAAATAACAAGTTGGAATGAGAAATTCAAGCAGCTTAGTAGTAATTGCTGGAACAGTAACATTAAACTGTGCCTCTGTAGTGTCCCTTAGCTCTGGTCTCATAATTCTGTGTAGGAAACAAAAGGTGTAATTGCAGCCAATGGATTTTCTTTTCTAGAGCCAAGATAACTGCAAGGAAGTACTGCTTTTCAATAACATGGCTCCTGTTTTACCTATAAAGTACCTATATATGCTCTTGGCCTTGTAAGATGCTTAGATCAGAAACAAGCCAGTGGTCCCCCTGAGGAACCAAAATGGATGACAGTACTTCAAAAAACTTTCGTAAAAAAGAAAAAAAAGGGGAAAAAAGGGCAGTATTCCTTGGCATAAGTTCATTGCCTTGGAAAAATCTTATTTCGTAGTTCTCCAGTGAATACTCCTACCATAGCCCATCAAAGTCTGTGCTAAAAAGATCCAAGCACACAGAATTTATCTCCCTGAAGGCAGAAGTGATGCACGGAAAGAAATTCTTCTGTTGTAATTTTAAAGATGCTTTTAATTACATGGGCAAACATCCATTCCAAAGTAGCTGGTTTATCACCCAAGAGTATCACTGAGGGAAATGTTGTCTTACATCTGTGAATTTGCTGGAAAACCACCTTGCTAATCACAGATTTGTGCTTTGTGCACAAGCAGGACATGGAGGGCTATTCTGCTATGAATACATGAAGAAAAACAAGAGAAATGCCTTGTTACACACATCTGTGGCATGTGTATGATTCACCTCTTTGCCACACCTAACAGAGTACCTTAGGAGTTACTAAAATCAGACCAACTTTTATTTTTCATTTACCAACCCTGTATTTCATTGAACAGAAGCTTTCTGTTAAACTGAAACAGATGATGTTTTAAACTAATACTAATTGATTCCATTCCTGGAGTTCACAGTGGTAGGAAGTAAAATAGCTCCCTGACCCTGCTGGTGAATTCACATCTCAGACTGTGCCACACATTTTGACTTCTCTTTTCCTTTTGCAATGTCCACACATCTCTGTGTTGGCTCCCAGCATTACTCCCCAAAACAGCATGCTGCTTAAGGAGCAGTTTGTACCAGGAGGAATGAGATGTAGGCAGGTTCCCAGCATCACTGGGACACCCTTGGAGAGTTGCTTCATTATTGCTGAAGTTCCCTCTTGGTGTAGTAAGGATAAATATGCACTGCCTCATATAAAGGTAGGATGAAATCCACCAGTGATTATGAGGAGCTTTGTTACAGTGAGGCTTGTATGAGAGTCACCTCATATATCTCATTAATAACTGAGGTTCCCTGTTCCACAAGGAAAAGAATCAGGTGCTATTTCTTCTTTTCTTTGCTGCCAGTAACATAAACTATAGTCAACAGTCCAAAAAAATACCACCTAAGCCCTCTCAAAAATATAAATACTGGGGATGCTTGCCTTGGTCTGCAGAAATAACCTCTAATTCTTTCAGCCAACCACATCATAAAAACATGAACACTAATTCTGAGAACAAAATCTCCTTGTATTATTGAGTTAGGAATGTTGAATATCTCATGCTGTGAACAAGGGCTTTGCACACTCTAAGGGCTGTGCACTTACAGTCTTTAAATCAGCATCTCTCCAGAGTCCCCTGTGCTTGGATTGGGTTGGGCAGTCTTCCACTGACCCCTCATTCCCAGTCTGGCTGGGGACTAATGGTGGAGGAGCAGCCCAGTCACTCAAGAGTGCATTTAGGATGTTACCAGGACAGCCTGTATTGAACACGTTCTCTTTTAGGAGAGGTTGGGTGTCATCTGGGACAATAGGAGATGATACAGAACTTCCCACTCAGCAGAAGCTGATGGTTTCCTGGGAGCTGTCTGTATGGCTGTCCATGCATCCAAACCTGCAGTAACATCTGCCTTCTATTGCAAGGCAAATGCTCTCCAAGCTGTCAGCATGTCCAGCTCCTCAAGCAGGGCTCTTTAATGGAAATGTTGACAGCTTACTAGGAGCTCTGATGTCAAAACATGGGGTGACCTGTTTTTTAAACTATGTAAATGAAAACAGTTAAATGCTGTAATGGTCACCATTGGCTCTTTGTGATAAATACCTGAAGATCTTAGCCTTGGTTTTATCACTGTTACAAATGAATCCTCATATTTTTCTTTTCTCCAAAAGGGGCAAAAAAATATGTTTCCTTTGTGTCTTCACTTCCACACACACTTTTTAACTCACAGCCTCTGGAACTACTTGAATTGATTTCTGTAGCAAAGATTGAAAGTTACAATTGGAGATGTTTGACAGAAAAACAAAAGGGCTGGCCTTTATATAAAACAGGTTTGAAGGAGAGGCATGGCAATGTGGGAACCACAACAGGAGCATCTGTTGTTGGAGGTGTATGTCTGGATTGAGTTCTCTGCTTGAGGAGTTTGTGGAGGCAAGAAGATGCCTTGTCTCTTCAGAATGGCTCATCTTTGGCAGTGAGGGATTTGTGTTCTCTTCATTAGATGAACCAAGTACCTTTCTCCAGGGAAATGAGTGAATTCAGCTGCCCAAAGGATAGACTTTCCTAAGGGACTGAATTGGATATTCCATCCATGTGGGTTCCCCACAGTGGGATATCACTGGGCAAAGCTTGTGGGAAAGCACCATGGGGATAAGGCAAGGAAGCATCAGGACACTCTGTGACAGCACAACATGGCTTGTTTTCATGCTGCCCATCACCAGCCCCACCTCTCAAAGACCTCCCTTACCCTTGAGGATGCCTCAGCTCCCACCACAGAGAAGGGAAAGAGCCTTTCTGCTGGGTAATAAGGGAGCTTGAGTGATTACAGCCCTGCCAGTTGTGTCCACAGCTGGGTGGCACAAATCCCATTGAAAGTGTCTTAATTATATTATAAACTTACAGGCAATTAACTTCCCCTCTTTGACACACAGAGATTTAATGACAAGCCATTACTATGTTTTTTTATACTCCCTTGGTGTTTGCTTTTGTTCTCTTTCCAGAATGGAGCCCAGATCAGGCCCCTTGGTATTAAATATGTCTGGCTAGAAAGTCCTCAAATGGATCAAAACAATCTTGATCGGTGGAAAGTTTTTGACGTGGAGCAGGATTTTACAGTGTGCATGTGTGCCTGAAGTGTTTCTTCTGCAATGTGCAAATAGAGGGTTCATTTCACTTTAAGACCATAAAAGATGGAGTTATTTAATAGGGCCCTTGGTTGGGTAATTATGAAGCAAAGGAAAAGCAGACAATCCACCCAGGGGGTGTGTGTGTTTTTTCTTCAGTGGTGTTAAATACTATTTGGATTATTCACTGAATAAACATTAAATAATGTAATTTGGAAACCAGGTCCCATTAGGGGTTTAAATGTGTAGTCTGTCACTGGTAAGGGATTAAGATATTAGTGTATTAATGTAATATCAAAAGCTGTGGATTCCTTCTGTGTTGCTTAAGTGCTTTCTGATCAAACAGGTTTGAACAGTTTGTTGGTTTCTTTTTTTTTTTTTAATTGCTTTTTTCATGGTGTAGTGAAAGTGAGGATGGATATAGCACAGTGTTTGAGTTTGCCTGCTTAGCCTGAAACCCTACAAAAGAAAGAGCCTGTGGGTCTAATCCACCATAGCCTGAGACTGGAGAAACTTGGCAGACCCAAACTTTCACCTTTGTTTGCAAAGAGCCCATCATGCTTTGGCATTGTAAAAACTCCCATTCACTGCATCTCCCCCTGCATTCCTGCTCCTTTCCCCAGTGCCATGCAAATAATGCTTTATGCTTTGCATATTTTTGCTACATTTCATCTTAGGGGTTTCTTGGGACAAGGTGCTTCTACAAGGCATGAACAAGGATGAGTAGAAACAGCTTTTCTGTATGAGAGATCCAGGGGGTCTTGAGACTGACTCAATCCTATATTGAGTCCAAGACTGGAAGAAGTTGAGAGGCCCTGGATGACCCTTTGGAGTTTCAGGAACTTTTTTACCTACAGTCCCTTTTGGAAATGGGTTTTGTGTGAGTTCAATGTGTGAGGCTATTTCCATCCCTGTGCAGAAGCATTCAGCAGGTTAACTGTGTTTATGCTGTTAGAGGTGGAGAGTACAGCTTCATTTTGCAACAAGCCCTAACATTTACACCTTGGAGAGTTTGCAGATGTTGGTTTCCATTGAGCAGCAAGTCCTAGGAGTTTACAACAGCACCACCAGAAGCATGCTCTGCTAAAATGGTTTAAAAGTGCTTCCTTCTTTTGTGTGTTTATGAAGTTCACATGAAATGGCCATTGTTGTTGCTAGGAAAACCTCAAGATCATATATTTTGGAGATGAGTCCAGAGACAGGAGCATATCAAGTCTTTCTTAAGCAATCCCTTAAAGAATCAAGTGCTTTGGATTCCTTTTCAAGTGACAGACACTTTGCTGCTGAAGGAGGGTGAAACTGTGGGTTTAGCTAGTTGGATTGGCTTTTATCCACTCAGGATCCAGGCTGAAGAGTGTATTACCAGGGCAAATATGAAAAAATAAAATTGCTTTTGTTCTGAGCTGAGCACATCCTATTTGCTTCTGAAGAAACACAAGGCTTAAAATAAAATATGTGTGTTTGTTTAAGCTGTGTCAGTGGTGAATATAAATCAACAGCTCATCCAAGTCAAAAATTGTGTGCTCCAAATCTGTAGACAATCAAACATTTTATTTTTGATAACCAGTCACTGTTTATTGTAGTATACAGCAATGTTTTAAAAAGAGCAAGAGTGTTCCTGCTCACTGGGTCAATTCCAAGTACTGCATTTCAGCAAATGAAGCAGGAACTCAAGTAGATGAAATTTGCAAACAAATCCCCATGGAACTCTGTCCATTAAAAATTAGCACTAAATTGGATATTACAAATAACACTGGAAAATAGTCTCTGTAGCTATTGTCTTGAAAATCCTTGGTGTAATAAAAATTTCCCATTTTCTGTAAACGAGGGGAAATAAACAGAGTTGCTGGAAAACACTTCAGTTCACCTAATTGGAAAATATAATTCAAATATTCATAATGATACCTCTTAAAAATGGACAAAAAGAACATTCTTGAATATTATTTTGGAAGCAAGTCAAAATATGCACTTGTCGTTACTATGGTAATAAGCAAAAAGCAGAGAAAAACCCCCAACAACAGCAAAAAACCTCTCAGGTTTGAAAGGAACTTGCCATGTATGATTATTTTTATGATCACAAACCCCTTGCAGCAACCAATTTGCTGAGTATAAGTGATCTAATTGAGGGCAATCGTTGTCAGAGGGACCAAAAATATCCTAGGCCTCCATTTTCATATTAAAATGCCATGCCTTGGTTTAACATTTCCAAGTGGTTATTTTAGTCCTTTTTTAAAAAACAAAGGCCTGTTGAGGATAGGGTAACTCTGTTGACCAGTATATTATTGAACTTGTTTATCTCTGGGAAATGGGACCACCTGATCTCAATAGAGTTTTTCTCTTTCCCCCCCACCCCCTCTCTTTCCCCATCCCCCTTGGCCCCCCTTGCCACCTCCCACCCCCCCTCCAATTGCTCGAAACATTTCACAATTAAAGCAGAAGAGGCTTGTTCTGTGGTTCTCACCTTTTGTCCTGAATAGCCTGGAAACAGAGGGACACTTTCCCCGTTGAAGTCTGGTGTAATTTCCCATTGAATGGGCTCTCATGATAAGAACAGGGGTCACTGGATGGGATGGTATGCAATAAAGCTTGTGATTGCATGGTTCTTCATCGTCACAAAACAGCCCAACACTCCGCTTTATGATAGCACAATTGGTGCACACAATGGCTTGGGTAGAAAGCTAGAGAAACAGAGAGACGGGTATAGATACTGAGATGGAGATATCAGTCAAGCGATTGTCCCTCTTGGTGTGTTTCAAGTGCTGAAGTGTACAAGTGGCTGAGAACAGGGTCCCCAAACATTATGCTGAAAAGCGGTGAATGAGTAAAAAGGGACGGCAGGAGTGGATGAATCTTGCCTATAGAATGCACCTTTGTGGTCAAATGTATAAGATAATATATAGCAGCTGTGTTATAAGCCAGCAAAGGGAATTGAACTTACAAAGCACAGGCTTTCAATAGCTTCCCTTGTGGGAACACCAAAAGTTTAAGAGGTGGAGGAGGGCTTATTGCTGACTAACACCCACACTTAATAAGAGTTGTCTTGCATGCTGTGGAACCTATCCTTTGGGCCAGTTGCTGAAGTCCTTATTTACTGCCCCTAAGCAAGAGCTTTGATTGAGTATAGGCTGAGTAAAACCTGGATAAAGACTCAGGAATTGGCTGGATGTGAGTTGGTTGCCACAAGCCAGCATTTAGAGACTCCATTTCTGGAAGGGCTGCCAGTTCCCATGGACTTAATTGGGAGCTGCAAGGCCTTAGTGTTAGAGGAGGTTTTAACAAACACTGGAACTTTTCAATGATAATACCAAAACCAGGAAACATTTGCTCCCGCTTCTTCTTTCCAAAAGTTTTATTAAAAGCAAACCCAAACATCATAAAGCAGGCCCTCAGTTTTGCAGGAAAAATCTCTCATTCTTCTCCCCTCAGTTCCATAAATCAGTGAGAAATAGTTTTTTATGAGTTCAGTCGGTACTGTGTGCGTTTTGGCCCCACTAAGAGTTAGGAATTGCCTTCTAGTGATGCAGGATGGAAATCATACACCATTTTGTTTTTTCAAATCCCCATTGCAGCCTTTCTGAAAATCTTCTGTCGATAGTGAGGGTGGGAGTGAGGTCAAGGGAAGTGTTGGTTAGAAGAGGAGTTACAAAACTCTTAAGGGGAGCGAAAACACTCAGTCTTTGAGTCAAATAGTGGGATATTCATAAAGGACCAGCTGCTTTTCAACATTAAAAATATGGAAGAAAAATAGTAATGGAGCATACTGCTTTCCCACCAAGGTCACGGACAAAAGGAGCTTTTAAAGTAAGTATGGGGTACTGAGAAAATTTGATTGCCATAGATTTCTACAAAGACTAGCTGGAAACTCTTAGTTTCAGAAGTGAGCTGATAGAATAGGTTTGTCCTGGATTAATCTCAAGACCAAAGACAAGGTCTTACACATAAGAACAGAATGATAAAATTGTCACATCCTCCTAACAGCTGTACATAAAAAGAGATTGCAAAGGTTTAAAGGTGCCATCCTTATGTCAAATCTGGTTGTATTGTAGTAAAGATGCTCTGTGTTCAGTGATCCAACAACCCATAATATCTGGTAAAAACTCCCAGTTTGTCTTACAGCACAGTAGCTTTTCTACATATCTACAATTTGGCACAGATGTAACTATATCTTTCTAATTCTTAATCCTCTTTTCTGGCCTTTAGGAGAAAATATATTGCAAGGAATATGAATTGCAAGGCCACTGTTTTGCAATTAGCATTTTTGATTTAGTGAAAGTTTCATGGATGTACAGAATTTTTTGTGGGATGATCACTTTGAATAGGTTGATTTCTCACTTGATTCTGTGGATGCTGAGACCCCTTCGTAATTCTTCATCCTTGGGGTGAAGATTTTCATAGTCTAGATTTGGCTTCTAAGAGAAGTGGATGAGGGGTCAGGAGAGTGGAAGGTTCATCAGACTCAGGATTTGTCTTTCTCTGGAATACCAGGGAGAGAGAGCATGGCAGTGGATTTTTTAAGAGATGGTCGTGTGATCAACAATTTTGGTTATGTATTAATGCTTTCTACTTTATAATCATAAAGGGACACATGAATTGCAGCAATTGTGCAGTGTGTGCTTGGATTAATGTAACTGGAGGTGAACGTATGTATGATGGAGACATGCTATAGTCTGTGTCTCTAGGAATAAATATTTGAAATTGGATAGGGGAATCCTTAAACAATACAAAGGCAGATCACTGCTCTGGCTTCTGCTGGCTTCTTCTAGCAACAACTATTTGACTATTATAAACCAAGCAAGGAATCAAACATGTATCAGTGATTCTCATTTTTTTTGGAAAGACTTCAAATTAAGGGGATCCTCTGTGATGCAATGGTTTGTACAACTTGATCTTGGAAGTATTTTTTTGTGGTTATCAATTTAAATGCAGCTTTTCAAGAAAAGAATCCATTAATCTCAATTGGATATACTTTAAAAAATCCACCTTGAATTTCCTTGGTTGAGGAGGGAATTTTTAAACTGGTCATTGCTGTTTATCAGCTGCTTTGTAACCGGAGAAAAATAACTTGTTCTGGAGAAATAAAGGGTATCTTTTAGTTTCAGTGAAAACTGCTGCAGAAAACAGTTTTTTGATGAGGGTAAATTTTCATATGATACAATATAATCCTTACCGTAGTACACATGGGGAACCAGTCATTCACACTTTTTGTAGTCAGAGTAGCTGGAAATAGATTTCTGAAAACATAATCAGCTAAAAAGGAACCATAATATCCCAGAGCACATGTAGTGTCTTAGGCTTTGAAAAAGCCTGATGTCTGGAAAAGCTGTGTTTTCACCTCTTTCCATACATTTATTCTCTATGGATGTGGTCCAGAGCTGACTGGGCAAAGTTGACTCCCACTGCACAGGTTGCGTTCACAGCCTCGTGTGAAGTCAGGGCAGGTTACACTGATCCCTGTACTCCAGAGGGGTGTTGTCAAAGCAAATTTTTGCCTATGCAACATTCTGAAAATGAACAGTTCTGAAAATTTTGTTTTCCAAGGAGGTCTGTGGCCAACCTAAGCCAGAAAACTTCGTACTTTCTCAAGACACAGAAGGACTTTGGACCGGACTCTGATTATGATTCAGTGGAGAAATTACTACTGGACATGGGTTGCTGCTCATTTGTGTTTTTAAGAGATAAGGTTGGCTTCAGACTTAAAATCTTCAAAAAAAGAAGAACATTTATATCTATTCCAAATCAGTGTCTGATTCTTCCTTATTTTTATCACGCTGGAATTTAATTAATACAGGAAGACTTTGATTTTGCAGAAGACAGTCCTTGAAAAAATATCAGTGTAATCACACATCTAAGTAACTGCCACGCTGCAAAGTGGTAGAATAAATAGAGATGCACATAGATACACGAAACCAGCATATTTTGTTTCATGCAACATATATATATATATATTTCATACCAGGAATATGTGTCTCAAGTTAAATCTTACATAGTACAAAAAGCTACAAAAATAAGTTCCTCAAAAATATTTGGTTTCAATAGAGCCATTTGTCCCAGAGGATTAGGACAAGCAATGAAAAAAAGTACTTTGACCTTCATGGGCTGAACACAAGAGGAACCATTGCTGGAGAAAGCAATTTGAATGGAAGATTTGGGGGGACTATATAAAATAAGAGCAGAGGAATAAAATATGGAACAAAGCAAATGAAAATGTCCACTTGGGAGAGCAGAATCCTTCCAGCCAGACCACACTGCTGGCCAGACATCATCTTAAATAGATTATTCAAACAAATATTAATTTGAGTTGCTAGGATGGAATATCTGGTTTAACTGTTATAAAGCACTGTATTAATGTGCAAGCCAGTGATTAATAACAAATGTACTCCCAGAGAACAAAATGTAAGATTAAGGAATGTTGTACAAAACGCTTGCAAGGAGTGGGGGGTGCTTGCTCCAAAGGGTTTCAAAGCCAGCCCAGGACTCACTGACTCTGTGGTCACGCTGGGTTTGCTTCAGTGCTGGCAATATATCCAAGGCTGGGATCGTCACCAAAATAGCCATTTTAACTGGCTCAGTGATGAGGAAATCCAGTCTTCTGCCTTCCTACCTTGCCAGGACCTCAGCATGAAAGGGAAAAAAGGAAAGCAAGAGATAAAGGCATGAGGAAAGGTGAAGGTGGGGGTACAGGGGGGAGAAAGTTCTGTCATGATAGAAGATGAGTGTGAAGGATGAAGACAGGTCCCTTTTAGGAAGACAGCAGTTTTTCACTAAACTTCCAGGCACTGGCTCTTGAACAACAGCTTAAGCCCAGAGACAGGGCTTGATTGTTGGTAGTAGCAGAGGCTTGACTCAGCCCTTGCTCTGTAGGCATTGAAATTTTCTGCTGGCACAACTAGAGGTGACTCTTTTAGTCCTCATGAGTGATGCAGACTACTTGAAGAGCCTAAAGTCTCCAGACAGGCAACTGAAGTGACTATGGCATATCTGCTTTTGGCTCTTTGGTCCAAATTCACAGAATCATGGAATGGTTTGGATTCAAAGGGACCTTAAAGATTATCTTATACCAGCACCCCCCCCTCTCCCCCCCACCAGTGTTCTTGTATCAAAGCTTACACCCTGCCCCCTGATAATGTAGTATTACCAGATATTCCTTCCTAACAGGGTTAATTTGGGACAGTTAACAGTGAGGTTCCAGTTGGCACCTTTGGACCAATAGGAAACCCTCTCAACCACTCTGCCACTCTAGTCCCTTGCTGAGGAGGACAAAAAGTGCCACTGGGCTGTTCTGACCTGGTCCTGAGACCTCAGACTGGGTGGCAGGAGATAGCAGGAGCCCATCAAATCCTTCTCCAGTCTTAGGATTTGGACCTCTTCTCCTTCCTGCTCCAGATCTGGATTGTCCTGTGTTTTGTGAGGGATGCAGACCATCCTTATGTCACTAAAGTGCAGCCATCAAACAGGCAGGTGAAAAGAATTGAATCATCATTGAAATGACCAAATCTGTGTGTGCAAAGAAAGGAAAACCCTCTTTCCAAACAGAATCCCCCTTTCAAAGCCTCAGCTGAGGCATCCAGTACAAAAAGAGCATTTTAGGTAATGGTCCTTAACAGGAAAAATACTGCCTGGTTTTAAGCTGTGCATCCCCCAGCATTACTTGATGCTTCAAATTTTTCTGCCTCCCAATAAAAGATGTAAGCAACTTCACATGTCAGCTTAAAAGAAGGGAGCTGATGGAATAAGCTCAAGAGACACGATGGGTTTTTTCTGTGTGATGTTTTCTTTTTTTTTTTTTTAAATTGGAAAGAAACCTTGATTGTATTTCAATTCCTTTAATTATTTTGTCTAGCAGTGAGATCAAAGGCCTAGGTCTCAAAAGGAATCAATCCTGGGCCAAGCACTCCAAAGTGGGTCCTCCAAGTTCATAAAAAAATACCATATTTAGCCATCTAACTTAGTCTGCTATTCAGAAATGTTTGGGCTTGCTGCTTTCTAGCCAGACGTGGTAAGCTGCCCCAAGATTATCAGATGACTTGTGCTGAATGAGCACCAAGTACTTATGAGCCTGTTTTCTGTGGGTTTTATTCGAGGTAGTCCCAGATAATCCTGAGGAGTGACTATTTTCTGTTTTTCAGTATCAACTCAGTCTCTTTCTGGTCAGGTCTCTGTTGGGGTGGCTGTGAGTGAAGGACTGGAGTTAGGTGGGGGAAACAACAGTTTCCTCTGTCCCCTTTGATACAGCTCCACTTGGCTATGTGGTGATGCAGTTTTCAGAGAATGCTTTTATCTGACTCCTTTTTCCATCCCTTTGTTATTCTTTTTGCACATTAATAAACCGAGCCCCTGGAAGGACCTTGTGGGATGATAGCAACAGTTTAGGAAATGGAGGCTCACAGCATAGGGGCAAATTTCCCTGTTTACAAAGCAGGCCCTGTAGGTTGTAGGAGGGATTCCTACAACCAGCTCTGGGGCTGACCATGGGTGGGTGCACTGAGCTTCAGGCTGCCACACTTGGAAGGTGTGTCTGTGCAACTCACTAAGGTTATTCAGAAAATCCACAGCATAGTCAAGAGACAAGAATCCGGGTCTCCAGACCACCAGTCCTGTAAAGCAAGCTTTAAATCTAATGCCCAAATCACCAGCATCAATCATAAAGAGCTTGTATCTTGAGTGGCACGAGTTATAAGGATGACTGTCTTAGAAATGAAGTAAAGGAGCTGAACTCATCTTATTTGGGATCCAGTAGTCCCACCTATTCCACATCCCAGATCTCTTCTAACTAGGCTGGCTATTTCCCAGATCCCTGTTCTTTCTGTGGCTATCACCATCCTCAGTAATTTCTATTTCATGTCTGTCTGTCCAGGGTGACATGGCTTCTGTAGCCTGTACTGTTCCTTCACCACCTTCATGCCAAGCTCCTCCTGGAAACCCCAGGGGTTTTGCAGTGCTTCAGCATCAGCTGTCAGACCACAGTGTAATGAATCTCCTGCAACACTTCCTTCCCTAAGCAGCTGTTTACAAACCCATAATATTTGGCCCATATTTAAAGACTTAGTTTAAAGTGGAGACAGGAGGGCTGCTGTCTGTGTGCCGTGATTGACACTGGTAATGCCCCATAGAGGCTGGAAGGAATCTCTCTTGCACATCCTCTGTGGGCTTGTGTGGGTTGGATGAAACCTAAGTGGTGAGTGTGATTGTACAAAAGTTCTGCCCTAGGAATGCCTGTTTGGCTGTAGAGAGAGGAACCATCTTCTTTTGTCACATGCAGAGATGAGGTTATAGAGTAAGAGGGGAAACATGACTGCATAACTTCAAAACTTTTCTTCCTTATATGCCTCAGAAAACAACAGGGTGTGATCCCTACCTCCAGCATCTGGGACATTATGTTCTCTGAAAATCTCTGGCAGCAGCTCCAGAGCCTCCAGAGGAGCTGTGGAGAAGTTAGGACTGGTTTGGACAGCAGAAAACCCTTGCCCAGAGGCATCCTAAAGCAGATCTGTTCTGCTGCAGCTCCCAGCCTGATGTATTAATTGAAATCTGTAACGTTACAATGCCAAGTGGGAAGTGCTGGGGGTATAAAAGCAAACAGGTCTCCTGTCCTTCGAGCTCTGTGGGAAGGAGCTCAGCTTCCAGGGAAGAGCTGGGGTCAGAGCTTGGGTCTAGGTACTCAGGCAGGTACCAAAGCCCTCAGCCTTCTCTAGTAGTAGGAAGCCTTGGCACAGACCCCAAAGAAGGCAGTTTTTGTAGGTGCAAAACTTCCCAGTTCCAGGAAGAACATCCATATAATCGGTGACCATGGCCTAGAAGGGTGCTGGCAGCTCCTTGAGTCGTGCTAGTTAACCATAGCATCACAGAATGGTTTGTGTTGGAAAAGACCTTAAATACTGTCATTCCAAAGCCCCTGCCAAGGGCAAGGATGCCACTTTCTCAATCTGGTTGCTCAATGTCACATCCACTGTGGCTTTGAACACTTCCAGGAATGTGGCACTCACAATATCCCCAAGCAACCTGTGCCAGTGCCTCACCACCCTCTGAGCAAAGGATTTCTTTCAAATCTAAATCTCTCCCCTTTTAGTCGGAGAGGTTGTCCCATCACTCTCTGCCTGTGTAAGCACTGTACCAGCCTTTATGAGCATCTTGACACCATAATAACTCCCTTGGAGCACTTTCTTCTCAGACACCCTCCCTGCCATGTGTTGTGCTATCTGCAAATTATGTCCTTGGGGTTTTAATACCAGCTGGGACAACAGGGAGCTGCTGTATCTGGATGATTTTGGGAGACACTTCCACCATGCCAAGCTCTGTTAGCCCAGTGCTGAAGTTTTTCACCTCCTGGTTTGTAAGACTGAATCAATATTTTCCTGCCTCTTTTCTTCGCCTCTCAGCCATTTCTGCATCTGTTTAATCTGTAGGCTCTTCAGGTCAGGTCTACTGCTCACAGTGGCATTTTGATCTCCCTGGGTCACCTCAGGTCTCCTGTGTTACCCTTAATGGTGATGGACTGGGGATTGATGTATCTTGTGTGACTGGGATAATCCAGCTCCTGTGCTAAGCTACTCTCTCTCTTCTCTCTTCTCTAGGGTGCAACAGTAAATTGGAAGTTTTTCGAGGCAAGCACAGTATTTCAAATAAACATCAGTAAAATACCCAGCACATGGGTCTCTGGTAGACATTCTTAGGCTTTAGTGGATACAAGTATTTTATTAATACTGGCAATAACAAAAGCATAATAATAACAGCCAGAATCTAATACAAAACCACTTTCTGTTACTTTGAAGTCAAATGAAAAAATCCCCTTCTAATGTTTATTTGAAATATCTTTCACTTTTGTTCATCTGCAGTTTATTTACATTTCATGATTCTCAGGTTTTTATTTCAAAATTTTGTAGATTGATGGTTCAAAATAGTGAAGAAATGGGAATACTTTATTTTCAAAATCTAGAATTTCACTAAAATCTGAAAAGAGGATGTCCAGCTGTTCTCTGCTTGAACTTTCTTATGTGTAGGATTTGAATGCCATGTGTTTAGTGTGAGAACTAACATTTTAAAAGCTAAAAAATTTCTCTTTATTACAGAGTGTACATTCTCAGTCCATTTCTTTCTACAGTAACTGCACCCCAGGGTTTCTTCAAGCAAAGCTAAGACCCCAATGTCTACAAATTTCACTTACTAGCAGGAGGAGAGCATGGTCATGTGCATATGACTTTTTCAGGATGGCTGTGATTGAGTAAGTGTGTTGGAACACATTAAGTGATGCAAGAGTCAGTGCCGGTGCAGTTGCTTTTCTTCAAGCACTGGGGTTGTGCTCTGTATCTCGATTTTTACCAGCATTGTGGCTTGTGTTATTGCTGTGCTGTTTTATCCTGAGCTGTAACTCATGCTTAAACTTCCCAGATGGCCCTGGGCCAGACCTCTGCTTCTTGGGTGTTTCAACCAAAGTTTGCACAACAGGGACCCAGGCTATGACTGAATCCTCTCATCACATAAAGAAATATTGTTGTAGTTAACAAAAGGGGAAGGAGCTATCCCAGAGAGATTTGAAACATTTGCAGCAACCTATGACACTGAATTACAAGTTGTGTGGAAGTGTTGCTTCTCTGGTTGGGCACTGGTAACTTCTGAGCCACTGGCATAAGTGCCACAGAAGAGTTAAAACCTAGTAAAGAGATGTTACTCTACTGCTCATTGCTACAATAACAACTGAACCTTCAACATCTTCCCCAAAATTTTTTTCCCGTTGTTTAATTATGAACATACAAAGCTGAGACTTCATGCTAACACACATGTAAGCGTTATGCTACCACATATGAGGATCTTTCACTCCATTCTGTTCCATTCTTGAGGGCACTGTAATAATTTATTCTCTCTGCCTTCTTCTTTTTGTATAATTATTACTCTTTAAGTTAATCACTTGCTGAAAGTAAATAAATTCCTCTCAAAGTCCTGAGCTGCAATTTTGTCATGCGGAGGGCAGTGGGTTTCCACATTACTCACTCAGAGTGAGAGTACTTCTAATTCAAATCTGTGATGCTGCATGTTCATTTTCCTTCAGCACCCTTTGACCAAAACTTGTTGAAATTAATTGTGCTGCACTGATTTCATGTCACGGAAATATGAAGGAGAAATATTAATCAGTTTATTAAAAATCCAGCAAATGTCAGGGTATTACCAGCCTTAATTAATATGTGTTTAAATTCTCTGCCCTGGGCCCTCTAGTCTTTTATTTTGTTTAAACTGAAGCTTGACATTTTCAGTCAGCGCATTATTGTCTAACAGCGGGAGAGTGAAAGCTATACCCCTTTCCTTAAACACACCAGGCTGTGGAATGTGCTCTGTCTCTCTCCCATTCCCCTTCCATCTGTTAGGTACTGCACATGAGACCCAGACTATGTTTGAGAGATTGCTTTCCTTTGGACTTAAAGGAAAGAGTCAAGCATCAAACCATCCCTACCGCCAGAGCCCAAAAGCTTTATTTCAGGGCTTCAGTAACCACAGTGGATAAAATCTTTTAGTGCCGTCAGGATTTTTTTTTCTGTACCAAACCAATAATACTGTGTGTTTATTGGTTCAGAGTTTTTTTGTTAATTTACACCATAAATCGTAGCTAAACAACCTGAACAAAAATTCCCAGGTCATAGCAACTGATGATTCTGCCAATAAAATGGACAAAATCCAGAAGTAATATTTTTATGCCACCCACAAAATATTTCTGCTGGGAGCAATTTAACTTTCTTACTATGGTGCCATCCTGCCATCATGCCTCTAATTATCATATGCTTTCTCCTTCCTGTCAGTTCTTCTAATTAGTCCCAAAACCATGGAGCAGCGGACCCAGTGCTGGCATCAGGCAGCAGTTACCCATGTGGGCACACATTTCTGTCCTAAGCCTGTTCTCAAATGGTTTAGCTTGAGCCTGCTTTGGAGATGGGCTGGAGAGGGAAGTTTATCAAGAGTATGTAGTGACAGAATAAAGGATAATGACTTTAAAATGAAAGAGGGCAGAGGGTTTAGATTAGATATTAGGAAGGAATTATTTACTGTGGCAATGGTGAGGAACTAGCACAGGTTGCCCAGAGAAATTGCGGATGCCCTAACCCTGGAAGAGCTCAAGGCCAGGCTGGATGGGACTCTGAGCAACCTGGTCTAGTGGAATGTGTTCCTGCCCATGACTAGAGGAATTGGAGCTAAATGGTCTTTGAGGTCCCCTCCAGTCCAAACCATTCAATGATTCTATGTTTCTAAACTAGAATAGGGAACATCCCACCTGAGGGACTGATGAGGAGTTGTTACTGAGCCAGCACTCCTACCCTAACCCTGCTCTGTGGAGACACATGTATGTGTCATTTGCCAGGGTGAAATAGAAGACTCATACTGAATATAGGAAATATACTGAAAAAATAGAGCACAGGCAAGTGGGTACATTGGGTACATTATGTCTGTTAATTAATAGACCTCTCATTTGGCCAGTCCTTATTTGCATCAGCAGTTTTATTTGCTTTCACCTCCTTGTCAACCTATATTTTACCTTGGAGAGTCATGGATTAATCCTGCTGAGCACTCCAAAGCAGCATCCCATAGCTCACCTCCCCCAACCCCATTCTTCAGTTGTGTCTTCAGGCTTGTTCCAGATGGACTAAACCATTATAGAGGCTGCGTATGGATAGTTTCTTGTGAACCTGGGTCTGTGTATGAAAGTAGATTGGTCCTTTCTGGTTGGGTGGGCCATGAGAATTCCACCTGTCTCCTCAGGCATTCGTTCAACCTTTCTCCCAACCTCTTTACAGCAGGAAAACCTGGGTTTAATTTGGCAAATGTCCTCCCACCTGCATTTATTTTGCCCTTAAGACTCATGATCTGGTCTGTTCTCTGCCTTCCAAGTCTGGTTTTCCTTGGCTTCTCATCCTGCACTAGATGATGTGGAAAGAAGTCTCCAGTGATTCCATGTAGCTGGAGATGGTGTCCATAACCAAAATATGTTCAAGCACCTTTCCCTTTTCAGATGGACACCTTTGATCCACTTTAAACCTCCCAAAATGTTTTCCAGTTTTGTTCTAACTTTCCGTAATCCATCCTTTTTTGTCTAACCTGGCCCTAACACAGTGATCAAATTGTCCCTGTCCTTTGTCCATGTGCCTGCCCGGATCCTCATGGACCCCAGCTATCCAGCTTCTACCAGCAGAGCACCAAGCTGCCTCCTGCTCTCAGAGCCTCACAGTCATATGAAAGGTTTTGCTTCCAACAAAGCAAAAATGTTATGGTGGAGATTGATTTTCTTGGCAGTGGGTGAACCACATAACCACAAACCCATCTTTCCTGACACTCTGCTGTGCCTCTGCTTATCACCCCACAGGCGTGTGGGGATCACAGCCACCACAGCCTGGGGCAGCTCTTTCTGTGTGCACCACCCCACATCAAGGGTTCTGAGTGCAGGGGGTGGCAGCAGATGGAAAGGAAGTCCAGAACATGCAGCATCAGCCTGCTCCATGAGCCTCAGGAGTCATCTGTCCTGCAGCTTTGTGTCTTGTGGTTGGACTCACTGTTGTCCAAGGTTGGAGCACTGTGGGCTGCTTCTGTGCCATAGTTTCTGAGAAAATTTGCATTTCAGGGGGTCAGACAGGTTGAAAGTCTTATTCTGTCTGTCCCGTCATTTCATGTTTTGGAACTGGTAGATGTGTCAGAACTCAACGCTTAACAGTGTTCAGATAATAGGCAACTAAAAGGTTCACTGCTGGTTTAAAGACCTCTCAGATTTTGTGGATTTCTTGTTTCAGAGGAAAGGATTATTTTTCTTATGCTGATGCTCTCATCTACATAGTGAACTTTGATCCCTGGAAGTACCCTACTTGATTATGTATTAGCCTTAGCAATATAAGGTACCAAATAAAAATCCCCCATGGATCCAAAAGCTTAGAATTTTGTGGTGCTCCAAGTCCAAATATGCATTGATCGCCTTGTACTGTTTTCTAGGAACAAACCTCAGGTGCAGAGAAATTACCTTTGTGCTTAAAGTAATTCCCTCTATCAGTTCCTCCTTTGTGCATTGCTTCCTTGGATGGCAGGCTCTTGGAGCACAAGAAGAAATCAGCTTCTTTATTTGTGCTCAGCAGTGCTCAGCAAAATGAGGGTCCTAACCTGAAAGCAGGCTTTAAGGCCATTAAAAACCAGAAATACATTTAAAATATTCCTCTTTTCTAGAGGGTTTGACTCAGCCAGCTCTGGGAAAACCCACCTTATTTCCTTCTCTCTGCTGATGTTGGCTTGGGTAATTTCCCTTCCCTCCCTCTTCACTTGGATGAGGAGTGACGTCCCTTTCCCCAGAGCCTAGGATGTCCCAGATCATGCTTTGCCAGGCAACGTGAAGCCCATGGCAGCAGAAAAGTGCTGCTTCTTGCACAGCATTGCTCAGGGGCAAAAAGAGAAGATAAAGTATCCACCTGTCAATCCCACTTTCTCTGTCAGCCTGTACACAGGCTAAAAACGCTTTCAGGAAACACTGTGTCATTGTTCAGATCTGTTGCTACTCTGAGTAATGAAACTGGGGCTTGTAAACAAACATCACCAATGGTTTCACTGCAAAAACCCTCTTGAGAAACACACTTAACATTTGGTCAACATGGAAGAGAGAAACTCTCCCCCAAGCTTTGTAAAGGAGATGAGTCATTTCCACCACTGCCTGGGACAGAAGGAGAGTTTACTTAGCATAGCCCCATTGCATGGTTTTCTGCTTTGTGAGTCACTGGTACTTTCTTTTCAGCTGGTCACTAACAGAGAGTGGCTTTGCTGATGAGTGGGCTGTGTGCAAGCTGTGGCCATGGGCAGCCATGGCTCCTCTGCCCTCTTGGAGAAGGGGAGCCCAAGCTAGAAAGCCCTGTGCAATAATCTTGTCACACATCTGGTGGTAGATGTGGGATTTATGGAGGGATGGCAATTTGCTTATTTAAGTTAACCATGTTTTTAAGACATGTAATCTCTCTGCGCTGTGATTGGTGTCCCTCCAGCTCCATCTGGCTCTACAGCACGCAGACCTGAGTGGCACATGGGAATGGCCTGCAAGCCAGATGCTTAACATTTATTTTTAGTGATGAATAAACTTTGTAAGCATCTCATTATATAGTCGCCTGCCCTAATTAGTAACATTCAGACAAGCATTAATCTGCAAAAAAGTTTAGTGGTGCTGAGAGTTCTCAGTGGAGCTCTGAGGAGACATCTTCTCTGTGGAGGGGTGGAGGGGAGTGCATTAGTAGAAACAAATGAATGCCTGGGTATTTGGTGGGATCTAGTTAGGTGTTCCAGCAGTTTTCAATGTATTGGGTTCTCCTGAGTAAGTTAAGTGCAACTCTTTGCTGAACTGCATTGAATGTCCAGTGCATTCCCGTAAAAAAAAAGGGGGAAGGGAATTTGATTTTGGCCTTGTGATTTGAATCATCATGCTGAAAAGAACAGACCATTGAATGATCTTATATTAATCTGCAGTGATGTTGGCCCTCCCTCTGCTTCCTTCATCCTGCTGCTTTGAAAGTGTGAACAGAGAGTAAAGGTAGGACAGATTTGCCTGGTCTTTGGGTTCCTGGTCCTCTCCCAAGCCCAGCAGTCCCTGACACCTGGGTCTCATTGCATCCTGTCCTGTGTCTGTGAATGAAACCCAGGCCCTGTGAGGAGCTCCGTGCTGGCAAAGCCCTGGTGGCACCACAAAATCACTCTTTCAGGAAGATGTTTCTCTTGAACGGCCATCAAACCAGAAGGATCCCGTGCTGTTGGATAAAAGATGAACATCCTGTTATCTCTTGCCTGTATTACAGTTGACCACAGTTCCCCAATGTACACACACAGTTATCCTGAGAGGTAAAGCAATAACTCCAGTGCAAGACAGAAGACATAACAAGCAAGTGGAAATTTTTTGCATAAAAGAAAATATCTGAGACTACAACAGATATTAATGAACTGAGAAAACAGACAGATGTACATTAGGGATTTGAGTGATACCTGGGAGCATATTTTACTTTATTTTGTTCATATTTTTACATCTGGCACTTTCACCATATTAATGATTTAAGGAATAATTATTGTAAGGTAGAGTTTCCTTTTAAAAACTTTCAGTGTTCCATCCTGGAATTTGTTCCAGATGCTGGTAACTAAAACTGAAGAAACATGCTTCAAAATGATAGTCTTCTCCGAGTCAGGATGACAGCAAAATATGTAAACGACCAATGTCTCTTCTAGCTGCTTGGTTCTTTATGAGCTATCTGATTCCCTTCCAGTTTGTTTAAAATTTTTACCATGCAGATGTTCCTTTGGGTGACCAATTTTTATAGTTTTGAAAAGATTATATCAGTTTTCCATGGTATTGTGTTACTGTATTTCTTGGATTTTTTTATAGCACTTGAAAGGCTAATTTCTTAATCAGACATTACTAGTGGAATGTAGAAAGAGAGGTTAAAAAGCCAAACTGGCACTGAGAATTAAACACAGGTTCATAATAATATGAAAGGAAAACAAAAAGCATCAACTTGAGGATGTTGTTATTGAATGAAAGTTGAGAAAACTGCTAGGAACATGCATTTTTTATTATTATCAAAGGTGTTAAAATATATACATAGCATATGTTTGGCACTGAATTGTTGTTACACAGTTCTGTAGTATTCAGCTGTCTTGGATAAAAACTATCACTTTGATACTGGAAAATTATTATGAAAATGTTAGTTTTGGGCCTACTAGTAAAAAGCAAAGATTGTCTTGCATGCCAGTGAGGTTTCAGTGAAGGGTTTGCACTGTTTCCAGAAACTATCTTTGGCAGCCACCAAGTTTCACCTCCGTCAACAAGCCTGCATAACATTTTGTCCTTCTTTATCCTTGTCAGGAGAGCTGATGGGGAGACGAGAGATTCGACTTGGCTTCACACCCTGAAATTCAGAGACAGATTTCAAACACCACTTTAGGATTATAAGTAGCAACTGAAATGGGCTTTAAGGAATGCTGGTATAAACATTAAGAAATAATCAAAAAGAAGGAAAAAAAGCATTTCCCACTATAGGGTTATTCTGTTTTGTTTCAAAATAAACATGAATGATGTTATATTGACACACAGCTGACGTAGATGCATGGTTTGGGTCCAGTCCAGTGCTACCACAATTGCAACAGCCACATCAGAGGCAGGTTGTTGTTTTTTTTTTTTTCCAACTGTTCCCAAATTCCAGGTTTCTTCAGCTCAAGGTCTTGAGCTAGGTTCATTCCTCCAACAGGTATGCTGTTTCCAAATCCTTTGGAGAGTGTCTTATTTCTGGAAGCTTAGGATTCAGAATGGGCCGCCTATTTCCCGCAGAGTAGTTTCCATTGAGTCATATCATGTTCATGGGAACAAAAAAACAAACCAGAGCTGTGTTAGTTTATAACATTGTGTAAATGTTACGTAACTTGGCTTCTGAAAGTTTTCTTTACCTTCTTCTGGAGCGCTGGAGATTGGCCCCAGCCAGCGGCAGGACACAGAGCAGGTTGTGCTGGCGCTCCAGCTGGTGTTAGCATTTTCTCTGGAGCCTCTTCAGGGAGTCCTGCTCACACAACCTGCACTAAATCATCAAGCTCAGGGTCAGGCATAAGTTTTTCATCAGATGACAGAGTCAGGGACCTGTCACCTCTTCTTTGCCTCCAGCCACAGCACAGAGCACAGCCCACTGCTGAGGATCACCCAGGAATTATCACCTAACAAATTCCCTTGCTGTTTGTGGGAGCCCTAGGCATCTCTCTGCCTGTTAGCTTTCCTGCTCTCCTCCTGTTTTATGTTGTAGTTTGTGGCTTTGGGTCTTTTCTGCAGCTTGTTTTAAACTTGTTACAAGTTTGGGGGAAATGTTTTGCAACTTCCTCTGTGTATGAGCAGGGAAACAGGAGCAGAAATGCTCTGTATCTTACATTTCTGTCACCTTTGCAATTGCAGGGGACTTGGTCTCATTTTGGTCCTCCATTCCTGGGTAGAGATGCATTTTGAAGCAGGAAATGTGTAAGTGTGATAGAGTAACACTGATCTCTGCGCTGGGGTTTTACTGCCTGTTGTGTGTGAAAAGCCAACCACCTGCTTTGCTCATTGGATTAGAGATGAGTACAAGTCCTCAGACATGATGATTTTTCTGAGTCACTGGGAAACAACTTTACCAGGTTCTGTCCCCTGCTTTTCTAAACACTCAGTGCTGAATGGCTGTGCTCTTGCCCAAAGATCTCTGCCTTCAATACCACGCAAAGGATTTTGGAGAAGAGGTGCAAGGAGATGTGAGATCTCCTGGGGGAAAGCTGCCCAGAGAGGGCCAGCACTAGCCAAACTTCCAAAGTGCCTCATTTGCACTGCTAGGAAAGTCATGCACACACAATGCTGCGAGCCAAACCACAGGTCGCAAATCAGATTCTCCTCTAAAAATCACCAGCAACCCAAGCTGGCTTTTTCTTTTTGCTGCATTTCATTTTTCAAACTCTCAAGGAAGTGGGTGTCTATCTTGCCTTCTGCTCAGTAGCCTTTGGAGTCAGAGCAGCTGCCTGACCTCAGATACACATCCTAAAGGCTGTGCCTGCATAGACCTTGTACTGTGAGAGAGCAGTGCTGAGAAGGCCATAAAGAGCTGAATTCTACCCAGTACAATTAGAAATAAGTCAAGCATTTCCAGCAAGCTTGATCAAAACATAACAAATCTCTTTCCTCAGCTGTTTTCTCCCACCCCGTTTCCTCCCACTTCAGCCTGAATTAAGTGAAGCTATCCATGGATTCACGTGAGGAGAGGGCCTGTGCAGTTTCCATGCCAGTCATATGGACTCTCACTAGATCTACCTGGAACTGCCTTGTTTGGTTTGAAAAGCTATAAATTTTGATCAGTTTTAAGTAAAACAAATGGACTTTAAAGAAGCAAAACCTGTGACCTGTGCAGCTGGAGGAAGAGAATGCTACCACCTGACGTGCTGTAGGCAAAGGACAGCAAGAGCGTATTTCTTCTGACTTCTCTGAATTTGAGGAGAGATGGCTCAATAAATTAGGGATAGGTCTAACTCTTTGAAAAATGTTTACAGATACCAGAATGGTATTTCTGGTTGCTGGGACTACATCTTAGACCTGGCACTTTTGTTCTCCTAGCTGCTATTAAGATTCCTATGCAATTATGCCAGGGTAGAAGTGACTTTATACTGTGCTCATCTCTGTTCCAAGCATGCTGGAAGGGAAGAGAAATGGAGATGCTTTAGGTCACATTTCATTTCCTACACTCTGCCCACTTAAGTGAGAAATCAAGGAGCTGACTAAAGAAAAATACAGTAAAGAGAAACATAGATATTTATATAATTGTGATGTATGTTGCAAGAAAAAAATTAATTGGGAATTAATGCATTTTTCTCAAAAATACAAAATAATTTGGATTGTGAGAGGGTTATTAGGGTTGAGAAAATAAACATTTCCTGTTGTGGTTTCTGCAAATTATCCCCAGTGGCAGTTTTAGAGTCATCTGTAATTTGTGTTCTCTGGGGAAATATTTCTGTGATTACATATAGGTCTGAAAGTTACAATAAGTATGTCTCTCCTGGATCAATGAGCCCTGGAAATCTTTATCATCATTAGTTATAGCCTCTGTCATTCCAGGGCTCTGAAGGATACATTTAAAGTATCAAGTGTAGTCATTATAATGCAATAGGAAATAGTCTAATAAATTATCTGTCCTGTTATTGTTTCTAGGACAAATATTGGATGTAGGAAAGATTTATTAGACGGATATATTTGTGAATTTATCTTATAAATTAAACTTTTTGGAAACTGAGTCTGTTATTAACACCAAGACCCCACAAGGATTTAATTAAAGGCCTATTAGTCAAACTAATTCCTGACATGACATAGGTTTGTATTACACAAACATATTTGACTTTCCAAACATGCTTGTGAAATTTGGCATTTTGCTGAGAGATACTTATTGATAAACATAACTGGGAGAAATTACTGAAAAGAAATTCTGGCTTCCACTGGATATATAAATTACCTCCTATTACTGGTGCCTGGGAAAAAATGAACATATTGTAGTATAATCCACTGTTATAAAATCACTCCTAGTAAGACAGATTCAGAATATTGGAAACGACTCTATATTTAGAGAGCAAAAGGATGAGGGCCACACACACTTCCAAACCAGACTCACATTTTCAAGATATGAGCACGAAAACTCAGTCTGTGCTGTAACAGAGCAAAATGTCAAGAGGAACTCAGCGCCTCTGGCAGTGACACAGACCTGGGAGCTGGGACATCTGAGCTCCCCTCCCATCTCCGTCACAGACTGGATCATAAACCACAGAATGGTTTGGGTTGGAAGGGACATTAAAGATCATCTGGTTCCAGCCCTCTGCCTGGGCCAAGGACACCTTCCACCAGACCAGGTTGCTCCTTTTGCTCCTTTCCATATGATGTTGGGATTTAAGCCAGAGTCCTGTTTGGATCTTGCTTAGGACCTTGTGATTGCATGTTTCCAGAGCTGTGGAGAAACCAGGCATGGTCTGAATCTTTCATCACTCTTTTAAATGCAGAAAGCACTGGCCATGATATCTCTCTCCATGGAGCAATTGCTGGGATAATTGTGCCATTTCACACTCACCTGTAAAATAGATATAACAGCATTTCCAGGTGCTTCTCTCTGTATGGATTTTAGAAGAGACTGGGAAAGGTGAAGTCATAATGGAGCTTTGGTCCTGGCTTTGCTTCTGCATCAATCCCAGCACCACTGGATGCAGTCATGGATGGTAACTGGGGGCTGTGCATGAGGCCACTGATGGAAGTGAGACCTGGCAGAAGTTGATAGGGCCAAATGTAATCACATCTCTTCTCCTTTCAGTCGGGGGGTTTGTACAGTGTGAGTGGACACTGGTTAAACTGGTTTAGGTTTAGGCATAGCTGATCTGCCCTGGGGTCTCTTCCAGTGCTGGTTTCTTTGACTCTATTAGATGTTTTCACACAGAGGCTCTGCAGTCACTGCTGATACATCATATCTCAGCTAATTCAGCAGACACCTTGGTACAATTAGTAAGAAGATATTCCCCTATCACATCTAAAATGAAGCTTATTTTACAGCTTCTTGGCACAGAAAGTGTTTTGCTAACCTCTTACACCAGAGCCATGGAGGTAGAATTCATCAGATTAACATTTTAACATTGTGGCTTCATCAGAAGGGTCTGCTGTGATCTGCATCTCCTGAAAGAGCAATGATCCCCTTCTAACACCCAAATATTGGTTCATCAGCACATCAGATGTCAAAGTCAGCCTCAGTCAACCAGAGAATAAATAAGGGGGGATTTTCACACCCATTCCCATCTGCAGTCCTGTGGTGTTAAGTCTTGGTGTCTCAGTTTTGGTGAGTATGACACAGGCAGAAGAAAGGAACCTTGCCCTCCCACTGCTGGTACATGGATTGTGCTGACAGTGGGCAAAGGTGCCACTTGTCACCCGTGGTGTGGTTCAGGCCCACCCTGGTGACAAACTGCTCATGGAAGAGAATGGCTCTGAGCCAGCACACTGGACAGGGGGATTTTCAATGAAAATGCAATTAATGAGGAAGCTTTCTGCAGCCATCCTCAGTGTTCTGTAAAAACATGGCTTGGAGTTTTAAAAATTTATCCAAATACATTTTTAAAAAATCCTGCATGTTTATTCAAACAATTTTTTTTTTACCATAATCTATATGGGAAATAAAATGTGTAGTTTGGAGATTTTTTTGATGGACAAAGAAACCAAAGTCCTGCACTTTTGCTCTGCCCCTAAAAACCTCAGTGCAGAAGTCTGTGGAATTTTGTATTTAATTTAAGGTTTTTTTCCACATCAGTTAGAACAGTACTGGCTTTACAAACAAGCAAACAAAAATTATAGGCTGAATTCTTGTTTGTGCTGCAGCAAGACCTATTGTTGAGACTTCAGTATGGAAAAGGTAGGGGAAGCAGAGTAGAAACTGAAAAAGTATCCCTGCTTTAGAGACCTACAGAGATGAATAAAGTCATTGTCCATCATCTTAGCTCTTCCCTGGACAAAGTAATCCTAGTTAACTACCCCCCATCAGACAAAGATTAACTTCATGTCTTTCAGCAAGGCCAAGTGGATGGAGGCAGCTCCATATACTTTGAAAAAGATGAGAACTGGAACATGACTATCATGAGTAGCCTGGATAGATGCAAAGACATCAAAGGAGAAATAATTGCACAGAAACTGGGAATTCAGTGGGTTTTTTAGGCCTGATTTAAGGCAGAAGAAGGAAGCAGATGATGTTGGCTCTAGTCCTGGCAGTGGTGGTGAAAGTAGAGGCTGTTTGAAGCCCCGCAAATACTCTCTGAGAAACTAAAGGAAATTTCTCTGCAGACTTCAATGGAAAATGTTTTTTGCTTTTCAGTCTCATTCTTGATGAAAGTGGAAAAAATTCTAGAAATTAAACTTCAATGGAAAACAGGGGTTTTGAAACTTTGAATTTGTCTGTTTTCCAGGAAACCCTTCATTAATAGCCAACATTATTAGAGAGGACACATGAGTCATGAAAACCTCAAGAAATTTTCAGTATGAACTAGCAAATAATGAAAAAGAAACAAATTGTCTAAGACTGTGATAGAACTTTTGGGGGTTTTTATCCTCTCTCTAAATGACAATGATATGGAAGATTTGAGCCAATATTAATCACCTCCCCCAGCCTAGAAAATGAGCCTGAATTCTGCTGCCAGCCCACTGAGTGACACAACTTAGCAGTCACCAGCACTGAGCCAGTTCACACCAGCCTGCCATTTGGTCCTGAGTCTCCTGCTCATGTGGCATTTGATTATCATCTCTCCCTGCACCCTGATCAGATTAAGAGCAGGACTTTTAGAGATTAGAGCCGTCACAAAATCAAGGGAGAATTCATACTGTGTGTTTGCAATGCACTGGAAAGAAAATTAGTATAGCTAATAGAAGCAAAAGGTCTTATTAGTTTATTTTCTCCTGGCTTCAGCTCGGGGACTAGAATTGTGGCAAATGCATATAAATCTCAGACTTAACTACAATTCATCTCCCCGATCTCTTTTCTGAAGGGTTGCAAAATCCTCAGTGTAAAATCTCAGAAGGCCACTAAATGTCATTGCTAGTGCAGTGCTAGGTGCTGCTCTCATGTCTCTCAGTTGTCAGTTCTTCATCTCAAGACTTGAAGAGACCAAGGTGTTGCTGCAAAATGGAAGAGGTCTTTGGATCAGCAGTCCTGGTGACTCAGAATGCTGAGGCAAATACCCTGATTGAAGAAGATCCTCAAGCACCTTTAAGATCACTGTCATTTTTCATCTTTAATGATCATCATGCCTTCTTGGGGATCAATTCATTAAAATACCTCTTTATCCTTTGCCAGATAGTTGTATCATAATTATTTTTTTCCTTAGATCTGATGAATCCAAAATCTGCTCTATCCAAAGTGATTTTGACTTTCCCTCCTCGTTTTGACTGTCATGAGTATTGTCAAAGAATTGGCTTTTCCTGCCAGAGGCCAGGGTCTTGAGGGCAGCACTAATTCAAGCCAGTACTGAAGACTGGTCCACGTATCCCAGAAAAAGATTGCTCCTCTCAAACTCCTCTAGAAATACCAATCAATGTTGCCATCTGGAGGACACACGGCTTTACAGTAGACCCTGTTTCCATTTTATGCTGCTGCTGTGATACCCCCATCATGAAAGCCCAGCTCACCACAAACAGTTGTTACTCTGCTTTTCATGTCCCAGATTTTATTCAGTTCCTTCTGCAACTGATTATATCTGTTAGTCTTTTTTTCGTATGTTCCGTGAAGCCTATCATTATTGTATTACTTTTACATCTGAGAAATTGTTGCTATTATCATTATTAAATAATAATAACCATATCTGATATCTTGATTTGTCAGAAACACAAAAAACCTGACCAAACCCCATGTTTCCTTTACAAGGGATTTCTGGTGTCTTGGAAAAACATTTTTTCCTCTAAAGCAAGAGCTGTGCAGTGTGGCAGACACAGAGCAGGCAGAGCTCTGGCTTGCTCTCTTTAGGGAAGTCAAAGAACAAATTTCTCATGAAACTGAGTCAGGGATATAAAGTGCAGAGACAGAAAGGGCTTTTACACAGGTCAATATAACCCCTTGCTTTAAAATATTCCTAAGGACAGGATACATCTGTCCTATGAGAGAGCTGTAGATAGTAGATGCCTAATATCATCTATAACCTTCTGTAACCTGTATGATGCGTGTGGTGTCTCCATGGGATGGTTCATCTGACTTCCCCAGACATCTGCTACAGGAGGAATTAAGAGCTCTCCTTTTCCCACTGAATATAGGGGGGATCTAGAGCAGTCTCTTTAAATACATGTTCAATTTTTAGATAGCTGAAGGTGACTGAACTGAACATATATGGCTGCCAAAGCTGTATTTAATCTCTTACATATCTTGAGACACTGACTTCACTAATCTACACCAAGGCAGGTTCTCCTTGTTCTAGTCTAAGACAGTGAATCTTTTGTGATACAAAGATAATATCAACTTTTAAAAATCTAGAGCTTATGTAATTGGTTTTGCAACGATTTTATTAAGAGTTGCAAGGATGAAAGAGATAATCCAGGTATCTCTGGGTTTCATGCCAGGTACTCCAAAGAAACTCACTACTGTGGCTCACCAGTAATTTATATTAATTTGTATCACAGAATTGATTCTGCAGCTGTACCCCAATATACACCTGATATTCTGGTTTATATTGAAACTTAAAAAACAACAATTAAAAATAATCTGTTTAGATTTTCTGCTTCTGACCTACTTTCTCATCGCTTAGGCTATTTTATATATGACATGAGGCCATTGCTCTTGGAGAAGATTTCTTCTGACCTCCATGAACTCTGGATATGGTTCCATTTCTTGTGCATTAGTTGAGATTATGTGGGGTATCAGTGGTTGGTTTGGCCATCCCAGCTGCTTGGGTCTGAATTAATTAGTTCTGGGCAGCAGATAAGTCAGCTAGTCTTCTAGTGAAGACACTCAACCTAAAGCACCACAGGTTACGTGAATATTGCTAGAAACAGAAATAATGCTGAAAATTACCTTCAGAAATTATCTTTGCCCACTTCCTGCCCCAAGCTCTGGCCAAACCTCTTGGTCAGAAGTTTGTTTTACCTGTTCTTAATTGACTTAACTTCAAGAGATCCCACCATCACCTCCTCCCTAGACAGCCTCTTCCAAGGTTTCACTGTTTTTCCTATTTAGAAGAGTTGTTCTTCTTCCTCAGTATATTATCCAAACTTTCACTGCAATGTCACACTATCACTCCCCATCTTATCCTCCACTGACACAAAGTTAGGAACTGCAGAGCTAAGAAAACGGAACAGTGATTTTTCTTTATCATTTGAGACAGAGACATCAAACACAGTTGTCAGCGTCAATTTGGGCAGCACAGATGGCCCCTCTTCAAACATCAGTCAGTTCAGAAAGTGATTTCTGGTTCTCAGTGGAAACAACATCCCCAAGTTGTCAGATCCTGTGAGCTCCCTGGGATAATAGCTTCCAGCAACATTCACCATGTACAAATTTTGGTGTGCCAAAGCTCCCATGACCTGAGGGCAATAACTCCAGCAGACAGTGGCAGAGGATGGATATTACAAGGTTCAGCGGGAGTGGTCCCTGTAAAAATTAATTGATTTTAGGACAAATTGCATCCCAAAAGATCTTGACAGTAGGATCCCAGAAGGAAATGGGCAGCCATCTATTCTGTAACCTCCACAGCTTTTGTCAGCTTGCAAGTTAGGTTCCCTGCTCCATAGGGTGTTTATAAATCGAATGTGGGAACCTGTATGGACACATATAGAGACATATGGAGACCTCGTGTTCTCAGGCACAGGCTCTCCTATACTTCTTCTAATTTAAAGGAATGCCTCTGCTCCTAGCTGGTCTTTTAGTGATTCATGGAGTAATCATTTGGTATTCCTGTTTTAAAACTGGAATGCAAGTTTAACAGGGACAGTTTTGTAAGCAGAATGACATTAACTTCATAGAAATAAATTTATGAATTTATTTTAAAAGCAACATGATTTCTTACTTGATGTCCTGCCAGGCAGTTTTGTAAATAATTTTGTTCTCGACTTGGTATAGTGGGGTTGAGTACAGCCCTAATTAGGTACTTAATTTTCTACTTTGATGTATTAGCAGCCTTCTTGGTAATGCCTATTTGTAAACAGCATGAAGTTGGAAACCACGTTATGCTCCTGTATTTTCAGCAACATAGTGATACAACATCCTTTGTAAATCTCCAAGCAGTCCGTTAAAGGGCTTCCCCATGGCTTGCACCAGAGCACTGATGAAAGCTGAGGCACAGTGCAGTGATGGGATTTGGTCCAACAGAACTCTTCAAGCTCTCCTGTGCCTCTCTCTATGCTGGTGACTTTACCAAAGTTGCTCCAGTGTTTAAAGATGCCTGTCCCAGTTTTGTGCCTTTGTCTCCACCACTGAATCATGTGTTAAATTCAATTAAAACTTCCCAGTGGCTTGGAAGGGCATGGAGAGGACCTTTGTGTGTATCTCCGGGTAGATGTCTGGACAGGCTGGTCCACTGTGACCACATTAACAAAAATCTTGGTGGAACCACTTTCTGCTGTCTTGGAGACTGCTGTGTTTAAGGGAATAATTTTGCTATCGCCACTGTTTTCTTTTTTATCCCTCCCCCAAAATCAAGCAATATTTCAGCCCAAATTAAATGGGCTGTTGCTTTCAGAGCAGCACATTTGACTCCTGTGTGTGACTTTGCCATTTTTGTCTTGTTGAATACTCTCTGTCGGACTATGATGAATGATTGCAGAGCAAAGTAAAAAAAATAGGCTGAAATAAAAATGTTTCAGCTTTGTTGAAAAAACACATTCCAATTGAGGCAAAGTGGGTTTTTCAAGGAAGTTTCCTAATGGGGAAATTGTAATTGTGAGCAGGGGGAATTGTAAGCTGCTCCTGGGATTTAGTAAAAATATTTATTTTTGCAAAGGATCTTGCAGGAACCTTTTCCATAAACGACCCCCAACAGAGATGCACTAACCCCTCTCCTCATCCTTTTGAGGATCAGAATGTTTCTTGCGACTTGGGGATTGGGAGTGGGTTTGGGAGCCTTCAGAGAAGAGCATGCAGTTCTCACTATGCCTTACCACAATATATTGCATTTATCCCACTTCAATGGGCAAAGCATGTCTTTAATTTCCAGTGAACAAAGATTTGGTTTCTAGTTCTGCCTTGTTTTCACCATATATTTTCCAAAACCACTTTTTTCCCCATTAATGTTCACCTTTAACCTATTGATTTGCTATAAAAACAAGCCCTTTTATAAAGGAAAGGTAAAAGGAAATGAGGGAAAACATAAACACATTGCAAAAGCAAGGATTTCCCAGAATAAACCCACATATAACACAAATATATGATGTAGCTTCTTTTATTAGCACTGTAAAAAAGAAGGCAGGGAAAAATGTGAAAATACATTAGGGATTTTAAAGGCAAGCAAATCAATTAGTCATTACTGACATAAATTTCCCTTTCTTGGGGACGTTCAACCTTCTCATATCCCGTGGATGAACTCTAAAGCACCTGTAGCAGATCTGTTTTCAGTGAAGAGATTTAAACTACTGTAGATGTTTTTCCAAGGAAAATACAATGTTGACAGAATAATGCGTGGAAGAAGAGGCTACTAAGGCAGCTGCTATAAATTGCCAGCCTTGTAATCCCTCTTGCAACACGCCCAGCTTCACAGGATGTGCATTTGTTGATGCTCTACATATGGTTTTGAGCAAAAGTAATTGCCCCCGCAACATGACGAAAGCTAAGCGTGCCTTACAATTGCAAAGAAAGGATCCTCCCCTCACTTCCCTCCCCGCCCTGAGCACTGGGGCAAGGATGCTCCTTTTGGAAAGCAGCTCTGTGTTTTCTCATGTATCTCCATCATCTGGATAGATGTCTGTGGCACTGGCAGGAGTTAGGACACAAGCATTCCCAGATGTCCCCACAGTCCCTGGCCATGTGCTGAGGGCTCGGATGGTCCCCTCAGGATGCCCAGCTTGGCTTGTGCTGCCAGTGAAGGTGGGTCTCTGGTAGTGTCCCCCACCATGGTTACACCATTCTTCCTGTGGCCCCCCAGGTCTGCCAAGGCCACAGAGCGTCTGGGAGAAATGGTGAACACCTATTCTACTATCTTGGTGTAGTTTGGCTGTTCAGCCTTTCTCCTCCAACATCCTTCTCCACAAAGCAATTTTAGCATTTTAGCCTTGGACACAATAAGGCGTTTATAGACCCATCTTGTAGTCAAAGCTGGTTCTGTGCTATTACATATACATAAACATTATTTTTCCCCCCAAATATTATAATTTAAGCATTCCCAGCCCTTTCTCCTGATGGAAGAACCCCTAAACTCCACTCTTTGTTGCTGCATTAATTTTCTGACAGATCATTTTCCCTGTCTTCTTCCTTGTGTGGCCACAGAAAGAGCTGCCCCTTGCTGGTGGAGACCAACTGCTGCTGCTCAGGAAAACTCTGCTCAGGGCTTCCTCATGTGGGATGGGTTTTGGATCCCTTGGGGATGATCTGTGCATGTTCATACATTAATGCTCTGGATCCCTGAGCTCACAAAAATAATCCTGGAGCAGAACTATAAAACAGGCAGTGGAAAAGATTTTGTGGAAGAGCCCACACCACAGGAATGCCTGAACCTGAGAGCAAGAGTAGGAGCATGAGAAGGCAACCAGTACACTCTCCCAGCTGTTGTCCTTTGCAGAAGCCTTGCTCTGTCTCCTTTTCAGCTATTCTGGTCTCAGCTCCAAGAATTGTTTCTACCACGTCTATTAATCTAGTAATTTTTCCATGTAAAATGCTTTAGTAATCACCGTGCATCAGTGATCAGCCCCCTGGACCCCTCTGCAGCAGCCTTGAGCAGATGCAGTGAAGCCAAACCTCCTCATTCCATCCCTTATTCCAAGCAGCTTTTGAGCTGCTTCCTACAGGACCTCATGGAGAGGGCTCAGGATGCTCCCACCCTGTCCCTGCTCTTGTGCGTTTGGGAGCCATAAGTCAAGCCTCTCCAAGATGAGGTGTGGACTGCAAATACCATCTTCCTTGTCCAGTGCCTAAACCGAGGCTGGGGTGAGAGATCTGGGCTGTGCAATTTTTGGGAGCAGTTCAGATCAGCTCCCACACCGGTGTTGCTGCATGGAAGAATCCAATTGCTGTGCATGGCAGTAAGTGAGCAGCCAGGGCTGTGTGTCAGCATGGCACTGCTGAACCCCGTGAGAGAGGTGAGAATAGGAGGATAAATAAACTGCCACTGGCATCAGGCACTGGGACGGTTTCACTGCTCAGCAGGGGAATTTGCAATTTTTTTAAATCAGGCAAACTTCTTTTCTGTTTGTGGTTTTTTTTGTTTCTTGGGTTTTTTTGTAATTCACTCTAAATAAAAGAAATGTTTCCTATAGAAATTAATTTCTATAGAAAAAAAAATTAGATGTGTTTCACACACACACAGACACAAACCATGCAGTTAGTAGGAATCCCATTGTCTGTGGAAAATTAACATGGATGTTTCTGGTTGTTCTCATTGAGCCGCCAGGCCATGGCTCTGGTCTGACCCTCCCCAGCATGAAAGTCTCAGGAGGAAAAGGTCTCCCTACATTCTTCCATTTTGAGTTCTGCTGTCTCCTGGGGAGTTCCTGGGGACTGTGGGATGCCCATGAGGAGGGGCAAAAAGCTGGTGGGACCCAGGTGTGGGAGCTAGAGACTCAAATACACTTTAGGTAGGCAAACTGTGGATGGCCACAGGGCTCCTGGGCGATGCGTTTTGGCCCAGGGTTGGATATTTACCAGTTCGCACTTGCTCTATGGGTCTGTGACCTCTTTTTGAAACTTCTTCTTTACGAGTTTATTTTGGCTGGGCTCAGGCATTCATAAAATTCCTAGGGAACGGGAGGCTTGAAGCATGGCTTGTAAAAGGAGGAGTGGGGAGGTGGGAGAATGGATTGAGGAGGAGAGTTTTCCATTACCCTGTCATAGCCTCCCTAGCGCAGGTCTTATGCCTCCGAGTTCCTTTGCAAAGCTGCAGGCTTCTGAAAAGGGGAGAGAGAAAGGGAGGAGAGGGGGGGTAAAGCTTCCTTCCCCATTTAGGAGGCAGGATCCTTCCCTAAGTATATAGGTCTTTCTCCAGTTTCCCTTGTCAGTCATCCTTCTGCAGCTTTTGGTCTTCGCAGCAGGTCAGCAGAGTTGGTGAATAGCTCGGCAAGCACAAGGCATCTGAAACAAATTAGATCTCTTATAGCCACCCAGAGACTGATGATGGATGGAGGTCTGTATTTACAGCAAAACTAATTGGCAACATACACAGACATCCAAAAAAGTATATTATTTTGCCAGACTTTGGAGTCACTAGGCCCTTTATTTTTTATTGCAGAACATTATACAGCTAGAGATAAAAAAGAACAGTGAAAGTTTTAAATCTAATAAAAGCATTTGACTGCAGAGTAAAAATAACATACACAGAGAAGTTTGATTTGGAATCGAATTTTATTAATGGTCTTTTCTCTGCAAAATGTTTCCAATTAAAAAACAATTCTGAAGTGATGCATTAATAAACTGCTCCCCCCTCTCCTTTGGAGGGACTAAGAGTTTTAAAGGCTGAGATGGATAAAAAAATCCAGTGTATGTTATTAAAACATAATTTAATATAACCTAAATATAGTGCTTGCATACCACAGAGAGAGAACCGGCTGTATAATTGAATTTGAAACAATGATAGTATGTTGACTTTTCAAAGAGAAATATTATCAGATTGTAAGCTGCTGTTCAAAAGAGGGGTCTTCTTTAAACACCGAGGCATGCAAAAAGCAATAAAGAGCAAAATCAGCCACATTTCCCTGGACAGCATGTGGCAGATTTAGATTTCTCAAAGGCAAGAATATATGTGAAATTGGGAGCAAGCTGTAGATGAAAAGTCTGGATTCCAAAACGTCATTTGTTTGATTTTGAGATGAGTGATGTCTTTGCTTAGAAAAGAGAAGGGAAAATACATAGAGAGACAGATAAATGGGTCTTGCAGGTCCTGTCTTCCAAAAGCATTTGAGAAAATTGTGTATTTTTATCTGTCGATGTCATTGGGCAGAGCCTGGCTCTGAGTGATGAAACCTTGTGTAAAGTGTTTTCCCTGGGCTGGGAGCATTGTTCCCTGATAGACATATTTGCATGAGAAATAGGTGAGCTCTAGAGAAGGTCAAATGCATGCATGATGAAGGGGCTTTGGGCTGGGAAGGGGACTCTGATTCCCCTGACCACCTACACTTCTGTAGCTTTCCTTAATTTTGTTTTGAGGTGGGAATGAGCAGAGAGTGAGCAGATCATGTGCATTAACATCTTGCTGGGCTAAAAATCCAACTTTTTTTTGCTCATGCAGAAGAGAAAACAAGTTCTCTTGCCTACCCAAATCTCCATCATCAGGAATCCTCCTCCTCAAGCCAGGGGCTGGAACAGCCACGGTGGGATCAGGGAGCAGCCACACTGTGGCACCTTCAGCTGGCACAGAGCCTGAGTAAAAGGGTCCTCCTTGTCTCACCTCTCTACACCCAATCATATCATTTGCATCCACTTCAACGCCCCTTTTCCCAGCAGCACAGTGTGAAGGGATCTAAGTGCAAATAGGAATTAAACCCATGATCTTCCTCCGAAGGATTATCCCTGATCGCTCATTATTACTATTATTACTGCATTTGCCGGGGCGGGTTTTCTTATTCTAAGCCTTTCTTTTCTGCCTTTTTTTTTTCCCCCTGCATCTGGGAAGCCGTCCTTTGTGTAAACATCTATCAGAGTGAGCAGGAGTATGTGATCCATTAGCTCCGCTGAAAACACAATCATTGTGTTATTCCAAGCTGATGAAAACGTCCTCTGTAGTTTTCTCTCTCAATATCCACATGCCAATCAGCATTTGTCAGTGATATAATTTTCTCGCATAAACACATCCGTTGTGCAACTTCCACCCCGAGTAAATAGACATAATTCCAAAACCAAATAACACACTTGGAGGGGAGCGGGAGATTAGACAGACAAGGAGGTGGAGGGGAGCAGAGGGCAGTGAAACTGCAAGGAAAGATCAGCTTTAATTGCAAAGGGGGAAGATGGAAAATTCTCAGGAACAGGCAATACAACTGGTTTATTTCTTCATGGAGCAAAAAAGGCTGGGAAGGCGAATAGTTTGGGCTATTTTTTTAATGAACATTTGTGAACGAGGACCACCATGAATTGCTGAAAGAAGGATGGCTGTTGTTTATGGAATTGGGAAAACAATTTTTTTTTCCCAATTTGAAACAGAATAGACAATACGCTGTAAGTGGGGAGGTGCCATTTCCCTGTTTTCACCAGAAGGCCTGCTCAGACATGCTACATTTTCCCCCTCCTCGTTCAAAGCTTACATAACCTCCGGGTAATTGTATCTTTGAATCCAATATTGCAGACTTATGCAAAAGAATGTTTTCCATCCCATATGTTTCCAGTGTGTTTGGTGTGTCTGTGTTTGTGTGTAAGGAAATTTGTAAAATAAATCCTTTATTTACATGAGTCCCCCAGACTTGGCAGACCATGGCTGTGCCATGTGCATTCATACAGGATTGTTCTGTGGCTGTATGCAGTGTTTGTTTAAATATATCCTCTGCTTACTTACTGTACAAAAGGCATATGTGTACATCAGAAAATACTGCATGGCAGTAGGAAATATGTCTGTTCTTTAGAGGAATGTCTTATGTGTGATCCTGTAGCAGAATAATAAAAGAAAATAGGCTGGTGCAGGAGGAGGGTATAAAGCATACAACTGTGTGTGTTTGTGTGCATATACATATATTTTGTATGTGTGTACACACACCCTTGTGCGTCTCTCCAGGTCACAGCCATTGCAAAATTGGTGTCTGAGAGGACTCCTACATGAAATAAGATCTCCCTCTTGTCCTGAGGCAGAATTAAACCTATTAACCGTTTTCCAAATCAATTCAAACTGCCGAAAACATGGTTCTCTGCTCATATTTGCTGGTGCACTCCTCTAGGAAGACAGAAGCTTTAAATTCTGCTCTGCTTTAGAGAATGATCTTGGGGCGATTTCAGGGTCACCCTGGGCACGGGGCACCAGCAGAACAGTCCCGTGCCTCCCTCCCGGGGCAGGCAGTTTGCAGGCAGCTGCCTGTACCGCGAACCACGCTGGCTGGAGACGCTTTCCATCCCTTTTCCATCCGCATGCCGGGCTCTCCGGAGACGCTTTCCATCCCTTTTCCATCCGCATGCCGGCCTCTCCGGAGACGCTTTCCATCCCTTTTCCATCCGCATGCCGGGCTCTCTCGGCCGGGGGTGCGCTCTGCGGGACAGCTGTGCCGGGGCTCACGGACCGAGCATCTCCCGCGTGGGAGGGCGAGAGCGGCTCAGTCACCGTCCCCGCCGGGTTTTACAGAGCTGCTCCACTCACCGGGTGGCGGCAACATCCCTCAATGCCTCCCAGCTGCCGTGTTCTCAACCATCTCGAGCAATCCCGGTTGTCGCACCGGCTTTCCCAAAGCCACTCGTGTCCCCCCGTGCCGCTGCCCTGTGCAGGGGGCTGCCTGCCTGCTCCGCACAAGGACGGCGACACAAACTTTTATGTGATCCCATGGGAACCGATCTGGTTTCAAGCACAAGCACTGGCTCACCTGATTTGCATTCTTCCCCATTCGAGGGTCCCCGGCTAGGGGAGAAGAGAGCTGAAACTCTAAACCGCTTTGTGCTTATTTGCTTTATGATCCTGTTGGGTGCAGTGTTTACTCAAATCCGGCAAGCATCTGGATTAGATAATTTGTTGGAAATTAGCAATGTTTGATGGTTATCGGTCCTTGCGTGATTAAAACCCGTCTGTCAGCGTCGTGTTTGGGTTTCAGGAAGGCAGGGACAGCAGCTGCAGGAATCCCCCTGCTCAGAGCTGTGGGGAGCAGCGGGGCTCACACCAGCCCTGAAGGGATCCATCCAAGAGCCCTGCACCAATGGGGAATTTCCAGGAGAGACAGAGGGACAAAAGTGCTGAAAAAAATTCTGTTCAGCTCCTAATGACACAGATAAGAAGGGAGGGAAGGACTGTAGGGAGCTGGGGGCTGTGTCTTCCATCATACAAATATTTCAGCTCCTTCTATCAGGTCTGTGCTTTGCCCTTTATAATTACACCAAAGGTGGGCACAGCATAAGTGCGGGAAAGCTTTGCTCACTTTCTACTCTTCCTTCTTTGATTTTTCCTATCCAGGGAAGTATTTCTGCATCCCTCCCCACCCTTGCATTCCCACATCCAAGCACAAAGAACATTCACCCGCTTCCCTTCTCTTTCCCCTGCCTTCCTCCATCTTTCCCTTTGGGGTTGGATCTTGCTCCCTTTAAGTTACCTGGTGTTTTAAGTCTGGATTAAATGGTGACAAGCTCAAACCCTGCTGGATGGGGTTTCATCGTCATTATATTAATATGCACATTTTTTTCAGAAGGCTTCACGGAGCAGTTCAGCAAAACACTCATGGGCTAGCAGATGTTTTGCTGGTCACAGGGAAAGTATTAAAGACTTTGCTTCATCCACTTGGGGCCAGCGGGGTTCAGTGAGTGCAGTGCCCAAGTGATTTTTGTAGAAGAGGGTCAGATATGTCAGTACCCTGTGCTGGGGCAGAACTGGCGCAATGTGCATGCTCTTCCTGCTGGGATATTCACCAGCAGGAAAAGCCAAGAGAATGCTTAGGAAGTTAAATAATTACAGCTCCTTTCTCAGCTGTATCAGCTTGATAAATGATTAAGAGCAAACTCTGGGAATACTTTGCAGGATGGTGAGAGATGTGCATGTATAAACATATTTAAAATATAATATATAGGCTTTTAAAGTATGCTTCATCCTATAGTGACTCTTAAGAATTAATATTTTCAGTTGTGCATGTATAGATAAATTCATTGTATGAACCACACAAGATTGACTCAGTCATAGTAAATAAGCAGAGCTGAAATATAAAGCACTTGTTAGTTTGGGTTTTTTTTATATAGTGTATTATGCTGTCTTAAGAAAGGGTACCAAGTGTTAAATAATCTCTTCAGTTGCATTCTGAAACTGGCCCTGCCCCAAACTGTTTGCTACAGCAGTGCCTGCCAGCTCCCCTTTACACAAGAGGGGTGGGAGGTTATTTGGTCATCTTTTCATCAGCACAGCAGCACTGCCAGGGATGTGCCAGTGCTGCGGTGCTGCACCTGCACTGGTGAACCTGAGGCAGACCTTCAGGCTGGTCCCACCTGGGCTGCCAGCCTCGCCCAAGCAAGATCTGAGCATTGTAAATTTATGAAGGCAAAGCCAGAAGGAGTTGCACTATCATATAGGAATGGGTGTTATCTTTCAACCCCTCATTTTCAAACTGCTGCTCTGCATTTAAAAGCTATTTCTCTAGTTTTCAGTAGTCAGCTGTGGGACATGGGCCTGTCTGCAGATATCCCTGCCTAGGATGCCCCTAGGTTGATCCATTCCATGTCAGTACATCCATATGGACCAATACATGGTCCTGCAGCACCTGCATCCAGGGCAGTTGAGATATGGGGCACCTCTAGACCAGACTCTGTATGTGTGTGTTCTCTTCAGGCTTCTGGACTAGGGAAATTATCAAATCATCACCCTCTAAACCTTTCCAATCACTTCCCGCCCACAGCTTGATTTCTGGGGCCTTCAGATCTCCAGGCAAGTTTGCTGCCTTGCACTAATGAATACCGCGCGCTGAGTGAAAACTCTATCTGCACATCTTTAGATGAAACCAAACCACACACACACACAGACACACACACAGACACACACACACAGAAACCATTTCAGCCTACCCAGTGGGATTTTGCCTTGCTGCATGTACAGGATTTCTTATTGATGTGGGAACCATGCAGCAGAAGAAACTCCTTAAATATGCATCGGGAGCAGTAATTTCTCCCTGTTGCCTGCAGCATGAGTTCAGATGATATGATCATGAAAAGGCAATGATTTCCTGCCCTGTAGAATTTAATTTTATGAATGGAGCCACGTAACACAGCATAGCAGCTTTAAAAAAGACATCATAAAAGACATGAGAGGAGAAAACAAGTTATACACCACTCTGTCATATGGAAAACAAAGCTGACTTACATGCATTGACTTCCTTGTTTGCCCTTTCATTGTTCCTTGATGGCAAAACTCTTGCATTATGATTTTCAGAAGCACATAGCACTGAATGGTTTATGATGTTTACTTAGCATATAGGACAATAGATGGAAAAGCGCCATAATTTGTGACGCTGACTGCAAAATAAACCTACCATCATTCACACAGTGTGCTGTTCCTCTGGATAAACATCCACGTTACTGCTTGGCAGGAACAGACCATCGTCTCCCGGGTCCTTCTTGCTGGAGCTGCACATCTTGGGGCCTCGAGCCATTGGTGTTTAAACAGAGAGGCCTTTTGACTCTGGTGGGGCAGTGCTGGCACTGCACAAGCTCTTTGTCACTATTTAGCTAAAATAAAGATCCCTGAAAGGCCTCCCGGCTCAAAAACCCCTCACGTGTTGTTCCACAATAGCTGCTGACATGGTAAAGTTGCAAAGAGGCCTCAGCCAACAGTGTAGTTGTAATATCCTGGAGGTAGTTCAGATGTGGAGCAAGGTCCTCTTTGTAGCCCTAGTCACAACTCTCTACTTGATTTACTAGGATAAGAAATTCTCCACATCCCCACTTTGATTTATGAAACCATCTCTTGGTGCATTGAGGTGGGTTGGAATCCAAAGTCACTGAACTTTGGAGCTTTTTCTGTGAGACTTAGAGTAAGGCCTTGTCTCAAGACTGGAGTCTGAATCATGAGTGTGTCTGAGCAAGTGTGTCCAGTGAATTTTATATATGCTCCAATTAACAAATCCTAGAAGACAGAGTGGGAAAGGACCTTGAGAAGGTACTGGTATTTGTCCTCCTCATCCAGGACCTAAACAGTCTGCCCTAACCCATTCCTGCCACATGCACATCAAACCTCTTCTTAAAACTCCCTGATGATGGAGGTACAATAAACTTCATCAGTAAACTCTTCCTGTGCTCTCTTGTCTTTTGAACAACTTTCAAAAGTTCTTTCCACTTCTGTCGATGCTCAAGGACAAGACTGCCTGTCCTTCCCATAGGAGACACAAAGGTCTATAACCTCCCTCTTCTCTCTCAGGACTGTCACACTGGGGCCTTTTTGCATTTCTTAGGCTGAACAAACCCACTAATTTTCAACCATTTCTCATCCTAAGTTTTCTGGATTTCTGATCCACTTTTTTGTGACTGTTGTGCTCCTCTGAATTCAAGCTGCTCTGTGCCTTCCTTAAGAATCTCCCCTCAAGGTCTGACTGTTTCTGGATTTGATCAGCTCTGATCAAAAGTTGGTTATGGACCATCTTTGTGGCTTTGACTTGAACTGGATCCAAAGCAAATAGATCCCATGGCATTTTTTCCCATTGGTCTCTTGGGATGTGGCAGTTTTAAAAGCAGTTGCAGAAGATAAACACAAGGGAAGACCTTCCTGGTAGTGAGCAGTGGGACAGGCTTAGCTCATGTGTCTTGCATAAGATACCCTGGGTTATTAATTTCATTGTGAGGCTGAGTTTTTCTCTTTGGTGTATCACACTGGCTTTTGATCAGTCAGGAGCAGTGGCACAGAGGAGAGGGAGAAACTGTACAGGTGCTGAACTTTGCCCACAGCCACACTGAAACAACAGCCCTCCTGGTTTGCTTTGTCATGCATCATCCAGCTCACCAGCAGCAACCTGCCAGGTTGCTGCCAGTCCAGGCAGACTCCACAAAACCCCATTCAATATGTCCTTTTCCACATGAGTGGCCACTCTGGAAATGGTTTTTAGCTGGTTGTAGCTTAGATAGTGTAACAGGTTATCAGACAGAGTGCTTGCATGCACGTGGTTGATGAGGGGCAGACAGCATGGATTTATCTGATCTCATGTCACATCAGTCTAGACTTTTCTCCTGACAGTAATAAGTTCTTGTGGGCAGGGAAGCTGCAGTTGGGGTATTTTATCTTGACTTCAGAATCAGTGATGTTCCCATAAACATAATAGTCCAGTCAATACTAGTCAAGCTACTCTGTTGTGCTGGGTGTGGAGAGAAGTACAGCTAAGCTGGTTGCTTTATACAAACCATTCTGAGAAAAACAGATACTGTTTGCCTTTTGCATCCTACTATTATATTATTATAATTATTATAATTATTATTGTTATTCAAAGAACGTGTCTTCTGAGAGAAGGAACTTTCTAGTTGCACTTCAGAAAAAAAATAAAATATTACAACCCCTCTAACAAAATAACCAGGAAAGTTTCCTTTAAGAGCATGTCATTATGTCAACTCTGTTCAGTGGAGAAGTATTGCATTCAGTAAATATATATACGGGAGCTACTTGGTGATCATTGACATTTGGCACTGTTCTTACATCTCTCCCTATTAGCATGTTTATGTTTGGAGTGTGCTTGACCCATTTCAGAAATATTCCTCATCTTTTCCCATTATTTACTGAGCAGCAATAACCCCAGATAGAACTGCTGCATTTTACAAGCTGCAAAGTTTCATAGAAACAAGAGGCCTCTCTTGTGTTGCTTAAATAGCTCGTCTGTGAAGGTAAATATATTCCTGGATTTAATTAGGAGTTGCAGTATTAATATTTATGCAGATGAAGTTAGGTTGGGAGGTAGGCAAGAGAAGAGGGAGCAATGGTGTATTCATCATTGCTGAAATGAACTGACCATTCTTCATGAGGGGTCACAGATTGGAGATCTCTTGCATGAAAATCAATGTTTCACTCCTCACTCCTAACTGAGGGCTGGGACTAGATCCAGGATCCAAAGGCACAGCTTGAACCAAAACCTTGTTTTGTTTCCTATTTAAATGCTATTTTTCATGCCAAGACAAATTTGGAGACCAAATGACAGTGTTTTGAAGACAGATCCTCTAAGGAGTATGGAGGAGGGAATTTCAGAAGCTGGAGAAAAAGGAGAGATCTGATCCATTCTGTCTCATTTGGATATGACTTTCATGTGCTGCAATACTTTTCTGGATCTTAGTGTGTTTTGAGGCATGAAATGAAAATTCAGAATCTTCCACTATTTTGTGACTTATAATGGATGATTCAGCCATAATGCTTGGCATTCATATTTAGAAGCTGTACCATTTTAAAGTACCTCCTCATTGTAGTTATCAAACAGCTTTTCATTTCCGAAGTGTTAAGATGGAACACATTGTCCACTTTCAAATTCTGACACACAAAAAAAATATTCAGGTCTGCATTGACCCTTGAAACTGAGAGACAATTCAGGTCTTTCTGGTCTTGCCTTTTCAACACAGTTGAGATAGCAGAAACCTCCTGGCTTGGACCTTGGGTTTTTTCACTCTTGCTCTGACCTGGCACCCCTTACAGAACTTGGTTTGGAGAAGTTGGGAGGTACATAAAGCAAAGGAACTGGAGATCCATCCTACAAGAATTGTATCACTGTGATCTTAAATGTGAGCACGGATTGTTCAAAGGTGGCATCCTCAGGTTGATATATTGTGTGATGGAGAGTCCTAGCACATCAGAAGTTATAAATCACTTGGGAACACAAAGCTGTCAAAGGTAACAGGGAAAACATGCTTTTTCTTGCTCAAAGAGGAGTTCACCTCTTTGTTCTCCCTTTTGTACACAAGCTGCACCTGCCCTCTTTGATTTTATTTATCAGGTACTGGGGGAGTGCAAGGACGACTGTGTTAGAAAGCATCACTTTCCCTTCAGGCACAGCTTCAGCTCTTTGTTCTGCTCTTATAAGCTAATTGGATGCTAATAAATCAGCTCTCCGGTTCACCATATTTAAGATGCTTCTAGTGACTGGAAAAATAACCACACTCTTGTCTATTAATTCCCTGTCCTTGGTTTGCTCTGTGCTTTTCTTCCATTCTGTCAAGACCAGCACTCTTACTTCCATTCTGAAGATCAGCTTTTGCTCCTGTACAATTCTTCTTCTTTCTTTTTTTTTTTTTTTTTTTTTTTTGGACAGTAAAGGAGAAAGGGCTTCAGTCCTAGCCCTTTGCTTCTGCTTTTTGCTCTGCTGTGGAAGTCACTTATATCCACCATGATGCCACAGGTTTGCCCCACTCCAAGGTCTTATGTAGCAGATGTAGAAAGCTGGAGACGGGCACCAGCTCTGCAGAAGCCTGAAAGCAGTCCCAACCCTCATGTCTGCCAATGTGGCATGACATATTTCACAGTCATTCACCACCTCCTCCCCACTTAGGGATTGCAGTCTTCCAGTAGCAATACTATAGACCATAGTGTCACCCTACCACTCTGCAAAATCTGCTGTCAATGGAGCTACCTGCCTCAGGCAGAGACTGTAACTAGGGCTGGGAAATGAAGTTGTGTCCATCCTTAAAAATAGATAATCCAGATCTCATAGGGGGCAGCCTTGACTCCAGAGGAATGGCAGAATCTGGCCATAAATAGTGTGCAGCACAAAGACATGCAGGAAAAAAAAACAAACCAAACCAAAACAAAAAAACCAAAAACAAACAAACAAAACAAACAAACAAAAAAAACCAAAACAACCCCCCCCCACACTACTTAGCAGCAACAGCAACAGTTGCCACTGCAATTATTCCAGCAAATGACAATAATTTGTGCTGACCACACTGTGGTCTGCCTACACCTTGCCAACTTGTTCCTGCTCCAGCCATTAATATCAGTTTATTTTGCACACAAAGAAAATAGCTCTCATTTAAAGCTCCCTATGCACTTTGTGAGTCATTAATGAAATCTCATTATATCTATGGCTTTAAAAGAGCACTGTGAGCTACTTTTTCTTAAGCAAGAAGCATGATCTACTGGTTGTCCAAGAAACTCATTTGTCACTTTTTGTCCTTCATATTTGTGGCCCTGTTCTTTAGAATAAAAAGGGCTTGGCTTGAGGAACGGGCATGAAATGTGGTTGTGTTTAAAATTTGTTTATTTTCATTGTTTTTCTTTAGCTTTGTTCTTGGAACTTGTACAATAAAGGCAAATAATTTAAAGGACACAGAGGGCTGGGGTTTGGTTTTGTACTGAGTGTGGGAGGCTGACAGAAAAACCATATCCAAGTGATGGGACTGCATTCAGGGAAGCCAAGGTGAACTGAAACATTCAAAGACTCTGGAGGAGTAACTTGGACTTAGAGTAACTTCCATCTTCCCTTTCAGCTTGTAACTCACACCTGGCTACTTAAATTATTGGCTGCAAAACTGGCTCAAGAGGCCAAAAAGAGCTCAGCGTGGGCAAACTCACCTGTTGAATCACACAGCCAGGAAGCAACAAGGAAGAGACACTAAGCTGCTATGAGTCAACGCTAATTACTCTCGCAAGCTAATTGGTGCATTCCTAAAATTCCTCTTGAGGTTCTTGGTACTCTGGGCTCTGCATAGGTGCGTGAGAAAGTCCTTTTGTTTTTGTAAATAAACAGACACTGCTGTGTGTGAGGGCTCCAGGACTGGCATGACAGCAGCCTTAACCCAGAAAGATTTGTGAGACTTGAGGGTGATCCTCCCCTCCCCACATCTGCTTCTTCACAACCTGCTTGTCTCAGAAGTGGGACAGTACCTCCACCACGGGCTGTTTCCAAGCTGCTTATTAACCTGTACTTTGTACCCTTACTGGCATTCAGGTCAGCTCAGCTCATCTGTAGAGTTAATGGGAAGATGACAACCAGCAAGTGCAAGGACTGTCCTTGTCTCAGGGTATGCAGTGTGAAATCTCAGGAGTCCTCTCTCTCCTGTGGTTCTCAACCCACAACATGAAGCTCCCAGAGCCTACTTTGAGGTGCTTCCTAATGCCATCTGAGAGGGGCTGGTCCATCCTCAGGAGGCTTGACATTATTGATCTGGCAACCTGTGAGTTCATAATGTGTCAGAAACTGCTTGAGTGATGTCAGGTAGTTTGACTCCCTCTGAAGTCAGTGAAGACAGAGCTGTCTCCTCCAGACAGAGAGAAAAATTGAGTTTGGAGATGATGACTTAGGCACTCATCCCTATGGCAAAGTTTCAGTTAGGAGCCACAATCTCCTCTGCAAATGCTAAAGATACCCTGAAATTAAGTTTAGTGTTGCCTGTATGCCTTCTCAATGAGGTCTGAGGACGTGTACTACTGTAAGCACACAGGCAAAAATAATTTCTACTAACAGCTTTAGTTTGGTGTTTTCCCTTCCTTTCCCATCCCTTTCCTTCTCCCCACACAAGTATGTTTAGGTTCGTCCTTTACAGTCTTTACTGGCATACTTCTTCTACATAAATTCATATTGGTTATTTTATTAACATAAATTAATTAGGAGAGATCGGAGATGGTCTAAGTGAGTTTTTAAGAAACAAGTGTGGATTAGGTTCTATCTAGATTTACTGCACTGGAGTCACACTGATAAGCTGAAAAATTGGGTTGCATCAGGCACCCTCCTTCCAAAGCATTGGACAAATTAAAGCTGCTATATTCCCGTAGTATTTCTAACAACATATTTCTCTCAATGAAACAATTGCTATGGCTACATTTCAGCTGAATGAGTTCCGTATTGTCCTTTCTAAAAAGCGCTGAGCTCAGCACACAGCACTGCAAAGTTGCTGGATTTGTTTTTGTCTCATTTCAGTTTAGACATATGGCTAATCATGCTTGAAAACCACGTAATCTTATCCAGGGCAAAATTCATATCATTATGTAGGAAGAGTTTAAGTGTTTTCCCCTTATTTTAAAATAATGTTAAACTGGGATTACACTGTATTATGTCCCTTTTGGACCTTAGATGTCCATGTGCATTCATATCAGTCATCTGGCTGTCACATCCATGCTTGCTGCCTCAGTGAGTAACAGTGAAAGAAACCAGCATATTAGCTCCTGGAACAAATGAGGCCTTTTCTTTGTAAGAAGATAGCTTGGACATAACTTAATATAACTGCTCCCTGTTCTTCTTAATGGAAAGCTCAGTGACATGACAGATGTCATGTCAGGTGACAGATAAATGAGTATTAATGGTCTCCCAGGATGCTGAAGTTTTTGAGTTTATAAATACAACCCACCCTCTTAAGAAAATTCTCATTTGTGCATTTTTAAGAGAAAAAAATATATAGTATTTTTGAGCAGCATGACTTTTTGTTAGATGCAAATGTAGCCTGTGTCCCACAGTAATAAACACACAGCTCTTCATGCCTGCAACACCCAGGATCAATTCTGTATTTTTGCAATTTGCACAGAACTATGTATAGATATAATATAAATATCTAAACACAGATTTTTTTGGTTTTTTTTTGTCAGACCTGCTGGGCTATATGTGATGTACACACACATATTTTGTGTATGCAGAACTGTTCCCTTGGCCCTAAACTCACACATCTCTGCAGGCACCTGAGGGTAAATCTGAGACCTTGAGGTCTCAAGGCAGAGCTCCGAGACTTTTTTTTTAATCCAATTCTCTGTGGGGAGAATCACTTGCAGGGGTCTATTTATATCTTGTGTGATGTGTGTGGCAGATCTCTGTGCTGTACTTTGCCCTCACCCTCACCTATGTGTGCCAGGGCCAGCAGGGCAGGTAGGGGAATATCTATATAATATACATATCAGTGCATTCTGAGCAGCTCATTGAGTGCAGCACAGTCCTCCTTCTGCTGCTTTTGTGCAGTTCATTATAGAAACATACTTGAGTTTTCTCAGTTGCTTATCCCAAAGGCCAACTTTTGATCTTCTCTTGGGAACCTGTCGCACTGCCGTGGTCTCTAGGTACCACAGCCAATGTGTTTACCAACTCTTTTTCTCTTTCTCGCCCTTTCCATTATGCGTCCCCTTTTCTCTGTCGCACAAAAGCCCTGCGCGGTGCTTGTGTGTGGTCCCCAGGAGATGCGGGCCGGCAGGAGCCGGGTTTTGGCGATGTGCTGTGCTGTGCTGGAGGATCTGTGAACCCCTGCAATTAGCGGTTTAGGACCGGGACCCCACGTGTGAGAGCAGAGCCCGTGGCTGTGCCCCGCCGTGGGGACTGTCGCCCTCGGGGCGAGTGCACCGACCCCTGGCACAAGGGACACGCCTCGCCGCACACAGCCCCGGGCTCAGGAAAAGCCCCGAGCCCGGGAAAAAAAATCCCCGAGCCCAGGAAAAAAAAAACCCGAGCCCAGGGAAAAACCCCGAGATCAGGAAAAACCCCCGAGATCAGGAAAAACCCCCGAGATCAGAGCCGCAATCTGCGCTGGGGTGTCCCCCCCGCGCAACACATGGGTTCAGAAAGGGATCATTTGGAAAGCATTTGCAAACATATGGGTCGTTTTTAAGTCAAGATTTCTTTAATTCACTGTGTTTCCTAGTTTGGTTTTTTTTTTTTTTTGAGGGAGGAGTTTGGTGGGGGGTTTTGAGGGGAGGGTGTTTTGTTTTGTTTGGGGGGCGGAGGGGGATGTGGGCTCTTGCTGCAAAAAGCCTGGCTGGGAAAAAAAAACAAAAAGAGGAGGGCCGAGTGGTGGAATAAAGAGCACAGCAAAGCAGCTTGTTCCCAACTCATGTCCCTTACAGAGAGATTAAAAGAACAAACACTCTGCTCTTCTTAATGATGGCATTACCAAGTATAATTAATTAGAAGGGTAGCAAAAGGAACCAGATCCCTGATGCTAATTACTTTCCTAAAAGGATAATATGCTCTTATGTTACCAGTCTAGATCTGACAGAAATATGTCTATTACTTCTACTGCTGCTACTAATCAAGTAGTAAAATAAAATACCCAAGAGACACTCATGCCTAGGTTTATTTATATGGATGTATGTGTGCATATAATGATACACTCACTAAATTATATGTATTTAATGCTATGTTATATATATAGAATGATGTGTACAAATACACACATGTTATCAGTTCATGGGATCATATAACCATTTAGGGTGGAAAAGACCTTTAAGATCATTGAGTCCAACTGTTAACCAGCACTGCCAAGTCCAGGCTAAGCTCTGTTTATATATTTATAGTTAGAGTGGATTTTAGACATGTGTATTGACAGACAGCTAGGCAGAAAGACAAATATTTATGACACCACTTCTCTGCAGTGCTACCACCAAAGGAGGGGAGCAATAAACAAAAGTTCCCCCACCTTTGCCAACCTTGGCCTGTGCACTTAGGTCTGGGAAGGAGCAGGGCTGTGTTTGCCTTTTCTTGGATGGAGATGTGATGGCCCATTAGGCTGGGTTGTGAAGAACAAATGACTGGATGGCATTGATTTGCAGAGGAATTTTAGCTGCAGAAAATGATCAATGCCTTTCAGCAAAAGATTTGTCTCAGCAGGTTGGACATGTTTTGGGTAGCCTGCTCTGGTTACTGTGAAGGATTGCTAAATAAATGGTGGGTTAGCAGCTGAAAATCACAGGCTTTGGGTATGCAGTGGTAGTGTGAGTGGTGGAGTTGTTATTATCATCACTTTGAGAAGCTGGGGGGATTTCTAATGCAGCCCACGTAAAATCCCAGCTCTGAAATGACTTTACCATATCCATGTACAGTGCAGGGGTTGTTTCTACAAGTTTTAGTACCTGTTTATCTACATCCTTCCCCCCCCCCTTGTGTGGGTGAGCCCAGAGGTGTGAGTTTATGTTGGCTATTTTTTGCCCAAAATTTGCATATTTTTGTGTATATATATGTGTGTGTATGTGTGTGTGTGTGTATGTAGGTGCATCTTACCCACAAATATAGAGCTGCATGTGTGTATGCAGGTGTGTGCCATATGCGTTAGCACAGACTTCACGTGTTGGTTTTAGGCATTTCCCATCCTTCCAAACAACTTCCCAAAATACTGTTCTGTATCTCCACTCCTGCCTCCCAATCCTGCCATTGCCCCAGACTGTGAATTTTCTTCAGGACTTGAGGCCTTTGCCCAGTGCTCCTTAGTGAGCAGAAAGCAGTAAGTGCAATTTAATGTATTATTTATGAGTGGTGGGAAAGTCTAAGGGGGTTTTAATCTTTGCTTCTCCACTTCCTTCCCAGATGAAAACCATTTCACCTCCCTTCCCAGATATTCAGCTCCAGTGTGCTCCCCCACCCCACTCCCATCTGCGCCTTATTTGTACAAATGTTCCCGTGTCTTTAGAAATCATCTTCAAAAAAAAAAGAGAAAAAGAAAAGAAAACCCTTGGCAAACCCATATTGTACTTAAACATTTGTGAAGATTTTGTTTCTCTCAATATGGAAGCGAGAGGGGGCTCTGGGAGGGGCTTTCATGGAGAAATGTCTCATTCAGTCTGCTGAGCCCCCTCCTTGAAGTTTCTTTTCAAGGCTGTTGGAAAGTTGGGCAAACTGAAAAGCAAAACAATAATTAGAGATAATTGCTTGTGTCCAAACACAGGCATCAAAGCCTCGGGGGTCTCATTTGTGATGGGCCTTAGTGTGTGATCCAAAAAAAAAAAAAAATAAAAAAAAAGGTGACCCTTATTTTATTTATTGAGTGGGGGAACAGAGAGAAAGTGCCAGATGGAAGGACCTCAGAGCAATCTCCAACGGCTCAGCCCTGCCTGCTTGGGCGAACAGGCACTGAGGCCAGGATAAAAGGGATAGAAAGCAGGGTCAGGAGAGGTTGCATAATTACTAGGGTGGAGGTAAAAGGGGTGAGGGGGGAGCAAGGGTCTCTCCGGCCCCACTGTAGGGATCTGTGCAATTCCCCCTGCTCTGTGTAGCTGGTGACATCCCTTGAACTCAGGGTAGGTAGCAGGGAGGCTGAAGGATGCCACGTCGGGGGTGGCACAGGAGTCCCGGTTTTAAGGGAGCTGTCACCCCCCCCCTCCCCCCCTCATTCCAAGCTGAATCCTTAGCATGGGTCCAAATGGATGCAGATCCAAGAAGCTCTTCCCCAAATTCCTCCCTGGTGGGATACATTGCCAGCAAGAACACAGCAGCCCCTGAGTTACCCACAGCACAGGCAGCCCTGAATACCTGGTGTTTTTATGAAAAACAATCAGTCAGCAAGGGGGACTGGGAAAAGAAATAAGGGAGAAAAGTTGGGAAAAGGAGGGGTGGTATTAAAAAACAAAACAAAACAAAAAAAAAACAAAAAAAACAAAACAAAACACCAAAACCAATGAAATGGTCTCAATCCCCTCAGCTTTACTGGGAAGATGTGTTGCCCTGTCTGCAAATGATGTAGGAAGGGCTTCAGGTAAGGATGGAGGATGTCAGATTTAGGGGTACTGGATCCCTTTCGAGGTGACCACAGGAGTACGAAGGAAAGCAGTGAGAGAAACGTCCAGAGAACATCCCTGTAGGAGAGGGATAAAGAGGGACTCTCTGGGGAACCCTTGTTTCATTCTCTGGTTTTCAGAGGCTATGATAAGACGTGGCCAAGGTTTGTCCTCACCCTGCCTGTCCCTCGGTAATGGGCTTGTAATGACCTAAACGATTTGGTGATTAGGGACAATAAATCTGCCTTTCCGTGCGGGATGTCCCTCGCGGCGGGGCGGGGGGAGGCAGCGGGGACAGCCGGGGCTCTAGCAGGAACATGACAGTGTTTGTTTATTTAGCCTGTTGGGAGTTTGGCTGCAGAGCTGAAGTTATTTATCCCAGCATCTGCCCCCCACCTTTCCAGAGAGGCAATTCTGGAGCTCAGACGGAGAGGAGGGAGCGACTGCGGGGCTGGTCCCGGCTCCTTTGAAGGGGTGTGGGGGAAATGGGCTCGCTCCTCGGGGGACAGGTGAAGAAGAAAAAGGCGTATGTGTGTGTGTGTGTGTGTTTGTGTGTTTGTGTGTGTGTGAAGTAGCAGACAAACCACGAGAGGAAGCCCTGCCGGTTCATCCTCGGCCCCGGTCGGTCCCGCGGTGCCGCACGGTCCCGCGGCACCCCCTGCGCCCCGCCGAGGGAAGTGCACCGGCCCCGCAGAAAAAAAAAAAAATATTAAAAATTAAAAACAAAACAAAAACGAGCTGGGAAGACAAACATCTCACAGCATTAGCTCAGAAGAACCGGATCCTGCGGGGCTTGCTCAAGCGCATCGCCCGGCTCGTGGGCGCAGTGCCAGGAGGTAGCTGCAGGTGATGGATGGATGGATGGATGGATGGATGGATGGATGGAAGGAAGGAAGGAAGGAAGGAAGGAAGGAAGGAAGGAAGGAAGGAAGGAAGGAAGGAAGGCTGTTTGCCGTGTCCCCTCAGGGGTGCAGGTGCACACGGAAAGGTGGCTCCCGGGGTGACACCGCGACATGCCCCGAACGGGGTGGTCCCAGGCGGAGCGGGTGGCCGTGCCTTCCCGGCGGAGCGCTCAGGCATCGCCAGGCACTTCTAATTAGCAAAAAAAGATGTTGATCATTAGCGAGCAACAAACCTCCAAGCCGGGCGGGCTGTCCCTGGAACCGGGCTGCGGGGCCGAGGGCTGTGTCCTGCCGCCGTCCCGAGCCTCTTCCCGGCCACCGAGCGCTCCGGCCCCATCACCTGGCTCACAGCTGCGGCTCTCCTGCACTGCTTTCTTGCTTTACAGTGCTTTTTTCTCTCCCCGCGGAGGGCTGCTGTAGTCGAGGGGAAATCTGTCTCATCTCGAAGCCCCCCTCAACACCCCGACCCTTCCCACTGCTAACTGTCATTGCCGTAATTTCTTTTTTTCCCCCCGCTCACTATTTTTTAACATCTCTCAGACTTCCTCCATCTTTCGATTCAGCAGCACCCCCGCACGCCGTTTGTATCTTCTCCATCCTCCGTCCAGCGACCGCTCCTCTCCCGCTCCCGTGGGAGCGCAGAGCCGCGCAGCTCTTCTCGGGCTGCGTCCCGAAGGGCTCTTTACACAGTCACATTGCCCGATGCGCAATCATCTTCGAAAAATGTCGGAAAACGCTTGTCCCTAACCAATCCAAACCAAAACGAGCCAGGTTTCCTCCCTTCCCTCCACTGACTTTTGCCAAAAACAACGAGTGGCTTTGGATCGGGCTGGCTCCACCGGGAGAAGCTGTTTGGGTCCGTTTCGCTGCGATTTTTGATTTATTTCCTTTGCTTTATTTTGTTTTGTTTTGTTGTTGTTACATCTTTATTGAAATTTCTCTGCAGAGATTTCTATGTAGATAGCGGGTTTTCCGTCTGAGAATAAGCGGGTGAAAACATTTTTAGTCCCGCAGCCATCCTCACCTACCCCGGGGCTAATGTGCCAAGGGCTGGCCCTACTTTTGAACTGACATTTCTCCTGGTGAGCCGAGCCAGGGAGAATCCGAAACAAAATCAGAGTGTTCGTAAAAAAAAACAAAACACCCCGGTGTTTTGTTTGTTTGTTTGTTTTGTTTGGTTTTGTGGGTTTTTTTTACTTAATTTATTTATTTTTTATATATCTATGGCTGCCCGGGGCTTCTGCCTCCTGCTTCGTCCTGTTCGTCCACTGACAGTTTACAAGTTCAGAGCACAAGCACATTTACACCTGTGCATATATAGATGACAGTTTCGTAATTAAGTTCATGATACCTTTGTGAAGCATTCCATGAAATGCACCTCATACTCATGAAGTACGTTATAGTCACATTATTTGTAACTCGAAATTGTATATGCAGTTCCACATACTACAGAACGTGTTTCGAAGTAAATTGATTAGGTACGTCTTAATGTAAACTAAATTCGGCGTATGTATCGAGGGGAATTACGTTCTTAAATGAGAATTTGCATTACAAAAGTGCCATATTCGAATGACAGATAATTACAGGTATCTTAGACTGACACAGTGGGTGAATAGATAAATACATGGCATTTGCGGGAAACTTTATCAAATATTCGTCTGCTTGCACGTGTGTGTCCATATAGAGAGAAGTGGATTCTAAATGCATACATGTGTATATTTCTTTACCTCTAAACGACCTTTGAGCTGTACCTAACTACCGAAGCGACCATTTAGATACAGACACGCACATCCTTAAGTGATCCGTGCGCAGGCGAGTGCGCACACACGGGCACGCACCGTGGGCAGCTGAGGGAGCTGAGACGGGGCTGGGGAGGAGAGGACGGGACCCCGACACCCTCCAGCCGTGATTTCCCACCTGCTCTCACCGAAATGCTCCTCTTAATCCTCCTCCTCCTCCTTCCCTCGCTGCCTCTCCCGGCCCGTCGGGGTGGGCAGGGTGGGCTCCCCGCTGCTCTGCGATCCCGATGTTCCCCCATCCCCGGTGCTTCACCTTCCCTGAGGGTCTCTCCCTGCGAGAAGGTACCGCTGGGAGCCCCCCATGGCGTGCCCCGAGCCCGGCTGCTGCGAGTCTCCCCATCCCGGCACCTGCCCCCGCCCGGGCAAAGGGGGAGAGGAAAAACGCGAGTAAAGCGATGTTTCCAGGCTAAATACAGCCGCGTTCAGCTGTTTTAGAGACGGGGGCCGGTTCCAAATAAAGAGGCTCCGGCTTCACTTGTGCTGGTCGCCCAAAATGTGAGAGCACGGGGGAGGGAGGGGACGAAGGGTGGCTGCACCCCATCCCCCGGCTGCTCCCTGGGTTTGGGCACTCGAGTGCCCACCTGTGTCCCTCCTACAGACTCAGACACCCTTTGGAGCAGAGGACAGGTGAAAGTCACTTGTCGCTTTTAACACCTCGATGAGTGAAATACAGAAAATTTGAAGTGTGACCTGTGTGTAGCCCAGAAACCCCCCATTGTAACCCCACCTTCTCCTTCTGCAGCCAGGGGAAATGATTTGACTCCATTCAGCAGCACCGTGCAGGCTGCAGTGCCAGCTATGCCTGCCCCACTGCTGGGTTTTTGCTGTGAACAAATATTGTCTGCTGCTCACCAGTGTGGGCTGGCACCTTGGCTTATGCACAAATTGACATAATATGTAATACAATGTAAAATACATCCTAGTCAATACGCTATATATATATATATATATATATATATATACACAATATATATATATAATACAATATATATTGTAATACTGAATCTGCCGCAACAGGACACATACAGTAATGAAGAGGACTTTGCAAACTGCTGTGTCTTGTATGTAAAGCTCATATTTCAAGCCATTGGTTAAGTTGTTTGGTGATCTTAAGATCATTCATAGTCAATTAACCCATGGGACTAAATTATCACACACTACTCCTGCCTCAGGTCGATATCTACATAATCTTTCAGCTCTAATATATTCTGGGTCTGAGTCAAACAAAAATGCTCTATCTTATCCCTAATTTTACATAAGTGTGTGTGTGTGTAGACACAATACATAATGAGTGTTTCTTTGCAAATCTGTGTTGTGTGTGTAAGATTGCATATATATGGATACTATTTCTTTGTAAAACTGTAAAATTTCAAGGTTGTCTTTGTTAGGAACGTGCATGATTTTGATATATACCCAAAGCTGCCCAAGCTAAAAGCCAGGAAAGAAAGAAAGATCATTATGGTGCTGAGCCTGAGGAAGGCTGGTTTGCTGGGTGCTGTTCTGGGCTGTGATGCCCATGAAGCAAAAAAAAGCAGGAGGGTTCATTTTCCAGCTGCTTTAGTGACCCAGCCCACGTGGAGGAGCCAGCTGTGGGAGCAGAGCCAGTGAAGGGAAGAGCTGGCGTGTCTTTTGGCATGTGGCTAAAGCAATTGTGATCTGGGATGCACATTACAGCTGTCCTTAGGAGCTGGGTTTTCTCTGGGCTGTGGGGAAAAAAGAGTCTTGTGAACTCAGAATCTAGAGTGCTGCTTGAGAGAACGATTTTCTACTCTGGTACCATTTCTTACGTGATTTTTGAAGAAATCACTAAAACTTACAGTACCGAGTGCATATGAGACTGAATGTGCGTGTTTAGAAGTCAGGAACACCCACATGAATCCCACAGCTGCCAACAGGAAATATGGATATGTCCACAGAAAATCAGTTTGTGTTTTGGGGAAGATATCTGTGTCAAATGCAGATAAATAGAGTAAGGGTAGACACAGACACATCAACTGCTCACAGCTTTAAAAAAAAATTCTGAAGAGAGTAAAGGAGATTTTTCTCAAGTGCTAATCTATGCAAATGGGCAAAATAAAACTGTTAATGTCCGTGGAGTAGAAAGCTGTAAAAGCACATGCAGAGTGGAGTTTATTTTCTGTGATAGTTATATGGTGTAATATTTTGATCTCAAACTCTAATAATTTGTTTAATAAAGAAGTCTATTGTTGGGTCATGACTCAGGGGTTCCATTTTGCTTTCCGACATTGGAAACTTAGTCTTCTGCTCACAATAATATTGCCTAATTTAAAAAATGCATTAATTATGTTATAAACTTCTTTTCATGCCTTCTCTAAATTTAAAACCAGATTTCTTTGTGGTTAGTTTGTACTGAAAATGACTCATACTCATCAGGCCAGGCCTATTAATTTACTTGAATTGTTGTTTTTGAAAGGAAAGATGTTCCTTTAAAGTACGGTCAAGTGTGTTTCTCCTCCCCCTTCCTACTGAAATAAGACACTTCTTTTTTCTCCTTGTGACCTGTGTGCAAAATAATAAGAAACAAACTGATGAGGGGAGAGGGATGAGTTGTTCCAACCTTTGACTTTTCTGTCTTACGGAGGGGTTTATGAGAGGGTTTGTACGGCACCTTTCCTGTAGCTTCACAAACATTTTGGGTTCTATTATGCAGGTAGTGATCCCCAAGGGGATCAGCTCAACCACACAAAGTATTCCATGCTTATCTATGTGATGGACCACTTGTTGGATTGACACCTTCCAATCAATAAAGGGCTTAAAGAGTAGGATCAGGAAGCATGATTTGTCCTACAAACTGTTGTCATCTATCTGTGTGGAGATCTCTGTGCCAAGTGCAGGCAATCTCTGCTCTGTAGATTTCTGTTCCTTTCTCTTGCACCAAGTAGTGAAGAAATTGATGCTTTGATCTTGAGGGAAATGTGCATATCTATTCTGTGTTAATTACCTCTCATCACTGCTCCCACCCCCTTCTTAAGGGTAGAACAGCCAGGGCCATAGAGCAGCCAGAAGTTAAGAACATTTGCTTGCATTCAGCCTGGGGTACAGCTCTGCCTAGAGAGTCTCAAGGTTTTGCTCCATGAGGGTGGGGGACCTCTACAGAATCTAGATGATGTAGTGGCCATATTGCAATGATATCATTAATATTCCAGAATGATAGAGCCTCATCTGAACCCAAATCTTTGCTTTAACCATTTAACCATCAGATATTACATTGCAAGTTAAGGAGCCTGTTGAAAAGCAGAGACCTGAAATCATTCTGTTGCACTTGGTCTTGACTTACTGATCATCAGATCACAGAGGGTACATAAGATTGGGCTGGAGTCTGATTTGGACACCATGTCATGGCTCTACCAAACACCATTAATCACTGCTAGGGGTCAGTGCATATCACAAAAATGTCCTCAGGGACAGGGCCTTTCACTAGGGTGGTGGCACTTCCCCTAGCTGGAATTTGGCTCCTGCCTTCCTCCAGCCTGAGCTTTATCTGACATGGAAGTGTCATTGGCTGATCCCTTAGGCAATTACTAATCCCAGGGAAATGCTCTGCACCTCTGCACTGGCTGTCTAATCCAAATCTCTGCTGGTTTATTTCCTAAATCCCATCTGAGCAGTGTGGCTGGATGCACCAGCAGTTACTGTCCCAGTGGGGACAGAGCCCCAGGGAAGCCAAGAATGTGTTAGAGAGATCTGCACTTCTGCATTTTGCTGCTTTTTCTTTGGGAAATTACTTTTATTTCTGCATCTTGGAGCATGGATTTCTTCACCCTTTTCTCCCTCTGTGGACATTGCCACTGGTGAAAGCACAGTTGGCAAATGTGCCCTCCTGGCCCTGGCAGCCCCTGGTTCTTCTTTGGACTAATTAACCCTTTGTAACCTACTTCAAAGAGGGTGTGTGCACCCCAGACTGGGATGTCCCTGGTTAAAACGTTTGCAGGTTTCCAGCAGAGGCACGGCAAAGTGTCCCACTGATTTTAGTGACAGCATGGGACCATTTTCTAAGAAATTTAGAGATCCTGAATTGCCTTGTGGCTTCTGGGAGGGTTTTGAACCAATGACTGAAATTAGACAGCTGCCTGGAGCGAGTTGGTTTCACTCCCACCCCATCCCAATTTTAGATTTTAATCTCAAATCTCCTTTTCATTGTGATTATATATAATACATAATCATCATCTGTTTGACAAGCTAGGGTTCTGACTACAAGCTCTGCTGCCAAAGAGCCATGGATGGAAATAACCAAAAAACTGTATGTGCTTTGGGCACAACATAGTGTGCAAACACAGCAGAAACACCCCAAATCCATTCTTCTGTCTCTGATTTTGATTGACTTCGAAGAATCGTTGAGAATGATAATGAGAAGCTGATGACATCTCAGCCAGAGGAATGCACTGCTGCTAGAGAACAGATGGTGCAAAGACTTTTAAAAAAAACTTTTGTTTAAAAATCAGCTTGGCACCTTGGTCTTTCTTAGGCTAAATGCTGAAACTTGGAGCAACCACAGCACTTGGCAGTTGGGATCCTTTAAAACCACTGATTTTGCTGCAGAAGAATGCAAATTTAGCAAGATACATATTTCTTTCTCAGTGATCAGTAATATTTCTTCTTTCATGTTTGAGAGGGCCCATCTTTTTTTTTTTTCTCTGTTATAACTGGAAGAATTTAATTTCACAGCTCTAATAATGTTCTGATTTTAGGGAAAACTGGCTGGGCTTTGAAGTAAATAAATAATTGTGAAGAGAAGGGATCATTAGTCTGCCCTTCAGTTCTGTGTTTTATTAAGTTCAGTGCTTTCTGCTCTAATTTTTTACTTAGCAGTCCCATAAGCATTTTCAAGTGGAAGATAAATCAATCTGTAGTAAATTTAGCCCTATTGATAGCACAGTGGCTTTTCTCAACCTTAATTCACTGGCTTCTTATAAAGAGTCACAGCCTCTTAGGAAACATTAAGTTCAACAGCTGATGTTGTTACTGCTATATTGAACCAGCCTAGATATCCTAGAAGAAAGAATTTTGTGGGGACAAGCATCTAACCTTGGTGGGAAGACTTTTAATGGTAGAGTCTACTTTATCCTTTGATCAATGATTCCACGTTAAAAAAAATCTATGCTTTATCATGCATTCAAATTTGTCTGGCATTTCTTTCCAAACAATGAATCTTGTGTGGCATTTCTCAGCTGGAATAAAGAACCGTTCCATACTGGGTATTTCCTTTTTCCATCTGTACTTGGGCATCCTACTGAAGCCACCTCTTAATCTTCTTTGTGATAGAATAATCAGATTGAGCTGCGTGAGTCTCTCACTAGAAGGCATGGTTGGCTGTTAGGTTTTCTTACAGCCCTCAAATCATATGGATTTCCATATGGCTTGACATCAGCAGAGATTTATGCTAGCTTGGAATTTGGCTGTATATTTCAATTACTGTGAACATTTTGTGGCCTGGGGTGGAACGCGCCTCAGAGCATGACAAATTATTTGTAACATGCATATCTGTTGAACTCGATCTAACAATCAAATGGAGTAAAATTCAGTTGCATGCAGATGATCAGCAGAAAGCCCATGTCCCATTAAACTGTTTTCATGGGTTTATGTTCATCTTAAGTGCGATTGAGGCCATGGGAGCAAAGATAAACATCAGCCATTGAGACAGATGCTTAACTTATGCACCTCATTTTTCATGGCCTCGGTGGAGCTGGGCTGATTTACACCAGCTGAAGACCTTGGCCCACAGTAAGCAGCACAAACTGATAAAGGAGTCCAATCCTCAGCTGGCTGCTTATATGAGAGCTTGAATGCAACCTCAGTGCTTGGTAACATCTCATTAGAGCCTGAGTCAATATGGCAAGGGGACAGAGCTGTAACAGAGCAAAGCTACAGTGGCTTCACAGAATCCTAATTGCTGTAGGGCTTCTGGGGGGGAATTTGCTCCATCATTTTGGTTATTAGCTCCAGGCAGGAGTTTTCCCCTTAACATAGATACAAACACAGAGGTAAGTGAAATCCAAATGTTTGGCTAATGGAAGTTCTTTGGATCCCACCCAAATACATTCCCTAGGCTGTAGAAACCACACAGCAAGATCCTAAGCAGCCATGGGAATCAGTGGCATGTGCTAGTGCCCTTTGCAGTCCTGGTTTTCCACATATGTGCATTTTCACATGTGTACCTTTTATAAATAGATGCATACGCAAACCATAGACATGAATGTTCATCTATGTCTTTTAAATGTGTGCATCTAAATACAGGGATGTGTACATTTGCATTTCCTGCAGAGGGCTATAGATGGGGATGGTGGCATGGATGGGGATGCCTGTGTGCTGTGTGCCAGTGCTAAGCTGCTGTCTGGTTGTGTACAGCAGTGTGATCAAGAGAATGTGGAGAGAAGTGTGTGTGTTTATGTGTGCATGTGTGGGGAAGGGCTGCTGGGGAATAAATGATATGAATCGTCTGTACATTCCAGGGAAATGTTCGGATCCCTGAGGTTAAGGGATATGCTCTAGTCATAAAAATAAACACATTGGTATAGCATGCCATTGATATGTGGATAAACTCACTAAGGATGGGTAAAGTTTCTGCTTTCTCCTCCTCCTGTTGGTGAGCTTGCTGCTTCCCTCGCTGCCTCTTTTGACAGTTCAAAGTAAAATGACATTTTAAATAAGAGGTTAAAGAGCAGAGGAAAACAGAGGTTTTATGCTTGATCCAGGGGAAATTTGATAAACCAGTCTTCCAGAGATGCCAGCAATTTCAAAAGGCTCCATTTCCTTTTGATAAGGTTTTGAGAGAGTAATTCAGAGTAGGATCTGTTAGCCATAGCTCTTAGCTGCTAAAATGTCAGATCAGAGGCTGAGCTATTTTATCCCAAGACTAATGGTTAGTTATTGCAATCTATAGCCTATTGTGCTGAGCCCTTTTAAAAATCTTTGCACCACTTCTATCCTGCCTTTAAAACCACACTCAGATTTGCAATGGGCAAAGGGGTTTAATTAGGCAAAACCTGAAGAAAGGAACATGTGCTTTAAAGCTTAACCTACTTTTTCCAACCCAGTGTGTTCTAGTAAAAGATGCTACCTCTTCTTGCACACAGTGCCTTGTGACTCCCTCCAGATCATTACAGCTGCTCAAGAAGAGCAGGAAGCACAGAAGCACCCAGAAGTGTAGAGGGTGGAAGTTCTAACCTGCCACCATTAGCTGTGCTGGAAGTTCAACCCACTCTTCTTCAAGTTCCCGTTGTGGCTAATCAGTGGTAGAGAGATGCTACATTCTGTTCAGATGTGAGTGAGGTGTTTCATCAGTGGTTATAATCACATTCATAGGAATGGGTGTAGATTGCTAAATATGTAAAAAGGGAATTAAACCCATCCTACTGGTCTGTAAGAACCAAGACCATTCCATACTTATACCAGCTCACATTAAGGGTTATCAGCTCAAATTCTGCCTTAAAAAAATTAACAGCATGGGACTGACTCAGATTTGAATTCAGGTCTAACAGTGATGTAGGCACAACTGATTCAAGCCATTTTCATCTGTGCACTGACACCTGTAGCTCCAACCTCATGCTGGCAATGTGAACCAAAATCAGCCATGGGCAAATCCTGCAGTGTTCAACTGCACTCTGGCTGAAAAACTACCTTCCCAAATTACTGAGAAACTCATCAGCTCCTGGGAGCTGAGCATCCCTATCTAAGCCACAAAGCCAATTTCTACATATTAATGAAACATCATCTGGTTTCTTTTCCTTGATTCTCAGAAGTTTCAGTGAGGGCTTTGGAGCTGTCTTTGCTTTGAAACCTGGGATAGATTTTCTCTTTTAGTGGTACCTCTGCAGCTCCTTGGAAACTATTCTGTATTATTCATAGGAATTTCTGGCTATTTGTGGATATTCCACAGGACAAAATATGGATAATTTTTTGCCATCAGACATCTAATTCATCAATCTTTGGGCATAAGTCAGGGCACTAAGGAGCAGACTTCCCTGTGTAGTCAACCCTGTGGACAATGATAGTGGAATAGCAAATGTTTTGGAGGCTTCTTTCACTGATCTGTTTGACTTCAGGAAAAACAAAGAGGACAGCAGTGGTATTTTGAACAGAATTTTACTTGCTGTAGGTTTGGAGCAGAAGGAAATCTGAGGTTTCTCATGCTGTGATGGTGACTGACTTCAGGTCGCCGTTTTGTCAGCATACAAAGGAGTAACAAGCTACATTTCTGAATGCTTTCATGAACTGACCCTGGAATCAGAGGGTAATAGCTGGGTAACACCAGTGGATTGTTCTGAGCGATAGAGAAGCTATGGCAGGGCTTTGAGCACCAGGTTTTTGACCAGGATTTTCCAGCCACTTCATCTGAACAGCATTTGGAAGATCAGATGCACCCATCTTTCCTCTGTCAGGTGCATGAGAATGTGACCAAACATCTGAGTAAACTTCAGGTGAGCAGACTTCAGGCATCCCCATCATCTGATGGGACTTGAGAGGTCCCCAGTAGATTGTTCTGCGCTTTGTGAGGCACGTGCCAGTTCTCAGCTCTTGCCTGGGTTCCTTGTGTGTGACCCACAAGCAAACACCTCTCTGTTTTGTCCATATGCTGAAGGAGGGAGTGCAGGACCTCAAGGAGAGGAAGCAGTGGAGAGAGATTGCTGAAGCATTCCATGGAATAGTAGATCCAGCCTTATCCATACTGAGGACCTTCCTTGGAAGTCAGCAGAGTGGCCCATCATGTTGTTCTGGTGAAGTACACCTGGGCTGAGGGGCAGAATCTGGACAACTTTGCTGTCAGGTAAAGAGCTTGGTTTGGAGAAAAGAAAATGCACGTCCCATGGGCTGCTCTCTCCCAGGTTTTCTGCATTACACAAGCCAATGGCTTCACATCTCTGACCCAATTTCTCCTGGTACACACACAACTTCACTAAGCCACTGGGTGCTCCAGTGATGTCTGAAAAACTTGAATGCATGGAAAATCTGAAAAACCAGAACATCCAAAATGCTGTCATGAAAGAATCAATCAAACATGGAGGTACAAGCCCACCACCCTTACACCGCCCAGTCTAACTTTGGCCAGTGTAACTTGTCAAAAATATTAATAGGACTGAGCTGATTCACATCAGTTGTAAATCTGGCCCACCATTCACTTGTAGGTACCACAGATAAGAGATATGAACGCTGTATAAATTTGGATCCTGCAGATTTGCAAGTGTGCAAATAGTGTAGATTGAAAGATAGAAGCAGGTATCTGTCTAGGGAAAAAATGTAGTTACCTTTCTGTAACAAACTGCAGTGTGCCACACTTAAGATTCCTGTTATGGGTGTGCTGTATAGCAAAACCCCTGATTTTCATTCAGGCTTTCACAATCACTGCTATCTTAACTCCAAAGCCTCGTTAAATCAACCCTGTCTGAACTGTGGTACAATGTTACAGTGCAGATCCTCCTGTTCCCCAATGGGAAACTAACTTGGACTCAAGAGCCATCATTTAACCTTGGAGTCTCTGAATCAACAAGGCAGTTTCTGCAGAGACACCTGGCAGCACATGCATTTTATGCTTTAACATGGCTGGTAAATCCTGGGTGGTTAAGTAAACTTAACCTTCATTTATGAAACTTGCGAACCAAAGGGTAAAATGTGCCTTGTGCAAGTAATTACATAAAGGTCTTAGAGAGTGGAGTTATCACTTAAAGACGCCGGGCATTGCTAATGAGTTGACTGAGAATTGATCTCTCTGTAATTTAGTTATTTATATGCAGTTCCTGTTTTCCATGCTCAGCTATAGGTCAAGCCCACTTTGAACTGCTCAGAGACCCCCAAGTTTGTCAAGCAAAGTCCCAAAGCCATGGCACAATGATATTTTAGAAAAGTAAATATTGTCCTGAGGGGCTTTAAAAAGGAGGCAAAGCTGTTTGCTTTCTAGCTGGTTCTTTAAACTGGACAACTGCTTCCTGTTACTAAGGGGTCTCTCAGCAACGTGACTTTGCTTCTGTTAAATAGAAAAGAGATTCAGAAAAAATGTCAGTACCACCTTCCAGGTATTTTCATATCCTAGCAATCTGGGCAGGAACAGCCTTGGCTTTCTGAAATATTCTGCAAAAAATGTAGTGTGGGGATAATGAATCTGGGGCTGGAGGAAGCAATAAAAAATTCAGGCTGCTAAATATTACCCTCAAGACTCATTTTATTCCAAAGGGTTGTGAGCAATGTTCAAAAATCTACTTGCTGCTTTATATATTCATGTCTGGGCACATATCAACTCATCCCTATGTGTGTGTGTGTTATCTCATATTTGTAAACTCAGGTGTGAAGTTTCTGGTGCTGCTGCCTGGAGGTTAATGCAGATGGGCTTTCATTTTCAGGAGGGCATCTCACAGGGAGAAATAGGGGATGCTCCATTATGTAAAGGGACATTTTGGATGCTTGAGCTGGCATCTGTGTGCCATGACCACCACATTCACACTGGGAGAGCACACACACCCTCTGGTCCTGTCTGCAGCCTCAGCCACAGGTTCACATTGGGCTGGGCTGACAGAGAAGGCACAAATTTCAGCACACCTGGGATGAAGTTTCCAGCATCACTGAGAAGGAGCTGTTTGCAAATAGCAGAGGCTGTGTAAGGGAATCTGGCTAAAATCGTGCAGAATTTGCTTTGTAAACACTGATGATTTGCAAGAGCAGGACATTCCTGGGATTCAGTTGCTGCAAAAATGTGGCTGAAATTACTCTCCTCTAAGTCACTGCCATAGCTGCTGCATTGGTTTATGACTCACTAGTGCAGCTGAACACTTTTAAAACAGTCTTGCTTGGCTCAGAGCTTTGTCTCACTTGAGTATTTTAAATTTATGTGTTTGTTTGTTTCTTTGCTTTGTTTTGTTTTATTTGTTTGAGAGTGAAAGGTTTGCTTATAGCCGAGCACCCTAGATAGAGCACTGTCCTTTCTTGTGCTTCCTTGGCTGTGGTTGAGACTTGAAGGTACCTGGAGCAGCCCGGTCTCCCATAAGCATGAGGTTTATTCAGGTCAAACAAACACAGGCTCATTGGAAGGATTTAAATCTGGCTCTGACACACTTCTGTCCCTGCTGTTACAATCCTGACCACCCCAGGCACAGCAGAGGAATGCGTGGAGGTGCCACACAGCTTTGGCAGCTGTGGCCTTGCCTACAGGTTTGCTTCAAATCACATATGTGACACCATCTCTTCAAGGAGAACTGTACCACCTCCTCAACCTTGATAACTCACCCTTCCTTCTCCCGTGGCTTTAGCAGGCTCCAGATGTCTCCTCTAGTGTCCCCTCAGTGATCGCAGCCCTTTCGTCCATCCCTCCTTGCAGCTGTCGGAGCTTTGCAGGGAGGAAGGCATCCTTCGCCATCTAGTGAGCAGCACTCACATCACCGCTCCTGCCGCTGCAGGGAGGGCTGGTCCAAGGCTCGGATGGAAAATCCTTTCCTCACCCCTGACACGCCGAGCTAGAACCTGCACTGTGCTCTCCCTCCCGCCACTAGTAGTATCTTGCTGACAAGTTTTTGAAGGCAGAAGATTGTTCTTACCTAGAGTTCAAGCATTTCAGCTCCCGGGAGGAGCGCTGCTGCTAAAGCTCGTGTTTCCTCTGCTGCTCTGCTGGGGATTGCAGTCAGAGCAGTGGGAGCACCAAGGGGAAGGGGTGTCAGCTCGGTGCAATAGGGTCATTTAACTACAGATGGAGTGCAAAGTCCACAGCTGGTCTGTGGCTGTATTAGAAACAGAAAATTTCTGTGAATTACAATTCATGCACCGAGAAGGGGCTTTTAAAATTTTTTTAATATATTTGTCATTTTTTTTTTCCTTTTTTTTTTCTTCCCTCCCCCCCACCTTTCTGGGTTGCCCATAATTGTACAGGGTCCAAATTCCCTTTATCTTAATTGAAGAAATGTCTGATAAATGACCACTGCTTTAGGGGGTTTCTAAAGGTTACTTGACATCTGCTGAGAGACACTAACGAGCAGGAAGCAGGGCAGGAGCTATTGATAGATTCATTCCTGCCTTCCTGTCTCATTTTCTACTGCCTGGCCCCTATTTTTAGCCTGGTTTCCAAAGGAAATGGGGAATTGTGTGATTACTCTGACCACACTGGTCTATCAGTCTCTACCTAATCACTCAAACCAGGCAGGTTTCAGCCAGGTGTGTGTGGAGTAGACTCCTATTAGAATCCTTAGTGTTTTCTAGAAATAAATAATCAAGGAATAGGGAAGAATCCCAGCTCACTGCTCTGGCTGAAGGGAAGGTTGTTAAATGAGCCCAGCACTTCATAAAGTCCAAGTGAAGCCACATAAAAAATGGATTCAGATAATGAGGATTCATGCATTCAACTATAAAGTTACTTGTTATTATCATGGCTAATTAGTAGATTAAATATATAAAACATTTTATACGATGTTATATTATTACAACAGCATCTTCACAACCCCTGATTAGGAGATTCAGTGTGTCAAGTGCTGTACAAGCTCATAACCCACAGATGATCCTGGCCCCTCCACTGTGGTGTTTATTCAGTCATCCTGATGCCTTGGGTTTTAGCTTTTATATTTTTCAGATTCTCTGCTGCTTAGTGTATAACTCTAAAACTTCATAGCCACTGCACATAGTTAAGGACAGTGTAAAATTCAGGATTTGGATACTTGTTAGAAGGCCTGTTTTAGAAAAATAGGGAAGGATTTTCTCTATTTTGTGTTAAATCCGAGGAACATCATGAATTGGAGGTTTGGCAGGGCTAGAGAAAAACTCATTTCAGCAGAGGATGATGCTACAGCACTCTCCAAACGCCTGTCACTCAGTGTCACTGAGAGTCCCCAAAATGAGCTGTTGCAAAGCAGACATCATGAGCTGGGCTTATCCCTCCAGCTGCTGTAGACCAGCTTTTATCACTGTGACTCTTTCCTGCATTTATTCAGTGTGTTTCAGGGCTCAGGGGAGAGGTCAAGGGCTATCTTGAAGTTTAGGAGATGAGCTCACAGCCAAGGGCCATTCCTGAACCGTGTCAATATTTGGTCTTACACAGAAGATATGAGCAGGAGATAAGAGGGCACAGAGACACATCCGCTGGGAAGGTGAGGCCAGGCATCTGATGAGGAGGATGAAGGTGAGGGCAGAGGGGCAGAGGACTTCACATAGCCCCATGTGGCAATGGTGGCAGTGCCTTGCAGCTCCCTGATATTTCTTGTTGTTGTGTGTAGATGGAGGAACCTTGTCAGTCCTTAGAGGAAGGAATAAGCAGCTTGGCCAAGGTCAGAGTTAAAATCCTTGCTAAAACCCAGAGCCCCTGAACTTCAAACCCAAGTGCAACCCTTTCCCTCCCAGGGTTGTAAGTGTAGACCCCACGTATCCAGCTGCACAGCACAGAGTTCTGTGGGTGCAGTGGGGCAGCTGGTTGCCCATGTACCCTGAAAAGCAGAGATATGTGATAGCTTGGGACCAAATCAATCCTGTATTCTGTGGTCACTGAGGGATCAGGACAGTAGTTTGAGCAATCTCAGGGCTGTTTCACTGGGAGCTGAAAGGAGAGTTCAAAGGATGTGGAGGAGGGGATGTAATCTTGAGTGTTAATATGGGGTTAAAATTCTGATATTTTTTATCTCACGGGAGAAATGTCTCTAAAGGCTTTTCCTTTATCCCCGGGAAACTCACCCTGATGTCTATTAAATAGCTATTACATAATTATGGTATGTAGTGCCTACTTAAATACCTTCTGTCATCTGATTCACATGATTGGGCTATTCATTCTTCCCCTTTCCATTTCTTTCTTCGTGCTCCAGAGCAGCAGTAAACAGCCTGTTAGTTTCACCAGAGGAATGACTGCAGCCCCCAGCAAAACAACCCCACAGGAGCTGCAAATGGCAAGTGGTTTTAGGGTGCTCAGTGGTTTGCAGTGACACCTGGGCCTGGGGAGACCAGCTCCTCCTGAAGGCAAAGTTCAACATCTTGGAAAACTTTGCTAAGGTTTGTTGACAAAGGAATCCTGTCCCTGCACCTTGGCTGTGGCTCAGGTGGTGCTGAAGTCTGATGGGCAATGGCTTGGTCTCTGCACAAAGAGGGCTGGAAAGCTCCTTTTACAGTTCAAACGGATGTTTCCCCAGGCTCGTAAAATACACAGTTTAAGTAGTAGCTATATTTCTAAGGCTGCTCCCACACCTGCAACAACCTTGTAAATGGTGCTGGGATATATGGCTTTAAGGCTCCTTGTAAAAAATAAGATCAACACAAGATTTACACGGTTTTATGGAATTGTTTTATAAGCTATTTTGACAATGAATCCTGCTATCAACATCACCTCTGGTGTTAATCATGGAGGAAGCATTTAGCAGGAGCCAACAAAGATTAATTTAAACTCCTTTCCTAGCTAGCTGTGGGTCAGAGGTGGTTATTTCTTAAGTTCTGAGACACCACTCATGCAGCATTCATCCTGTTTCTCTTTGTCAGGAGCAACCTTGTCACTCCTTAAAGGAAGGAATGAGCAGCTTGGACAAATCTTTGTAAAAGCCCAAAGGCTGTGGGTGGTAGGCCAGGTCTTCCAACCCTGGAAAGTGAATGTTTTTGGGTTATTTCACCTCACACAGAAGAGGATGTCAAGGAGTACAGGAGGTACACCCAGACATCAGCCTCAGCCTCCTGGCCTCCCCTACGCAGAGATGGGGGCTTCAGGATGTGGTCCCGGCAGGCAAGGGAGCAGGAGGGCATGCCTCATAGCAAGCCAAGACTAAGCAATGTTTTTGGGGTAGGTAGGGATGGTGCAGTACCAGGAGTGTTTCCCTTGAGAAAATCTCCAAGCTCACTCAAAAACCCCAGTGCAGAGCCTGACCTTACCCATATTAAACTGAGAGCTGAGGCTCCCCACTGCTGATGTGCTCTCACTGTTCACCTTCCACACAGCTCTCAAAGATGGGAAGTCAGGATCACTTGCTCCATGCTCCTAGGATGCTCCCAGTTTTCTCTGGAACTGTAGTGAGTGTAAAACCCACAAGTGTTGGGTCACACCTGGGCTTGCCCTGCACTGTGTAGGACTCCTGTGGCAGCCATGGGCTGATGCCTTGGAGAAAGGACATTGTATTCCTGAGTGCTTTCCCAGAACTGCAGCACAGGGCATTTCCAGCACTGCTACACCTTTTTTTTGCTACTTGTCTTCAGTGGAGCTCTGTTTTCCTGATGTTTGTGCAAGTTTTCCTTTAACCCTGGTGGACTTTATACATTCCCAGCCTCCTTCAGTGAGGAGCCTCCCTTGCATCCTCTACTGCCCAAGAGGAATCTCTTCCTCATCTCCCTGCTTCAGCATGCCTATCAAAAACTTCACCTGGTGGCTCTGAATCCTGTGCTGGAAGACAGCGAGCAGTTTCTCACTCTGGTTTCTCCCAGTGACTCAGCTGTAGCTCTCTGCCATTCCCTGCCAAGCTGTTTCTCTGTTATATACTTACAAGTCTGAACAAAAAGCACAGAGACAGCATATGCCTGTATTTCAAATTTCCTCATGTTCTGAAGGCACCCAGGGAGAGCAGCTGGAGGCTGAATCAGGTGCACAGTATTTTGGCATCCTCTGATGCTTGGCCCAATGGAGTCATAGCACTGGTCATCGCAGACAGTTGTTGGCCCTCTGCATGCAGGGGATGCTCCATGCACAAAGTAACTCCTTTGCAGTATAAGCTGTGGCCACGAGATGTCTCTTTGACTCCAGCCTGGGAAACAGGAGCCCCAGTGGATCACAAGCTCTTCAGAAGCTTCTGGGGCCAGTGGTTGGCACCATCCCTGGTGAACACCCCCCTGCTGCAGTTAACAGGATTGGAGAGCAAAGCCATTTGTGTAGGCAGAGGTGATACCGCTTATCAGGCCTGCAGGTGTAGGTGGGAGAGGAAAAAAAATACCTTAAGCCCAAAGAGCTAAGCTTTCAAACAAACAAGGTGTTTTCCACTCCAAAACAAAAACTACCATCTTCAAACTGAGTCTTAGTTGAGAACATTCTCTCTGAGTGTAATTGGATTTTGTTGGTTATTCAGATTTGTGGAGGAGAAAAGTGTGGTTGATACCTGTGGAGAAAAGGCAATGGCCTTTTTGGGTTTTGGCCAAAGGGAGAGAGAAAGAGAGGAACAAAGAGATGGGTGATTACTGGCTGCAGGACTGATGGCTTTACTGGTTTTAGGGACATACACGTGCCATAGTAACAAGTGAGTCTATGAGCTCTAATATGTAGCAGATCTGGGCATTTAACCTTATCTTTTAACTCTATCTTGTATGTGTCCCATGAGTCCCATGGACCAAAAGGCCAGAAATTGTGTGACTGTTTTCTGAAAATATTCTCCATTTGGTAACTATCTCAGATGACAGGTAATACCATATAATTTCCAAATAATAATTTTTGGTAGATTATCTCTAGCATCATAAATTGACAACAAATTCCCAGCATTTTTTGGAATTTGCTGGTCTTGCCCCCGAGCAAGACCTCATCCCTATCAAATGACCATTTTCCAGATGAGAAAGTGCTGATGGCCGTGCTGGGAAAAAGTTACCCACCACCCAGTCTTCAGCTGGTTACCATCCCAACCTGGGACCAGAACCATTTCTGCAAATAAGTGGCAAAATATTTGTTTGATCTTGTAGCTGGAACCCTTCATTGGGAACTCACAGTGTGTGAAAAAAAAGAAAAGAAGAAAAGCTGTGGCTGTAATGCAGCTGGAATAAATGGTTTCCTTGCCTGCCGATCAGAGCAGATTATAGCTCACCTGCTGTGAACTAATCTCTCAGGGAGAGGGTCAGTTGTTTAGATAGTGTTGCTAATGGAAGGCAAAACCTTTCTGCACATTCCCTCCTTCCGTGCTGGGTCTGTTTAGGAGCTGAGTCAGTCCTGGGTTATTCATCAACTTCGTTAGGAGCCATCCACCCAAGTTCACAAGTACCTCTAAGCCACTTTACAATTACAGGAAATTATACTCGGGAGCTAATGTTAAAACACAGCTCTCTGCTCACTTCTCCAGTACGAGAGGCAGAGTGTCAGATCCGTGGCCCGCATTAGTTCCTTGTGCTGGAGAAATTACGTGGCAGGAATTTATTCTTTACCATGCTCCTTTTTGTGGATCTGACTGCCAGTAGCGCTGGGGGGATGTTTTCCCAGGGGAGCTGGGGAGGAGGCAAGGCAGAGCCTTTCTGGGGGCTGCAGCAGGTCCTTGCCTGGCTGCAGAAGGTGTGAGAGCAGTGCTGTGGGCAGGGGGCCTGCCTGCTCACCAGGGACAGTGTGACAGCTCTTCTTGCCAGGGCTCAGACCACCAGGGGAGAGGATAGTGACAGTCTCCCTCTCACTGTACTGTGCTTTAACTCCCTCCAGGTCCCTCATCTTCAACCCTGGGCTCTTCACCCTAGAGGATGTAATGGGCAAGTACATTGTGCTTGTTTTATTCATAGCCCTCCTCTTGTAGGACTCATGAACAGCACAGAATCATAGAATGGTTTGGGTCAGATGGGACCTATAAAGGTCATCTCATCCAAGGCCCCTGCAACAAGCAGGAACATCTTCAACTAGATCAGGTGGCTCAAAGCCCTGTCCAGCCTGACCTTGAATGTTTGCAAGGGACAGGGCATCCACCGCCTCCCTGAGCAATCTGTGCCAGTGTGCCACCACTCTCAGTTGTAAAAAACTTCTTCCTTGTACCTAACATGCAGGATTCAACCCAAGAAGCCCCCGTGTCACAGCAGGACAATCCCTGGATCTCTCTATGACCTGTCAGTCCCTCTGACCCATCTCTGGGTCATGCTCTGGAGTCTCCTGGGGGGTCTCAAGCTCCTCTTCAGTTTAGGGGAGATTGAGCAGCAGCATGTGCTCTGTAGCTTGGCTTCTACTTAGGAGTTGCTCTTTGTGGATCACCTGTCTGCACCTGGGGAAGTATTGTTTGCTTGATTTCTTACATTTGTAAAATATGCCTTGTGGGTTTTGGAGCAAAGTCAATGCATGTACACATGGAGGTCAATAACTCACATTACTGTCTAAGAGACAGACCAAAACCTCTGTTTAGACAGTGGTTTTTAATCACACTTTAACCCCCACAGTCCCAAGCAAATGATAAAAGTCTTCATTACAGTCTTTGTTACTGCTAAGTAGATGGTTTGTATTATTGAATTTTAGTGAGAGATGTTTCAAAAAGGAGTATTTGTTCAGCTATGGCTTGCAAGATGTAGTCAAAATGAGAAAAACGTTGAAAAGCAAAATGTTGAATACTGCTCCTTTTAGCCTTTTGTTGCTTTATTGTGGACTCCACAACACCAGCATTACCAGCCAAGGTCTCTCAGGAGGGTGATTTGCCACTACCAGGTCCAGCCACCTTCAGCTGCCCAGCTTTGTATGTCCAAGATGTCCATCTGACAGCAGGGTCCACCCATGTGGGGCTCACAAGCTCAAACATCACATCTCCAGGTGTTTATACCATGTTCCCATGTGCTCTGACCTACAGAGGTGCAGAGGTGCTTAATTGTGGACCTCTTTTTGTAAGACAAGACACCAGCTCTAGAACAGTTCTCCCTCTTCCTTGGCAAAACCAGCCTACCAGTGGGATATTCATCATGATGTTACTGTCCTTTCTTTTCAAGTGACCAACAAGATATTTTTCCATTCAAACCCCCACAACAAGGAAATTTATAACCATGAGTAATGAGAAAACTTTCAGGGATGTACAAAAGATGCATATTTTGCTCTCAGGCAGACATTGAGTGAGGTCTGTATTTCACTGTCTTCTGTTTAATCCAGCTTTCTCCTGGGACATCCAGCTGGAGTGGAATATAGATATTTTGCCATCAGTGGCCACTTGCTTTATGACTAAGAAGAGGTTTTTCAGTGGTAGCAAGATGATAATGAATTTTATATCCTGTAATTTCTCTGTCCTTAGCTTTATGACATTTTAATAATTTGCCTTTTATTCAGTAGCTTAAATTTGTCTGTAAATTTGTTCTTCAGGGACTATAAAAAAATCTTTAAATAATGCTTATGTGAAGAGACACTTGCAATATTTTTTATTAATATTATTCATTACTTTTATGACAAGTGAAAGCCATGGCTGAGGTAGAGCAGCCATACAGAGATCTGAAAAGTGAGAAATAAAATAAAAGAGATAAGGAGAGTGTGTAGCTGATCACTGTCAGCTTTTTGTAAACCCCAGGTTCAGCAGTGTCCATGATACTGCTGGAAATCTGGATGTATCTTCCTTACAAGGCCAGTGCTTTAAATGTCAACATGCTATTTTTCTCTCCTATGTGACTAATTTTTATATTTGCACTTCTGTGAAACTCAGTTTTTCACTCCTTCAAAGTACTTAGACTCATAGAATCACAGAAGTGTTGGTGTTCACTATCTCTGCCTACACTGGCTTTTAAGTAAAAGACAGAATTCCAACAGTGTAGTGTTGATTTTGTGGGGCACCACTCTCCCTGAAGTCACACACACACAAGTGTCCAGAGCTGTTTGCTGTGCTGGATGCTCTGTTGGTACTTCTATGTTAACAAAGAGCAAATCACGATGAAATCCTCCTCCTGGGGAAGTGGGGCAAGACAAATCCTGGCTTGTGCTGAACCCAGCAGAAGCCTTTGCGCTGGGCTCCGTGGGGTTTGGCGTTGGAGCCCAAGCTTATAATTAAGGGCTGCCAGAATAACAAGCAATAATCCTTTCTGGGATATGACCCCACAAACCCTCAAACAACACTAAAAGTTTTCGGAACAAGCCCACTTTAATTTCTGTAACTGTCTCTAGATGGCACTATGGCCGTAGGAGTTCTGCGAGGAGATTTGAAGGGAACGAGGCAGGAGCCAGGAGGCTGCAGGCTCCTGCCCTCTGCCAGGATGTTCTTCTGCTGCAGGTGAATGGGATCATATATATATATATATATATATATATTTAGTGCCCCTCAAGACGTCAATCAAAACAAGTAAACTTTTTTCTTTCTCAGGGGTTAAAATTAGTTTTATGATCCAGAAGAGATTAATTCTTTTAAAGCGTCTCTATGTCCTTCGTAAGTGGGAGCACAGAAGTGAATCCATTTCACCTTCATCATCCTTTACAAATTTTCCATAAACTGTTGCCTACAGGGAAAGATTCATTTTTGTATGCTTCTCACCTTACATCTGGTTTTCAGCTCTTATTTTTCTGTTGGTATCAGGTGCTTCTCTGTGACATTCCCACTTAAACCCTCAAATATCACTGAAGCTTGAATTTCTTACATTAAAAATTGGCTTAATTAGAGTCCTGGTGGGAGAAAATATTCTTCTTTAAGACAAAAAGATTGCTGGCAAATCATGCTAATGAAGTATTTAAAAGCCTAAGAGACACAATACTTAAAGGGCTAACAATAAGAGGATGACAGTGGAACACGGGGTGTACAAATAGCAGGGTGGCACTGCATTTTCAGTTTACATATTGTTTCATGTAATTGCAGTGTTGTTGTTTCATCTATCAGGGAATCACTTGTGTTCCTGCTAGGCCAATTCTAATGCTCTGTGAGTTCAAGCTAGCCTTATTGTCTTGCTTTTCAAATGCTGTTTGATTTTTCAGTAGTTAGACTCCAGGGATATTCTCCCCAGAACAATGAATTGTTTTACTTCCTTCTTAATAATTGCAATTTAAAAAAAGGAAGCAGTCTTACTTCACAGCTGCTGGCTTCAGTTGTGGATAAAGAGAGAAGCCGAAGCAGAGCCCTGGCTTTGGGCAGATGAGCAGACCTGTCCCAGGGTGTTTGCTGCCTTGGGCCCTTTAGCAGCAGAGGAGGAAACAACTTCATTTGACAGCAGCAGGGCTGGGTTTAGTTTCAGCATCCTGTGACAAGCTTTGGGGTGCTGAACTTTTCCCAGGGTGCTCAGCCCAGTTTTAGGAATCCAGTTGAAGTATGGCCATCACTGTCCACAGGTAGCTGCTTCCAGAGAGTGGGTGAAAGCAGAGAAATTCAGTGTTTTAGGTAAAAATGGCTTATCCTCCTCACGGAGATCCTCACAGGTTACTTCAGTGCCTCCCATCCCTTGTACTTCACTGGGAGCTGCTGACCTGGGTCCATCTGAGGGGGTGAGCCTTGGCCAGGGGAGGGTTGTGCCCATAAACTCAGTTCCAGCTGACCCATCAGTCCACCTGAAAAAGTCAACAGGCACATGCTGAAGCTGGCCTGAAACCCATGATTACTGGGGAAAAGAAACAAGAACATTTCTTTATGGGGAACAGTGATGGAAGATACAGACTCGGCCAACTTCCAGGAATTACCTTTCCACCAATTTCTTGATTTTAGATTTTAAAAGGCATTTTCTTTCCATAATGAAACACATGTAATAAGCAGCTTCCCTTTCCAGATGTGTCAGTTGAATTTTCCAAGGTAAGTGCTGTTCTCTATCTTCCCTTTCAGTGGTGTTGCACTTCCAACATTCAGTTGCCCCTTCAGAGCAAGGAGGCTTCTGCTACAATGGGGACAGCTGAAGAAAATTAAAAAGACAGCCCTAAACAATTGAAGAGCATGTGCAGAGCATGTGTGGAAGTGGTTGGTGCTCTGGGACCTGTGTCCTCATAAGCCCCCAGTCTGTCCCCACCACCAGCCTGCTCTGTGCCCAGATGTGTGTCAGTCCCTGGCAGCTGCACTCTGCACTACAGGTTGTCCCTATAGAATCCCTTTGTGTACGTGAGTTAAGGTTTGAGGTTCTGTTTTCATGGGGATGTCCCAGAGCGCCCAAATCTTCTTTCCTCCATTTTACATTCATACCCTGCTGCTGCTGCTGCTCCTCAGCCTTTGGTGGCCATCACCCCAGGGCAGAGCTCAGCCCCTGTCAGGGTCTTTGCTGCTCTTGTCCCTCACTGTGACCTCAGTGCACCAAAGTGCTCCGTGCCTAAAGCTACACATGATTTCTTGCAAGAATCAGTCATCTAGAAGCCAGGTCCAGGGTGCCACAAGTGCCTAATGCAAAGCAAGAAGGGAGTGATCAAAAGGGTACATGGCACCTTTGGGGTAGAGTGGCTTTGCTCTCAGGTCACCTGCAGCAGTGCTGCTGCCCAGTGCAATGAGAATTACTGGTCTGGACCTGAACCCTGGGGAGCTGGGACCCTCCTGTCAGCAAAACGTGAGGAGGGACGAAACATGCTTTGAGTGAAAACTGATGTTGCCTTCCAACCACTGGACTTTGGGAACTGCCTGTCCAGTGTGAGCCTACAGCAGCTTCAGGCAGGTAGCCAGCTGCAGTGAAATAATAATAACAATAATAATAATAATAATAATAATAATAATGATAATAATGATAATAATAATAATAAACCAATAATAGTAATAACACCACCACTAAGAATAGTTAATGTTTATTATTGTTATTATTATTATTATTATTATTATTGAAAAATATAACTGCAGGGCCATAAGACAACATGTTCTTCACTTCTGCTGAGCAGCCACTGTTTGGCATGTAGGCAGAATGTTATGGGGCCTTTCCATTAAGTGATGAGCAAAACCAAAAGAGAAAATTATACTTTGTACTACAAATCCATTTAGCCATTAGATCACAGTATTGAAAGCATAAAGGAAGGGTTATTTTTTTTTCAGCTGGCCAGAGACTGCCAATCAGAAGACAACAGGAGGCTCCCTTTCACAATGTAAGAGCTCTTTCTTTCCTGGATGAAGGGAGTGCTTCTGGCTGTGGCATCATGCTGCTTGTGTGTCTTTCATTCTTACTCTGGGCTGAAATGCTCCTGTCAAAAGGTGGAAAACAAATCTAATTGCCCATGACACAAATAATGTCTTTCTGTATATCAGCAGTGTGTTTCTTGGGATAAATTTGGAGTTATTTTACTGTTTTTGCTGTAACTTAAAGCAATTTCTTTGCAACAGCCAAGTCCCATCCTTGCACAAAGCACACGACTTTTAGGGAGAATTAATATTATACCAGTCACTGACAGCCTAAAGGATAAATAACCTGTCACAGGCCATGCTGCAGATCACATCTGGGCCTGACCTGCTGCAGCCCTGGTGCCAGACCCGAGCATGTGGGAATGCAGAGGCTGATATCTCTGCTGGAGTGCTGCTGCTGCTTGGACTGCTACAGCACAAGTGAAAAATGAGAGATGCAGAGGTTAAAGGCTACCCTCAGGGCAGTGCTCTGGGGTTTCAGCCTTATTACCTGGGCTGGGGACCCATGTGCTTTGCTGTCCCCATCAGCTCTCACTGCTCACTTTGTGCCTCAAGGACCCAAATTCCCTGGCAGCCCCTGGGACAGCACCCAAGCTGCCGTGGTGCCACAGCCCTCCCAGCAGCAGTCCTTGACCTGTCTTTGAGCAGCACACGCTTAAAGAGCAGCACTTGGGCTGCCCTGGGGAATTAGGCTTGAGGAACGCTGTGGTTTTGGGGTGGAGAGTGATCCATTTTCTGTTATTTTTGCAAAGGACAATGGGTGTTTGGGATAGCTTTTCTCACAGTGTTTGGCTCTGGACTTAGCATGAATTTCTGTCAAAGCCACCCACCTACGGAAATCTCCGATGCCAGAATGCATTTATGAGAGGATATTTAGTCTACAGGACAGAGCTGCTCAGTGTAACCCTTAATCTAGAGGCAGGATGATTTAACTGAGGACTATTACATTTATTTTGGAGTTGCAATACCTGACAGCAGTCATGGACCCAGAGTAAGACCTCCAAGCAAATGCTTTCAGCGGTGTGGAAATATTTCCCAGCGTGGTTTTGAAATGTGCTGTTCCTGAAGACTGTGTTGGTTGGGTGAGGTTTTCTTCACTTGTTCATCTGGTAGCAGAGCTCTGGATGCCAGGCTCATGAATCTTCCCTTAGAAATCTGAGTGCTGATCAGTGCCAGCACCAGGATTTCAGCAGGTACTGAGATGACTCACGTCAGAGTCTTCTTTCAAGCTCTCTTAGTCTCTAACGTGGTTCCTAACACAAAGATTTTAAAGTGTTAAATACATACTGGCACCCCCAATTCTGGCTTTAAACTGTGTCCATCTATACTCAGGATGTTGTATCATCTGGAACCACCACCACAACCCTCCACTGACCGTGATTTTGGCAGCTGGCATACTTTTCTTTATTTTAAACATAGCACCTCCTTTTCTTCCTCCTACCTCTCTTTCCTGGCCATGTTATAGCTGCCAACATCAATAAGTTAAAATTCTAAATTTAAAGTTAATCTAAAGTCATCCATTGAATTCAGAGAGCTGTTTGCAAGAAGAAGCTTTCAGTCATCATTCATGGGAACAGAAGGATTCCCATGGCAGTGAAAGAGAAGTGGGGTCTGGCAGACTGATGATGTAGTTCCAGACAGGAATCTGCTTGCTTGTTTGTTAGTTAGTTTTTAATATAATCCCTTCCCTTCTTCCTTGCATATATCAGTAAGGTTTTGTGGCAAAACATTTCCATCTTTTTTTTTTTTTTGCCAGAATTTTGCATGCAGTTCCAGCGTCACAGAGAATCTGTGTGACCTGTTGCCTCACAGTTACCTGAAAATCTGGGCATTCTCTGCATTTTGTAAGATATCCACCCCTCCAAGCCTGGTCTGTATGGCTTTTGCACTCTCAGCTTTTCCCAGATGGCATCAGAAGGTTTTCCCAGGGGCAGGAAATAGCATGAAACAGAGTTGAGCTGTATCTGGCCATACTTGAACTCCCACAAAAAGTCTAATCCTCATCAGGTTTGCATAGCACCCGACTTTTTAAAGGAATCTTTTACTAATGAGTTCATTCACCTCACTGGAAACTACTCTGCAGAGCTGGGCACTGGCTTTTATCTGTCCTCTGAGCCCACCAGCAAAGCACACAATCTCTCCCAAAGCAAACACATTCCACTGTGAATACCAGCAGATGGAATAACAGGCTCTGTTGGCATGGATAAGGTTATTGCTTGAGAAAAAATTGTAGGATTGGACCCCTAAGGAGCAAAAGTCAGCAGAAGACAGGGCTGACAGGAGGTTATGTGTGCTCTGCAGGGCTGCTGTGTCCAATGCCCGCTCCATGGCCTGCTAACATCTCACCCTTGCTTTTATGAAGCAATCCCTATGTTTTCAGCTCAGAAATAGATCTCTTTTGAAGTTTCAAAGCAGTTATGTCATAGCTGAAACAGCTGTGCAGCAACCACCCAAGCAAGCAGCAGTTCCCTGTGCTGCCTTTCCAGAGATGAGCTGGCTCGGTGCATCTGTGTGTCCCAGCACAGAGGAGGAGCATGAGGAAGCATGACCAGCTCCCAAAGTATTCCAGGGAATGCCTGTGGATGGGTTTAAACTCCACAGCAAGGCACTGAGAGCTGGTGCACAGTGCATGTTGCCTGCCTCTCTTTCAAGGTGGGAAGAGTTGGCACATTTGACCATTCCATGGATTTCAAAACATTGTTCTTACACAAGCATAAAACCCTCTGCACCCTCTGCAGGGAATCCAGGGTGAAGTTTTAGCCATTTCCCCACAACTGCTGGCCCACGGCTTCTGCCTTGCTGGTGTCAGCCATGGAATGAGCTGACAGCCCCAGTGAGGACAGCGTGGCCACCTACAGCCCTTCACATGGCTCCTCAAAAAAGCTCAGTGTCAGTATGCAGAGACCTCGGAGTTAAACAAGACAGATGTTCTGCAGCTGATAGATCCTCATCACAGCTCCCCCACCCACTGGTGCCTCCTTCTGAGATAGCTGTGCTGCCTCTGCACCAGCCAGGTAGTCTGTTCAGCACCTGTAGCACATGTTAGCAGCACAGCACCTTGTCTTTTCACCCAGTTTGTTGTTCTAGGTGTGACCACAGACCCTTGTCATGAAAGAAATCATGGGTGAAAAGAGTACAATTTACAGAGCTGAAAGAGGAGATGGTGCCTCATTTCTCACAATAAAGAGAACAGGGGATGCATGCAACTTCATTTCAAATGCTGGGTCTTACTCATTAACCCAGATTTTCAAAACGTGTGGTGTGTGCACACCACACGATGAGAATGACAGCATAAGTACATTCCTGTCATCCTCCTTATGGCCATTTCTCATAATGCCTCAGAACAGCTCAGCAGACCACACTGAATATGAAGTTTCCATGATTAACCAATGGATTTCAAAGCTGTGATTATGGTTTGACCAAAGATTATTGCTTTGGTTCAGTACTTCAGCATCATCATCATCAAATTATCACATTGCAATGACATTTTTCTTCACACAGTGATTTTATTCAAAACAATGTTTGCTAAAACAGAGAACTGAGTTGAGGTCTTCAGCACTTCTGAAGTACGGGAGGGTTGCAAGAAGTTTGATTTAGATAGAGACCATACATTATTTTAGTAAAAGGCCTTATAAACTCTGAATTAAGGAGTACTCAAAAAAAAAGGTACCCCATGCAAAAGCATGGACCTCAAAGTCTATTTGGACAAATCAAAGTTCAGTTCCTGACCTCAAAACCAGGATGAGAAGAGGAATGATGCTGTTAGGAGAGAGAAGAGGTGCAGGTCAACAATGAAACTATAGTTTCAGCTATCAGTAGTGTAAGCAACACTTTCATTTAGAGCAGAAATACTGTTTTTTTTCCATTTATTGACATTTAAACCTTTCAGCTGTTTATCATTGACATGTGTTATTAATATTTGGGAACTTTAAAAATATTTAAAATTTAGTTGTTTCATGTTTTGTACAAACCATGTGGTTTTTTTTTTTTTTTTTTAATTTTGAACTTACGCTATGAAAGCACTTTGTAAGAAGAAGTCATTTCAAGTTAAAGTTAAAAACTGCACATTTCTTTCTCATAGTGGACTACTTAGTGTTTACCTGAGATATAGGTATCAGCTAGATATAAAAAATAGACAAGCCATCCAAGGTTCAAAACATTCACTGAATGTCACAGCATCACTCAGTCCTGCAGTTTTGACCAAAATATGTTATGCAGATAATGATGATGATGAAATGGTAATTTTTGAAATGGTCAAGCAGTGGAGGCATTTTGGGTGGAGATTAAAGCTCATATTTCACCTTGTCCAGTTCACAGTTTGTCTTGCAAGCATCCTGCCACATGCCTGCCACATCAGGGATATTTTATGTGGTCACAGCAAACAGTGGATATGAGTCAGTTGTTGAGTTCTGGCTTTGTTTTAAAATTATTTTGAAGCTGGTTGTCCTTTATATGAGACAAACTGAAATGCCTTTGCAAACATTACACATATAACTGCATTCTGAGGACGGGAAGTGACTGGGACCAAGCACAAGAGCCTCTGTTAAAATAGCTGGCAAGTCACATAAGCTGGAAATATTTCTGTGAGGGCTGAGTCAGTCTGGGTGGCACCACTGTAGGAGGCAAGTTTGGGTGACAGCTTTCAGACAGTGCATGGTACATGAACTGAATCCTACCTGCATGTTTTTGTAGAGAGAAAATGGGGGCACAGTGGGCTGCATGCATTAGCTTTGCACTTTTTAAAGAATTTCATCTTGTGGTTGGAGAAGCCCCTAATCCTGCAACCCTTGAGTGAATGTTGTGACAGGAACCAGGTCTGGTTGAACCACTTGAGTGGTATTACACAGAGAGACCACTCCAGAGCTGAACTGCCAGGTCAGGCTTTTCTAAAAGGAGATTTTTAAGACATCTATTTTTCAGTTCTAATCCTTTATGTTATTCCTAAGTTTACTCTTTTTGGGCGAATTTCACATAGTTTGCTTTTATGGAAACAGCTTCTTTAAACACTAAAAGAAAATGATGCCCTTTGGTGCTTTTAATTCACTGTCTTCACAGTAATTCATGCCAAAAAAAGGTGGCAGGGGAGCCCTTATAAAGCTCTATTAATTGAAATAAATGAGCCATGCTTTGGAGAACAGTGTACCATAGAGGAAGGTCTGCCTTCTGAATCCTGCTCCCATAGATGTCCCTCGTGATTTCAGGCATGTCATAAAAGCCACTGGCTGCTTCATTTTCCCACCTTATTAAGAGGGGGCTGAGGTTGTTCTTTACCAGTAACCTCTGGGTGTTGTGAAGCCCAACTCAGTGCTTCAGAAGTGCTTGGAGGACCTGGAATTTTATTTTGAAAACCATAGCAAATGCTAGTCTTTCCCAGGGAATGGTGTTTATGAGCATGCTTTCATTAGTCCCTTAGCCTTTTCTTTTTCATTTGAGTCTGGAAAAATGTGTGGAAAATCATTTCATGGAGGCCTCTGGGAGAAATGAAGCTTCTTGCAGAGTGGGAGCTCTAGGGGATCATGTAGTGGCAAAGTCAGCTCCATGAAACCACCAGACAGAAATAGAAAAACCCCACTGGCCTGAGGATGGACTTAAAGCCCCCACTGGCCTTAGGTTGGACCCAAACACTTGACTTTTTCCCAGCTCTTTCATCTGTATGTTCAGTCTTGGAGAAAGAGGAAGATGAGCAAGGAAAGCAGAAAAGTAAATGTCTGCTCCCTTCCTCCTCTCCTTCTCCCCAAAGATGATTTCCATCCACCTGACTTCTTTCCCAGATATGGTATCATTTGCTTCTGTGACTAATCTCCGGGTGGGAGAGAAAATTATTTTGGAAGTTCAAGAGAAACATAAGCCTGCACATTTATGAGTGTTTTTCTCTTCTTTCCTGCCTCTGAATGACCAGAGTTTTATTATTCCTCTTGACTGCATGCTGAGATAGGTACTTTCCTTTCAAGCAGGACCTGCTCCTGGCAGCAGGCAACAGAGGCTCCAAACATGGGATACTCTTTTAATGTCTGTGTCTTCCATTAACACCAATACTTTAACCTTCTCCTCACCTCCCACCCCCCTTGGTGTTAATGTTTTTGGATAAAGATGGCCCAGGAAGGGTGAGGTTCCAGGGAAAGTTAGGCATTTTTAAGATAAACCAAGCAGGGCTCAGAATTCCACTCTCTTCACATGCATCATGAGCTCACTTCATGTGTCTTTTTACAGGCCTGCTCAGCCACAGGAGGGACCCAGGTGCTGGTGCCATCACTAAACCCTCAGCGATGGGCAGCCCAGCTTTTCCTCCCTGCACACCGAGATGTCTCCTGGGGACTCAGCAGTGGCAAATCAGACTCAGTGCCACAAACAGGGTCTAGAACAAATGCCTGGTCGTCCATGAGCTGCTTGGAGGAAAAGACAGCAGCAGGATAAGGTTATTACATGGAATGGGTGTGCCACAGTTGGCCCAGGCACAGCCAGAGAACTCAGCCAGCCTTGTCCGTCCTTCAGCCCACAGCCACCACGCAGAGCACACGTTTTCTGAACTAATGGCTCTTCATACGATCCTTCTGGTTGAGAGATGATGTCACAGATTGTATCTGTGTCCACTTTAGGTCTGGACCGTTGCTAAGAGAGAAACAATTCTTGTCAAATTCCTCGCAGTGCTTGCCTCCTCCAGTTTGGATGAAGACAGTTTGTTCAGTACAGATGGGTAGGTGTGAACTTCTGTCTCTTTGCCTTCTGAGAATTGTTTTCACCAGTGCAAAACTGAAGATGATAATGCTCCTATTAAAAATGAGGTGAATGCTCAGGCTAACATGAGTGGGTGGAAAGGACTTCAAACAGGATGAATCTGGGGACAAACCTACCTTTGCCAAGACAAACAGCTGCAGAGAGCTGCAGGAAAGAAAAAGGGCACTGCTGTTCAAAATGATTCAGTCACATAGGGCTGATTGAGGCTGTGTATCCATCAATTCATAAAGAAAACCAATGGCTTTCATATGAAGAAAGAAAAGGTACATCATATGTCACGCAGGAGGACTGGAGAACTGATATAATTAGGACAATAAACTGATATTCCATAGGACAATGGAGATAAGGGATGAGCACAAAGCAGAAAACTCTCACTCTCCTTCCTACATCTGTCTTTGATTTGCTTTGCCTCTATCTGCCTGTTGTTGATGTTTTTTCACATTATCTTGGTCCCTTTGTTCAAGCTGCATTTCATTCCAAGAAGGCAGGGAGCTCCAGGTGTGAATGAGGGCTGTGGACATGAACTCCCTGTCACAGTTATTATTGTTACCATTCCTCTGAAAGCCAGCCTGGTGGAGGTTTGGCTCTGTGGAATTTGTTCTGCTGTTTTAACCGTATCCTTGTTAAATGTGGAAAATGGAATGCAAGTGGAATGAAAATGTGGAAAGTGGAATGAAGTGCAGTGCTTTGCATGATGGCTTGCACCCAAAGGTGCAGCCTTAGCTAGAGAAGTGCTGGCATGCTCTGGAGCAAGATGTTTGAGACTGCAGGACTGGGACCTGATGTTCAAATGAATCAGGTGTTCAGGACTCGTTGCTTTTCTTTGTAACGGGAAAACCTGCATGTTAAAAAAGTCAATACACAATTGTCAATGCTTTATATACTTCCAGTGTTTTTCATTTTAAGACCCCAGTGTTATTCAGTAATTGTATTCCCACCATCCAGCTATTTAGCAATCTGAACACATACTATTTCCCCCATTACTATTGTTTCCAGTACTGGCAGTACACTTGTGGCTGTCTGGTTATTTTTGTCTTTGGACACCCCCTGTGTGCATCTAACTGGGCACAGATATTTTAATACATTTTTTCAGTGGTTCCCTCTGCTCCAGTCGAGCCTTTGGAGATGTTATGGAGCCCCTTTGTGTGTGTTGGATGAACACATCTCTGGGATGAGTCTGGAGCAGACAACTGCCATAACATTGAGCTGAACTCCAGCTTTCCCCCAGTCTAGCACGATGTGTTCAGTCCCTCCGCAAATCCGGTGCAGCTCATTCCTTCTCCAGTGAGGATTCAGTGCACAAGCAATGGTGTGTTTTCCTTCAGATGTGCTGCCTCAAATACATTTGCAAGGGCCAGGAATAGCCTGTGGCTGGACCACACAGACTGTCCGGATGGGCTGAGACTCCAAAGATAGGATGGCAAGCAGCTTTAACAGTCTGGTTGGTATTTCAATAGATGGACTCTTTTTAGCTTTGTTTTTCAGGAGTTACCCTTCTATTTTGCAACAGGCCCTTCCTGTGCCATGTTTAGCTCATTCAACCCAGCTCCAGTGTTTTTACCTCCCACTGCAATTCCTACAGTGGATATTTCTAAACCAGCTTTGCTGGTGGAGTCCTCTCCAAATGGTGTGTGAAAGACCAAATGATTTAGCACATAATTAAGAAGTAAACAATGAACAGCAAGAAGTCTGCAGTGTCAGCTACAAGGCATGGCTTGGATGCAAGAAAAAGCAATATGCCAAGAAAAATGAGTGACTCTGTGACTGTATCTTGACTGGAGAGGCAGCTTCTGCTCCATCCCCGATGGAGGGGGAACCCAGTTCAATGGGTTTTATTTGCTTGTTTGTTTTGCCAGTGCCAACAAGAGTGGTTCAAAGGACAGCAATGGGAGAAAAGAGTTTCCTGCAGCCACCAGGAGTGAGCATGGATGCTCCACCTGGCCTTTTTCACACTCTCCATCTGGTTTGTGTGGAAGGGCTCATTTCCTGGCCCTGCTGGCCTCACTTCCTAGCACCAGTGCTTGAGGTCTAACACCAGTGACAGGAGCAGGTGCTGCTGGTACAGCTCCAGGGCTTGCAGTGCTGTTTTACAGTACCCAAGCAAATGGATTTAGTGGTCAGGGAAGGGAGTAGTTAAAAGGAAAAAGCTTGGTTTTGCTTTCTCCATGTCTCATCTCCTGCTGGTGTTGGGCATAAAAGAAGCAGCATACCTAAGCCCCACAGACAGAATGTTCCTTTTTTTCAGTGATTCCCTAGCTTTTAGTGCAAAGGAAAGAATCAAGACACACAAGATTATTGTGCTATGGATTTATAATAACATTTTATTAATATATTATGCTACAAAAATATTTTGATAAAATAATATTAGAAAGCATCTTTTTATTACACTCTTCAAAACAGTTCACAAAAGCAGGAGGCAGAACATGAAAAAATATCTGAAATACATCTGAATTGAAAACTGACAAATATGCAGTTTGAATTTCAGTGTGAATTCAGCATGAATCTGCAGGATGGTTAATCAGTCCTGTAGAAGGAAAGTATTGCCTACTTATTGCAAAGACCTCTCTGCCTTTAGCTAGATTAAGGTGCCTCCTGAAATGTTAGTCACAGGAAAGGCTGAATTTGGGTTGGGACAGAGCACAGACAACACACACACACACATAAATGTACACACACACACACCCATACACACTCACCCTATGATCTCAAACTTCAGCGAGTTATCTTTCTGCTTCAGTTAAGCTGAAACATGCTTAAATTGAAGCTGAGTTTTAGCATACCCCATGGAACATTGATCACTTCAGAGATATGACAAGACCATATAATTTTTGGATATAATAGAGAAATACGGTACTAAGCAAAGTTTGGCATGGTAACACTTATGCTGAGATAATAACTTTGGCACTTTGGTTTCTCTAACATAAATATATGATGGGAAATTCCTCCCTAACAGTGGTATATGGTAATGACTGAGTCATATCATTTGACTAATCAATGCACTAAACATAGATTAAGTTCTCCTTCTTTCCATCTCTCTCTTTCTCCACAACTGTATATTGAAGTACTTAGATAAATATACAACTCTGTACCTTGGGTGATCCTAAATTACAGTGGAGCTTGAAGGAATGGGAAGGGAAGTTCAACAAAGCAGATTTTTGACACCTGTAGAAAGCATAGTTCTCATAAATCATGTTCATCATTATTGTCAGAAGACATACTGCCTTATTCAACAGCTCGAGGGATTGAAGAGAAACTACATCAGTCATAAAATATAAAATACCTTCTGTCCCAGCTTACTGACTGGTTCTTCAAGTGGCAGTGCATGTTAATATAATATCTGTAGTTAAGCAAGAAAAGTATTAAAACACTGAAAGAGGAGAGATTAAATTTGTTGCTGATGATAGGAGATTATTTATTCCACCAGGGCAAGATCTTGGCAGATACTCAACATTTGTTTATAATGCTACAGTTACATTTAATGTGAACCATGTCCGTGTCCTGTGTAGCTGAGAAGATGAATCAGCGACCATTGAGCTTTGGACTCATCCAAAGTGATGTCCTGGACTGCCAGACACTGGGTGACTCTTGATTCTGTTTCTCAGAGATAAGCAGGATCATCAGTGCTTGCTATTATATGTGGCAGGCATGAATGTTTTTGCTAAATCTCCTGCTCTTGGAATCTTGTGATAATATTGGAATCTGCGCTTTCCTTTGGAAGAAAGAGTCGAGTCAGTTTTTAGTTTTCTGAGAAACTCACAGAGGAAACTGAAGCCCCCTGAAGCTGGTAGTCAGTGCTGCTTCCAGAGCATGTATCAAATCTCGTCCAGGTTTTAAACTCGTGGTTTAGAAAATCATTAGAAATTCAGAAATCATGATCCATTGTGACAGTGTGTGTAAGTCTGTGCTAACCACTACAACTGTGTTTTAATTAATTCTGGGCTGCCATAGCTGATTGGTAAACAACCCATTTTATCAACCACAGTGAGGGTTCATTATCCAGCACTGCTCTGCAAGCAGGTCCTGTATTGAAGAAAGCGATCCTAAGTGGTACTTTAGGGTAAGACAAGAGAATAAAAGAAGTGTTTGGTTAGAGACCTGTGCTGAAGCCATTCACGTGGGGCTCCTGAGCTAAGATCTACAGAAACCTACTTAACCTTTAAGTCATGTCTCCCCCCTGAGCCAGAGAGAGCTCAGGTGACTGAAGGAGCTGCTTCTAGGTGGCAAAAATCAGGTGTGTAGACCCCAAATCCAAGAGACACCTTTTTTGGACACCTGCACTGCACAAATGTGGGTCACCAGCACAAGGGTTCCAGTAAAATTCATTAATTTCCCAGAATTACAGAAAAAAATCCAGGAAGTGCAAAGATGTTAAAACATATATAAAACTTTGATAGCCAAGCCATTCACATCCTGTGATAGCCAAACATACCACAGTATCTGAGCTAATGAATATTGAATATAATTGTCCAGTGCAGGAGTGACTCAGAAAACCTCACTGGTGATAAAAGAGTGACTATTCTGTGCAGCACAATGACAGCTGGGAGCATGGAGAGATTTGTGTGTTCCTAATATTATTAAAAAAAAAAAAAAAGCCCCAGAGGTGTATGGAGAAAGCCACAGATTGGGAAACTTCAGAACTGTGATTTCTAGTCTTGGTCCTGTTCTTGGGTTTTCCTTGCAGTCTTGGAGAAGTTGTTTCTGTTTTCTGTTCTTTTTTTTCTCCCTTATCTTTACATGATCTTGCCTATATCTACTGTAGGTTTTCCAACACCTGGAATTATTCCTGGGATAGTACCACAGAATATTTTCTGGATATGATCCAATTACAACAAATAAAATTCAATGGGTTCTGGTTTGTTGGCTGTTCACTTTTAATATGTAAGTTATCATCACTCTTAATATTTACCTTCCTTATTTCCAGTTACATTCTTGTAAATAAGACATTATAATTCAGTTTTCATCTTTGCCTTGAACACATCAGGAGATCCAATAATCTTTTAAAAATGCATTAACGTTGAATTTGAAGGTCTCTTAAACCATTATATTTAAATGAAGGCATTTCTAGAGTAACAGCTCAAATAAAACCAAAATGAAAGTTCTCAAAATATGTTTCCAATATCCATCTCTGTGCAATAAATATTATGCAAGGTGAATGGCTTCTGTCCAAAACTAACATCTCTAATCTTTTGCTAGCCAAAATGCACAATATGAAAGTATGCATGAGGTCTGTTTGAATCTCACATTTGGGGCAAAGCTCAAAGTTTTCCATTCAGCCTTATCAACTGTTGTACTTTAAAAAAAAAAACAAAACAAAAAAAAAAAAGATGGGGGAGAAGCTTATAGCATTCTGGGCTATTAGCCACTTAAACTGACCAGAAACCTACACAACCTGCTGTCAAAAGTAGAGCAAAGTTAAAAGGAAATTACCTGATTTTGTCCCTGGCCTTTGCAAGGCAATGGGCTGAGATGCATGATGGAAATGCTCAGTATTTCATCCTGAAATCCTGTGATTTTTGTAGTCTAGTTACTTTCTAACTTACTTTCGATAAATAACTGGTATAAATAACAAGCAAACTGTGAATTCTGAACTCTCTCTCACTGCAGAGTCTTGCAGATTGCATGGAATCACCTGCAGCTCCAGGGACCAGGCTGTAGGGCTGCTGGGAATATTACAGCGTTATTTTTCAGCCAGAATTCTATCAGCAATGTTATTATAATTATCACCATTATCTTTTTTCCAAGTGGAAGAGGCATTGTATTGTATTTTTCTGATTTTGAGACTCCTTTTTTAAATAAGATGTTTTCATCATATAGTTTTGATTTTTGGTTTGTAGATGACTTAGCAAAAAAAACCCCACTATTTCAACTAAAACTCATTTTCTAAACTCTTGTATCCAAGATGCTTTTCATGATGTTCTGATGGTGAAAAAACATCGACATACCTTTTAAAACATAATAATTTTCAAGATGGCATTGGGGTTTTTCCTCACAGATGTTGTAAATCTCATTCCTCCACAGCTGTTTGGACAGGGAGCACGTTTGTCAGTGAGGGCAAGGTGTCATGACTTTTCCATCTAAGTCAGGTACCATAGTCTAAAAATGGATGAATGTTTTGTATGAATCCATAACAGGGAGATTAGTTTGATTCCTGTGGTGTTGAGCAGATTTTGGACAAGACATAATTATTTCAGTACAGAGATATCAGCTCTATCTGCTCATAGCAGCAAGAGGAAGAGGGATTTGTAGATGTTTTTTTTTGCCTCCAAGTTGTCCATGGGAATTAATACAATTGGTACAAAGGAGTTCTAAAGATTAACAGGACACTACATCTTTATAATCTAGAGACAGACCAAGTTCTCCTCTCATTTATGCTCGAAAGGGTTTTAGCCTTATGCTTATATAAAATGAGGGAGATAAGAAAATAATTCCAAGTAGGATTATTCCAGACTTTAAAAGCAATTTTTTTTATTAAGAAAAAGGTGTCCTAATTTATGTTAGCTGGTGAACTAATCCCAGGGCAAAGAGGGGAACTGGTAATTTCCAAAGATGTTAAATAGTTTAGTTAAAGAAAACAGGGGGAATGTAGAGGATTATTCTGAATAAGGAATTACTAAATCATGTAAAAATAACTGGTATTTTAGATTGTGGCGGCTAATAAGTTAAGAATGCATTTATTCTTCTAATGGGCACAAGCCCCAGAGAGCAGGATCTGCTTTATTCAGTGTAAGCTGTGCTAATGAGATAAAAAAAGTAAAATAAAGAAGTTCAGCAGAAATTTACTTATTGGACGGTTGCTGTAAAATATTATGGTTAAAGAAACAAAGAAAGCATTCATTTGGTGTCAGTTCAGACATTTGCAGAGTTGTCAGAAAACAAATATAGAAAATATTAATTTATCTGTTTCACCATCACTACTGATTAATAGGGATGTTATTAACATATACAACAAGAAAAATAAGTTTACCAGTCGAATAAATACATTTTTTCTTTTTCTTTTTTTTTTCTTTATATGAACATGTCTATTTTACAAAACCCCATAGCACTATGGGAAATAAAGATCCTTCTACAAAAAGAAGATGTAAGTCAGTGTTACAATAAAGCTTTAGAGTTTCAAAATGTATCTGGGCAAAGAGACAAAATCAGCTAGAAGGCACTACTGAGTCATTGAGAGGGTCCAGCTTGTAACTGTTGTTGTCTTAAACTACAATTGGTTCATAAATTATCTCTCTTCTCTACTCCAAGGGATTGCATGTAATACTAAAGTGGTCAGGAGGGCTGCAGTAGGCTCAGGAGAAAAGAAGCTATGGCCATGCAGAGAGGAAATGTTACAGATGGCCATGAGAGGCTGGCTGGGGCTGAGCCCGTGGGCTGGGGCTGGGCTGGGCGGTCGGGACGTGGCCTCTGATCCAGCTGGTTGGAAATCCAGATGGGAGGCTTGACTGTGATGTAGCCATTGGTTATCCTGATATAGGAAGGCAACGTGGTGGTGCTAAAAGAAAGCACAAGAGAAGGGAATTAAACAGGAGAACTCGTATCCCTGGTAGGAACCACAATGGCAATTCCAATTCCAGTTATTATTATTATTATTGTTGTTATTATTATTGTTCACACACATTAGACACCAAGGGGAGAGCCAGAGACTGATAACTGTGGTGATGTGGAAACAGATCTGATCCAGGATGTCCCTCAGCTTCTGGCTGCTGACAAAATATAGCCAAAGTAGGGATTGCTCTTAATGTATCTGACTTACTGTGCTCCATTTTTAAGCATCCATTACTGGCCAGCATCAGAGACTGTGTTAAATGCATCCTTGTGCTGACCCAGATGACCTTGCTATTATGTCCCTTCTTCCCACCCAAGGTCTGAAAATTTGCCATGCCTCAGTGACATGCTTTATTCACCACAGATCACATCCTGAGTCCAGGAGGGCACAGAATACTTCCCTTCCCTGTTTCACAAGCCTTAGAGAACGTACCAGGATCCCCTTATATAACTGATAACCTTGAGCACGGGAGGCTGAGCAGGTTCATTTCTTTTCCTGGCTTTAAGCCATCTTGGATCAAATCACAAAGCCAAAACCAGACTTGGTCACTGTTAGGTTTCCCTGGCTGTGGATTTGCCTCAATAGCAGTGTGATTGCTTATTGATTGTAGCTTGAGTTAGTACTTTGATTTGAATTTGAAGGTTGGAATTTATCATGACTCCCATGACACTGGAGGTCAAAAAGGTCCATTTCCAATTGATTTGGAAGTTTAAGTTGTAATCTCCATTTCTTAAAATGCCCCCATTTCATCCATTACTGGATGATCCATAATCCACCAGTTGTCAGGGAGCAGCACAGCCAAGCATGCAAACTGCATAGGTTGGATTTTGGACTTAAACCCAAGACATTCTGCTGAGAAGTGAGGAGAAAAATGGCAAACTCCCCTGAAAAAAAAAAAAAGATGTGACACTAATACCTGCAGATTCTTTAAATCCTTCATAAAGGGGATTTTGAGGCACTGGAAATGACCCTCAAATAATTTTTACTGGGGTAAGAAGCTATGCAGTCCTATAAATACTTAGCTACAGTATCCAAGGTCTTGACCTTGGAAGAAAAAGGTTGTGTCTTGTATAATATCAGATAAAAGGAATAACATATTACTTCAGATTCATGCACAGAAACAGAATTTAGAAGGACTAAAGGCTTTTGTCTTTTTCTGTCTAAGCAATAGCAAGATAGATTTTAGCTGAGATGCTTTGAATGTGCTGAGTCAATCACAAAGTGAGAAGATTGAGCCCACCCTGAAGAGGGCATTGGTCAATGTCAAATCCCATGGACAATCCCTGCACATTGCACTTCATCCTGAGCTTTGGGAGAAGTCACTTCATTTCTTGCCTCATCCTTTATACTGTCACCACAGTTTCAGGGTGGGATAGCTGTTCTGCAGCTAGAAGTGATCTTAACTAATGTGCAACAAATTAGAGTAAAAAGAGAAGGCAGTTCAATTAAAGACACTGGAATTACTTCATGGGAGCAGATAATCCATCTAGCTAGTATTAGGATTCTTATACTGAGCAGCAGTGCTTGCTTCAGAGCAACAAACTGTGAACAGAGAACTCTGAAATCAAGGCCTGTTGGAGAAAGATCTCTGGATTCCCATGGTGTGTGGTTGGTTTATGTCATGAAGCGATGATATAAGACACCCAGCTTTTAGAATTTCTGCTATATTGCATCAAAACTGCTGCAGTCACTGAACACGGAGAGCTGATTTGTGATAAACTAATGCTGCTGCTTCCAATGTGCCTGGCAGGAATGGCACTGGACTAGGCACTGTGTGGCCAAGCTCCTGTAACACAAGCAATATCAGCATGAACAGCCTTCCCACAGTGAACACAATGCACCATTAAAGCAAAGTTCTGGCAAGAAGAGATACTACATGCTCTGAGTAATCCAACACAAATGCAGTCATGCTTCAATTTCTGATCCAGATCTCATTTATCCTGATGAGTGATGATGTGGTGCACGGGTCTGGCAGCACTAACAGTGGGATCACAACTCTGGTTATTCCCCTATACCTGGTTTCCCTAAAGTAAGCATGGGTAGGTGTTTGTCCTCATCTTTTGGTACTGATTGTCATGTTACAGAACTACAACATTTTGCCCTAAATTAAATTTTAAGCTACAAGGAGGGTCTTATTTTAAATTCCAGTTAAAAAAAAAAAATCACCAAAATGCCATTCAGACTTCAGTTTGTGTGTATTCTGCTCTTGACACATTCTATGGGCTTGATCCTTCAGTGAGTTTAAAGCTTCCCTTGCACAGACTGTCTTTCTACTCCTCAGAGATGTTGTGTGCACACAGGCTGGCCAGGGAATCTGTAAAAGCATCACAAACCCACTCATCAGCCAGCTACATCTAAGGGATTCATAAAGCAGCCTTAAATCAACATTTTATGCTTCTGTAGGATGTTTCTGTGTTCTAGTCAACTTCCATAAGTGTTTTGGTTTTGTTTTTTTTGGAGGGATGGGGTTTTTTGTTGTTGCTGTTTGGTTGTTTTTTTGTTTATTTTCTCCCTGATTCAAAGACCTGAGAATTGCTGACCACTTCTCCTCAGTTAATGAGGTTATTTTCTGTTTTCAAGACATTACATTTGTATAAAAGCATTCTTGTTAAGATAAATAGTGTTAGGTGGGGGTTGTTTGTTTTCAAAAACTCCTTGAGTACTTTACAAGAGAAGAACAGTGTGTTTCCACTAACGTGTACAAAGCATTTGCTAATAGAAAATGAATCACAGTTTATCCATACAAAACATTTTCTTAAACCACTGCCAAGGCAGTTTAGAGATATTTAAAGAGAATGATCCCTTTTACCAAACGCTACAAGTCCTTGTGAAACCTCTGGTCCCAGTTTGTAACTAGGCTGTTTCTGCAGTGAATGGGGAGAGAAACCTTTCCAGAAGCTGGTCCACCTCAATCCAGTGCAGGTCTCTAGGGGTTCTTACTCTTGCTCGGGGTCTTTCACTTCCTAGGCATTACAGAGGGGCCCTGGACAGCCAGGTTGGATTATAACCTAATCTTAGAGGTGGCCGTGGTGTCAGGAGATGACTTCTGCAAACTCCCTCTGAGCACGTTTGCATGTGCACATAGGGTCTCACTGACCCTTGGACATTCCCTAAGGATGAAGCAGAGTCCCCTGAACTCAACCAGAAACCTTCCTTGGGGAGGATTTGAGCGTTCCTGAAATGAACATAGAGAATAATAAAAATGAATCACAGATCTGTGGGATAATAATCTAAATTATTATCACGTCTTCTCTTGCCAGACCAGGATATTCTGTATTTCAGCCCTTTTGTCTGATAAAAATATCTTTAATAAAACATTCCACATGATCTGTGGTTAACAGGCAACCACTGGCTTTGCTGTTCATACCTCTCTTTTTTTGCTTCTGTGTATGAGATTGTTTTAAAAACTTGGAAGACTCCAGGTACGTTTTAGCCAAATGACCTGCAGTATCATATTCATGAGCTTGTTCTTTTGATCAGATAATAGGACAGTTTTTCAAATCAGTGCATTACTCATACATTGTCTTGCCATCATTAGAACGGGTAATACTTTCACCAAAAATGGGGCCTCAGGCACAGGCTTTGTGCACAGATTCTACTGAATGCAATTACATGAATTAAGTGCTCTAAGATGGGGGTGTGCTGAAGCACCTTGACGATTTGGGAGCATTTGAAAGCTGAAAAATAAAACAAGCACACAAGCAACCCATTGAGGGAAATTCTGCTCTGGTTTATCATGTGAGGACTTTGAAGGGAGCTCACAAACTGATTTTTAGCATGACTCAGTTCATCCATGTAAGCAGGGTTCATCTGATCACACGGGACACCACAGCAGAAGGACACAGGGTAGGACCAGGAAAGTCTTTCTGGCCCATCTGCTCCAGACACAGGAACAAGATCTAAACCCCTCCTGACATTTATGCCTCATCCAGCCTCAAAAAAACACTGATAATTATAGCAATTATCACTGATAATTCCAGAGTCTGTCCAGTCATTCATTCCGACATTTCACCATTTTGATGCCCAGAATTATTGCTTAATATCTCACCAAATCTCCCTTGCTACAGTGTAAGGTCAGGACTTGTCCTGTCCCCACTGACAGGTTCATTCCTTTTCTCAGCAGCCTTTCACATATTTTGAAGATTTAACCCTGTTTCACCTCACCTTTCTGTTTTTTAAACAAACAATTCCTTCCACCTTTCTTTGAAAGTCCTCAAGTGTTTTCCCTCTATCCTTTCCTCTGCTCTGGCTCTGATCCATGTCTTCTCTGGAATGAGATGCTCCAAACTGCAAACAGTAGGCATAGGTGAGATCCCACCAGCCCTGTGCTTGGTGCAGTAGGTACCACTGCCTCTGTATCTGCAAAGTGCATGAAAAACAGGCAACCTCCAAGAGGACAGACAGTATTGGCACTGTTTTTTGCCCTTAAAATCCAAACGACCATTATGATCCCAGGAACTGTTCTGAAGCTCATGGAAAACTGATGGTTTTCCATGGAAAACTGAGGGGGTGAGGACCAACCCAATTATCATGATATTTCTATCCATTTTTAATCTGCTCCTGTGCTTTGGTCCCAGCGTGGTTCTGTTCAGGGTAGCCCTTTCAAGTATTACTTACAAAGTGTTTGGGGATTTTTCTAGATCAAAAGAGCTATGTAAACACAAGACAACTATTTTTAATAAATGTAAGCAAATGTTGACTCAGACAGCCTTTCTTACAATAGCATCTGATGAAAGAAGCTAGATTGAAACCTGAAAAATGCATGTTTCTATTGAAAACCTAAAAAAGCTAGTAAAGTGAAAGAAAATTTTTGAGTAAATACAATAATGACTGTTTTGCATTTGTGATTTGATGTTAACCTTATGATGGCTAGGGGTTTTCTTAAGTGATATTAAGCATATGCTTCCTGTTTCTTTTCAAACAAAATTTGCCCTACTTTCCCCCCCGCCTTTTATTTAATGAACAGATGTGAAAGGACCGATCACATTATTTTTCTGGTGATCAGAAATAATGTTCTGCAAGTGAAGACAATTATTCTTGGAACTAACCAGGCCTATTTATGTCACCAAAATTTAGTCATCAAGATTTGAAAAATACATCTGCTTAAAGCACTGGGACCAACCCGTTGCATTCTGTAAACGAGCTGGCTGGCAAGAAATCTGACCACACATTTGAAGGAAAAGAATAGGTGCTCAACCAAAAGTTAACATGAGTATATTGGGGGGTAAAAAATCCACTAGAAAAGTGTGATAAGGATATAACTTTGAAGACAACTAGAGTAGACTCTTAAAGGGAACATGAAATCCCCACCTCCCATAATGTTCATATTAATGTTTCTGGAAGGGATTCTTTAGATTAACACAGGCTCTGTTCCCCCCATCTCTCTCTTCATCATTACCTTCCTTACAGACACTGTTCTTGCAGCCTGAGGGATAAATCCTACAGGATGCTGAGTCTTGTGGTCCCAGATGAGCAGGAGTGTGAGCACACAAGTTCTTCCTGCACTAGTATTCACATACCTACAACTCAGCACATCCTAAAGCCCTTGGTGGGACTAAGGCCAAGATGCTCATGCTTTCACAAGGTTCAGTTCATTAAAAAAAAAAAGTCCAACTGGATCTGATTAGGGAACCCAGTTTTTGGTCCAGAGAAGGCCACTGCTTATTTGCAGTAGTGTAATAAACTGCCTTAGCATGACTGAGTGAGTAAGCACTATCACACACTGGTCTGGGGCCAGCAGAGAACTGGCATGAGCCAAAGAAGAGCCTTCATCCTGCTATTTTTTGGTTACCCCAGTGTCACTGGGAGCCTGGATCTCTGGTCACGTCCCACAGTGCAGGCACCACCCTCCCTGTGAGCAGAACAGCCCCAGCCACATGATGGACAGAGGAGTCAGCAACAGCACCGGGAGCATTTCCACAGCCCTTCACTGTCCATCTGATGAGACTCAAATGGGAACAATCTCCATCTGAGAGCAGTGTCAAGTTCTGATTCTGCCTTTTTTCAGTGCTTTGGCTCCTCTGGAGACTGACACGAGCAATTCTCCTCATTGAAATGGGCACCTGTGAACCTCCCTGCTGTGCAGAGGGAAAGGGCTGTGCAAATACCCTGGCAGAGGTCTAATCCCCCACCCCTGCCATGGCTCATCTCCAGGAGAAAGAATAGGATGCCAAAGGAAAAGATGGAAAGGGAAGCACAATTTTCACCAGGCAGTGGCTCTGAAAGCTGTGAGCAGCATGCCATGATCACGAGCCACAGTCACCAGGTACTGAAATGCAGCTGGGGAGCAGGACACTGCACACAAGGATGGGACACTCACATGTGCCATTAAAGAGAAACACAGGCAGCCCTTCAGCTGACCCAGACTTCAGTAGGATTTAAAAGGTGGCATTAATTGTGGCTGTGTCATGCATGCTTGTAGCCAGAGCTATTCAGCCATCTTCCTGCTACAGTTTATAGGGAATAAGACATTTCCAGAGGACAGCCCTTTCCCCACTAAGGCATGTCTCCAAGGCTGGGGAGATGAGCTGCTTCTAAAGGTCTCTATTTCTGGAATTCAGATCTCCTAAATCCAAACCAAGTTCTGGCCCCACTGGGGGCTCTGACTGATAGGGATGGGATCCCAAATTGGGTTGGGACAGCAGGGTGGGTAAGAGGAAAACTGCTGATTGTGTAGTGCAAAAAGCAGCTGCTGGTGGGACACAGCTCCCCTCTGCAACCCTGCAGCAGCTGTCCAAAACCAGGCAGAGCAGGGCTGCAGCTGCTGTCCCTTCCATGGGGTCTTGGCTCTGGAGTTTGACACGAAGGAGGAAAAGGGGGCTCACTTGGAACAGGGGCTCCAGGGGGACCGTGGTGGTGTAAGCAGGAGGAGGCTCAATGCTGAAATGCAGCTGAGATTCCTCTGGTGCAGTTTTGGGGCCCTCTCAGGATGGGCTGTGGGCTGGAAGCCAGGAGATTTGGTTTTTATCCCCGAGTCACCACTGAGGAACCATCAAAACCTCGTTAAATCACTTTACTGCTACGACTCCCCTGACTCTGCTCTGAGTCAGGACCTTGGAGCATTGGTGTGACACCACCAGCATTAACACAACCTGAAGTGTTTTGCAGGCTCTCGCTCTGATCTGCAGGTCCCAATGATTCAGGCCACCTGCAAAACATCTCTGTGATGACAAACTGAGCCCTGGAGAGACACTGACCTGCAGAGAGGCTGAGCAGGGGCATCCTAAAGCCACAGGTGGGTCACATCCTTAAGGCAAAGTGGATCATCTGCTGTGGGGCCAGAGGAGGGGACAGGGATGGATGGATGGGGCAGTGGGGACTGCTGTGTCTGAGACAGGGAAAGGGGGGTTTGCTGTCACAGCAATGCAGCCTCAGGGCTGGGGAACACAGTGAGGCAAAGGTGGACAGGAGGATGCATCCAGCAGGTAGGGAATGAGCAGGTGAGAAACAACTCCAGCACAGCCCAAGGACCTTTTTCTGAGGTGAACTTCCAGTCTGTGGGAAGGATTCCTGCACCTCACGGTCAGATTTAGCTTTCCCCACCCCCAGAAGAGACTGTACATGGCCCTTCTCAATGTCCCACCCCAAAGTCCTTTAGGAAAACCCAGTGAATACAAATCCTACACCCACACCTGTGGCTGTGGCAGAATCAGGCCTGCTGCTCCCTTCCAAACAACTGCAGAAAGGTGTAAAAACACAAGAGTATTGTAAAAAACAACAACCTTTGAAGCACACCCTTTGAGTAATTACCCCATTCCCATCTAATGACTAAAAGATGTTATATTCCTCTCTGATATGGCAACAACAAAGCTTTTGACCTTATTAAAACCAGCCCATCAGGAAACTACATGTCATCTTTACAAACAAAACAAAACAAAACAAAAAAAGCAAAAAAAAAGCAAAAAAAAACCACAAAAAAACCCCAAAAAAACCCAAACAAAGGTAAAAAAAAGAAATTAAATTCTTTAAAATCCCTGTGAACAGTAATTCAAGATATTGTAGCTGAAGACCTGTGATTTGTAGTAGTGTCTGGGTGGTCCTGAGACAGGATGACAACATTAGCTCTTTTCTTTGCCCTTCTAAGAAATGCTTTGATGATTCTCTAATATCCTAAGAATATCCCCTGTGATTCTGCAATGGGACGAGGCAATCACAGAGCTGGGATAATGCATCCCAGTTTTACCCCAGCCCTTGCTAAGAGGGGATAGCTCAGAGCCCTTTGTTCCACCAGCTCTGCACTGACATCTGAGCCAGGATGTGCTCACCATAGTCTAAATAGTGATGTGGGCTCCAAACCATCCCCAAACTCACCCCCACCCACTGCACACATCTGGCTGTGTACCTGATTTGTGTGTGTGATTAAGGCACTCATCATCACAGCTCAAATAACCATGGACTTGTTCCACTGCTCCTTGGACAGATAATGACTGTATTATTGCAGCCAAAGTAAGCAAGAACATCAAGGGCACAAACACAGATGGGCTTAGCATTGGAAAAACCCAGCCAATGAAGATTTTTTGGGCAACCTGCTGATACACAACACATAAGGAGTTAATTTGATGAAGCTGCAACCAGGTGGTTTTGAACCAAATCCCAAGCATGAGCAGAATATCTGTTTTTTACCTCTATTTTGCAAACTGCCTGCTCTCACCAATAAAGCCCCACATGCTAAAGAATTTATGTTTTTGGGGTGGTCAAAACTGTAATCCATATTTTACATCTCAGGCTCAACCTTTCAATTAATTAGAACCAGAGTGACTCGCTCTGCCCTTTCCTCTGTGTACTCAAGTGTTTGTTTGGCATTGTGTGGGCCCTATGGCTCAAATATTTTTTGCAGATGCACAGAATTAACCATACATGTTTAGATGTGCTTGGGGAACACATACATTCGTAGAGATGTATATACTTGACCCTGTCACTTTTTTGTTAAACGCTGTAAAAGATATCGACTTTCACCTCCAGATTTTAAAATTATTTAGAATAGGTGGTAGTGGGGAAATACCTAACACATCCTGTCAAATTAAGTATTTTCTCGGAGACTGTTCTCTAAGATAAAATTATTTTAGCTATAGAGATGTCTGTGCAATGTATTAAGGAACAGAATGAACAACCAAAATATAAACTAGCTTAAATGGATGTCGAATATACTGCATTTTCCCACTTGATTTAAATTTTCTTTTTCCTTCTCCCTGTTCTTTTTCAATCTCCACTTAACAGTTTTTCTCTTTGCTTAGTCTGTATCACATTTTTCTTTCTAATTCACTGAGCTCCCTTTCTTGCTTGCTGCTTGTATTTTTCCAGTGTCTCCCTTAGTAAGAATAATTAAAGCTGGGTCAGATCTTCGAGCCTGTTATTTGGAGCAGTATTGAATTCAAGCTTGTACCACTGAATAAAAGCACTGGCCTCTTTTTCTTGCAAATAGACTCACATATAAAATAAAAATTAAAAAAAAAGGTTCACAGAGCACATCTACCAGGCACATTGAAGCACTGCATTGGCCACAAGGTTTGTGTTCCTCCTGCTGCTGGCAAAGCAAATATGGTGACAGCAGTCACAGCACAAGCTACTTTTCCTCAAGAACTTCCAAACCCTCTGAAAGCCTGAAGATGCCATCAGTGGCTCACAAAAAGCTGCTTGCTGGCCTGCAGGACTGCAAGGACTGAGAAACCTTTCCCTGCCAGGTGTCATAGTCCAGACCCTGAGGTGTCTCTGCAGATCTGAGCTTCTGAGAGCGTGGTGTGCAGCATATCTCTCCATGGTTCAGCCACATGAGGCATCCCTGGCACCCAGCAGCTCCCAGCCACTAAGCCTGGCTCTCTCAGCCTGGGCTCAGGCCCCAGGTATAAAGCTCACTTTGTTCAGTTAATTTATTCAGGAATTGTGAAGGGTTGATCTGAGCAAAACCTGAATTTGGCCTGGCATTTTCATAATTGCAGGAATCTGGCTTTTACAACATTAAAACCATATGAATTCAAATAGATCCTACTTCTCCTTCATCCCAGTGAGTAACTGGACTTAGACCAAAGCTGCCCTTTGGGATCCTGCTGGGTTTCCAGCCCGCAGCACACCCCACGCTCCTGGGAGTGTAAGGGAATTCAATTTCCTCCTGATTCACTCCACAATGAATCTGTCTTATTAGATACCACAATATAACTGTGGTTAAACCCCTCCCATAAAGCAGCTGCCCACCACAATAGTAATGTGGCCTTACTCCCTGTCATACTTTTCCTCACTTCATTTTCCAGGGCATGAAACTCACTAGTCAGAAGGGGAACAGCAAAATCAGAAACAAATCCCGTATCCTGTACCTTTTTCCTCTGGACTAGCACTGACAGTGAATTTTAAAGACATTTTCTTTACAGTAACTCACTGGAAGATGGAATTTTTTATATTTTATGGATTATATGCAACTTTGAGGAGCAGCAGATTTGTAATTTTCAGGGCTTAGATACTGCTAGATATGTAGGGCACTCAGATAAAAAATCCAGCTTGGGGTTGTGGCATTTGAGCAGGTTTATTCTGGCATTTTTTTTCCCTCGCTGAAGGAAAAAATTCTGTATCCAGAACTGCAATACAGGGAATGCAGGTACTTTACTACCCATTCATGTGTTTGAGGAATCCAACTCAGCCTGGGCATGAGCCCATTCAGCAATTTTTAGTGCCTGCAACTGCAGTCAGCCTTGAGTTAACACAAACCACACTCCTCACCCACCCTAAACTGCAGGGTAGATGTGCTACTGGGTATTGAATTTTCTCTGCCTGTTAAACCAGACAACAGATTTTTCAGCTGAGTGAACATAAAGAGTTTTGTAGAGCTGTGTTAAAATGCAGTTCATGTTTAGAGGAATTACCTGAGGGTACTGAGTGTATTTTCCCATCTTATCTGTTTGATAAGAGCCAGATAACTTTTATTTTGCGTGTGTGTGTGTGTGTGTGTGCAATAGATAATATGCCATGAGGAATCATTGTAAAGATTCCATGAAGCCAATGCTCAGAACATCTGGCTAGTGAAAGCCCTGGACATGGAAAATATAAATGTCAAGGCTCATATTTATAAATTGGAAGGGCCATGACGACATCTGCTAACAAGCTTTCTTCCAGAGCCCATTTGCTGTACATGGTTATTCACAGGCACAACAAAAACGTGCATGGATCACATGCATGGCCTGCCCTTCCTTTCAGGAACACACACTCCAATAGCACACAAATGCTCTCTTCTCACAGCACAGAAATACAAGTGTTTGCAAACCTCACAGCAAAGCTCTTGCATACCAGACCACAGTGGGACACACACTGCTGGAACAGGCTAAAAATAGCTACGAAAAAGCCTTGCATTAACACAGAAGACAGTCAAACTCAGAGTTAACTCTTTCAGTGAAATAAGCTCCCTCCTTTTCTGCCTCACTCTACAGAAGACACTTTGTACTATAAATCTAATCCTGAAGACTTGTTTTTATGCCTGAGTAGTTGTGGATGGGAATCTTAAGACTTTAAACAAAGACTGACCTATTTGACCATGGTAGCTCAATCCTAACATTAAAACTAACTACAGGTAAAGAAATGTGATCCTACATTTGTAACCACAGGCACCTTTTCTTCAGCTTAGTGCCAAATAAGTTCATTTCTGATGTCTGAGAAATAGAAAACTGATCCAATGCATGAGCATAAATGTTTTTGTAATGACTTATTATTGTAGGTGTATAGACCACAGTTCACCCCAACGCTCTTGGCACTGGCCACCACCACAGAGGCTGCCCACAAGGCTGTCAATTTGTCAAGAGAAGGAAAAGCATTAGCAGAAAGAGCCTGGACTGCTTTATGATATCCATGAATTTAGCAAAGAATGGATTCCATGCTGCCCGTCCAGTCTGCAGTAGAGCTGTACACACACACACCTGTATGAAAATGGTAGGAAAAGCAAAGATGATGAAGTAACATGGAGAAGATGCACCTCCTGGTCAAAAATTGAAGAAGGATGCCTAGCTCTGCCTCCCACTTATTGCAGTCTGCATTACTGTCAGGTGACAAGGATATATGAGATACAAGGGAGACATGTTCCCATCTCAAAGAGAGTCAGCTGAAGGCTGCAGGCTCCAAAATACCCCACTTTAACTGGCATGGATGGACTGCAAAGTGCAGTGTTTATGTGATCAAAGCCTCCTGCAAAGTGAGCTCAGAGAGGTGGAGGTGAGTGCAGCAGATGGAGATGCAGGAGGGGTCCCTCCCTAATCCTTTCTCCAGGGCCCATACAAGCATGTGCAGCCAGAGTTTAAAAGGGCAGGTAGAAAGAGCACTGAAGAAAGAGAATATTTAAGTAGGAAATGGAGAAAGATGGAACTGTAAAGATAACAGGTTGTAGAAGTCCTGGCCGTGGATGAGGAAATGAGGCTGCACTGTCTGAGAAACAGCACAAGTAGAGATCACAGAGGAAGGAATCATCTAAACTGAGCTGCTGCTGCTTCTTGAAACTGAATCCTAAGAAAACATTTTGTTTGTGCTGCTTTAGACAGATCTTCGGCAGCTTTACAAAGTTAGCAGTAGTAGGACTGTGTTCAGCCCCAGTCAGAAATACATCAAACTGGGACAGATATAAAAAGATATTATAGACTATCTTTACTCAAAGCATATCAAATAAGAATTAGAAAATGAGAAAGGAAAATAAACCTATTCATAGGCTCCATAAAACATCTTGTATTGTATTTTCAATCTTAATCAGCATAGAAGAGGAAAGAGCAGAAAGTGCTCTTGGATATCCAGTGCTGAAAAATACCTCATGGTTCAAAAATCCTAACTTGTGTGCTCCAATTATGTTACTCGTTCGCCTTCAGAAATATGGATTTAATATTCATGATGGATTTAAATTTCACTAAAATAAAATACCTAACATATTACCAATAGAGAATTTAGTTTAATGAAACAAAACTGAAATCTATACACAAATTACATTTCCAAAAGGCTTTTGTGTACTTTAATGATTTTACTTTCAGGTATTTATAACTTTCATTAAACCAGCATTTGCATACTGCTTCATATGAATTGGTCATACTGGTGTGAGACACTTAAGCAGTAGTGGAAGTAAACATGCAAGGCTTTTTCTTGTTTTTCTCTAATTTTATCTGCATTTGTTTCATCCCACAGTGGCAGCACACTATTCAGAATAACAGAACAAAGTAAAACACATGGTTCTTTTTGTGTGTTTAGCAGGTAAAAGTGAGGCTGCACATCTATCCAGCCCCATCTGGAGGTTAACAAATTAACTCTTTGACTTTACAAGGGTAAAGTAGTTATCAGTCACGGCCGGCTGACAGGGAAGGTCTATTAGCACAGAGATGCTACAGGTTTGGACATGAATGTCAGGACTTCCTGTCATTACTGAGATGCATTAGAGCTGTGTGCTGAAGCTGGGTTCCACAGCTTTAGTTAATATATTCTGTGCACTCTGACCAACCTGATAATCCAAGAAGCCTCAATAAAAACCATCTTGGGAGAGAGGATATGTCATCACCATATCATTTGTTACAGTCAGGAGATTTACCTCTTGTTTTTACTGCACTGAGTTACACCGTGCTCCAATTTTACTTTCACTGGAGGGCTCGTGTACCTGGGGCTGTTCAAGGGGCACAATGAAAGAACTGCCAGAGCCAGTGCTTGTTTAAAGGAGGCATTGAGCCATCTGCTCACCTTAAAGGGGGATCAAACAGAAACAGGAAAAAACTGAGGGGAACATGCAGTATTCCCTACACTTGGCTCTCTGCTCAGGAGGAGCTGAGGATAACTTCACAGAAGCAAGATGGCATGTCTGAGAGAGGCAGACAGTGCTGGGAGAAAGAACCAGCTGATGCACTGCTACACTGCCCAAAATGTCTTCTTCTGGACACGTATATCCACCAGGGTTCAAAAAATATTGGGCAAACTAAAAGCAGAATTTAGGCCAGTTCAAAATATAAAGGTTCACCTTCCACAAAGGAACCAGGAGACAGAATTTGTCCAGGAGGTGTTTTGGGACCACTCCATGCCACAGAAAGCTCTTGCACCCAAACTGACGAACCCTGAGGTTCTTCTGATGACTGCAGATATTTGTATGCTACTCCCTGGAGCCTGGGGACACTCAGTGACAGGGACTGGGATCAGGGAAGATTCCCAGGAAGGAAATCCTGCGGGGAGAACGTGAAGGAAACAGACAGAAGTGCTGGAGGGAAGTCAAGGGGAAGTCAAGTCAAACCACACAAGCCAGTGAAGCCCCAGTCAGCAGTGAGGTGGGACAATGGAGGGAAGGTGGGACTCCCAACACACCCACACTCTTGCTGCTCCTGGCTGCTGGAGCAATCCCACAGGGAGACAGGTTCACCACAAGATGGAGAGGTCCTGAAGATGTGTCCTCATCCCTGGCTGAACACAGGGCAAATAAATGCAAAGGTGACACTGCTTCCTTGGCTGCACAGGCTGGAAGAGGCAGCGATCCCCCTCCCCAGGAGCATCAGGAGGCACTCCCTGAGCAGTGTCCTGACCAGGGAAGCAGACAGGGTAATTTAAACAAACAAGGCCCCAGTGATGGAAATTTCAACCTCAAAGCTACCATATGGAGGGAAATCATCTGACCACAATTTACCTGTTAGACTTCAAAGGTGTCTAGGTCTCCTCTAAATAAAAGCAGTCTTTTCTTTAATGAAGTTAAGTACTGTATTTCAGCACCATGTGTTGTGAAAAGGAAGCAATTTGGATTAATTTACTGAAATTTACCTTTCAGATGCAGTTAAGTGGAATTAAAAGTTTGTCTGAGTTGACAGAGTTCTGTTTTCCATCACTGCATTGTCTTGAAAGAAAGGATAACAGGCTAAGTGCTTAAATTCCATCCAAACTGATAAGGTTCACTCTGTACAGGCAAACTCAGTGTAGTTTATTATGTATTGTCTCCCTTCATCCATCACTGCTATACATTCTTCCCCCCTAAAATAACTGCTTCTTCCAAAATAAATTGATATTTGTGATGTTATTGCATTCATCTGAGGTTGAATAGTCTGCAACAGGCTATCAGAGAGCTGCCATTTCTACTTACAGGAAGAATTAATTTCATTTCCCACTAATGGCAGCTTCTGCAGGGCTGAGCTTACATCTGCGACTTAGAATTCCTTTTTTTCTCTTCTGAGAACAACTCCTTTCCATTAATTTCTTTCCTGTTGAAGTGTGTGTGTCCTTAACCTCTTTCCAAACACCACCTTCACCCAGATCTCTTCCTTAGCAATGGGAATTAACTTGCCCATTACATCCTTTCTTCTTTTTTTCCTCCCACCACTGTACTTTTCTCTTTCACATCCCTTAGCTGCCATTGCTCTTTCCAAACCTCACCCCTCCCACAACACCCTCCCAGTTATTAGGTCCCCTCCCTCCTTTTTCCCAGGATCTTTCCTCCCTCCTCACCTTAGGTCCCAGGATAACTCCCCCCAGCACCTGGGAGAGGTTCTCTCTTCTCCTGGACTGGGTTTGTTGGTAGCCTTGAACCATTTGCCTGCTACAACAAAAGTGTAATCCTGATCTGCTCCTCACTGACCACTCTGAAACCTCACAGGCATTTCTCTATTCTTTCAATTAACTGAGCATCTCGTCATGAAAAGCCAGTGAATGATCTGTAATTAATTATTTATATTACATGGGGAAGCCTAGCTAACACAGTGTCAACAGGAACAATGACACTCTGTATGCCAAACTGCAGCCTTGCAGCCTGAGGGTTTTGCCTCCCCTCCCTGCTACCCTAGCTGAATTTTGGCTATGGGAGATAGCCAGGGTCTGAGTTTTGTCTAAGTTTGAATTTCTCCCAAGGACAGACTTCAGATCTGCACATTTCTGCAAAATCAAGTAGTTGAAGAAAAAAAAAAATCTTGCTACTTGAAATCTCCATTTAATTTTGATTCTTGACAAGCCATTTCAAACAGAAACTGCAGTCAGGCAGGACTTTTTCAGTTTGTTTAGATTTTGGGGGAAGGAGGCAGAAGGGAGAGGAAACCACACATTTCATCAGCATTTTTTATTTTTTAATAGCCTTCAGTGCAGCCGATTACCCAGGAGATCAGCAAATCTTAGCTCTGTCAAAGACAGGGAGGAGACAGAGCAGAAGCTTTCTCATCCTCCACAGCAGTACTAACCCTCAACACACAAATCTAAACTGTCCACCCAGGGGTGCCAACTCAAATGCCTCAGCTGTTAAGACAGAACAAAAAGAAAAGGACAATCTCCAAGGTATAACTGAAAGCAAATACTAATAATGATGTGTGGCATTAAATGATGACTCATTTTTGATGAGGCCATTTCAGATTGTAGCCATAACCTTGGATCAGACCCGAATGATTGTGAGAGCTGAAGTCTTAGTGGAACCATTAATTATGGATTTCCTGGCTTTTATAGGTTGGACTCAGACCTTTGATGTTCCTTTAAGATTGTTCTCCTGTGTTCATTTCCTTTGTTTCTGAGTTGGTAGCTTAAGAAAACACCCCAAGATTTCCATGGAAGTGTATGAAATCGCCTAGAAATGCGTAGTCCATAAAAGCCCTGCAATTCATGGCTCATAAAGTCCTCTAATCCACGGTCAATAAAGCTTTGGAAAAGAGCTGTATGAACCACAGGCATTTCACAGTTCAATGAGGTTCATACAGGAATCAATAACCTGGTTTAAATTTGCCTGGATTTGTCCTCCACCTGTATATTTCTCTTTGACTTTCCAGGTTGAAAGGCAGCTCCAAGAACTGAGTTCTGGGGACCTTGCATGGAAACAATGAGCTTTAGGCAGCTTTCCCCCAAAAGCCATAGCAAAGACCTAAATCCCTCTGCATTGTCTCAAAGGTGAACAATTCAAGTTTCAGGTGACAACTGGTGAGTTAGGGAACTGGAAGAACAGCTATTTGGAAGGACAGGCCATAGCTCAAGTTAATATTAAATGCAGAGACCTCAGTCCATACAGAACATTCAACTGAAGCGTATGCAAATGTACAATGGATTTTTGGGACAGGCCAGAGCAAGAACTCCCTAGTACACCAATTACCCTTCAAAAATGAGTGCTAAGCCTCACTGCTGAAACATTACTGAGGCAATGTAAAGAAGTCCATGTTTCTTTCCTGCACAGGTTAATACTCTACTGCCTGTACGATCAGCCACCCTGCTTGTTTCCTCCCAGAAACGATCACCATGCAAGGTCTGGTCACAGACACATATTTCTGCTCTATTCTTGCCAATCAGAAAGGAACCAGTTGGAGAGAACTCACTGTTTATTGCTTTGTGCAGGGTCCAGCTTGCAATTAATGCTGATGAAACCCAACTGCCAAAAGCACAATATGCAGCAGCTGGTTTATGAAAGTTGAGACCCCATCCAATTTATGGGGAAACCAGAGCTGGTTGTGAGTCTCTGATTTAGTGAATTCGTATTTTTTGTGTTTTGCATTTTTTGTTTAGCTTTGTTTCCAGGAAAATACCAGAAGTTACTCCAGAACTGTAGAAGCACTAAAACCATCCAAAAGCACTAAGGCAGGCTTCCCTTCTTCCAGCCTTTCCTCATTTCTAGGCCTGTGATCTCCCACTAGTATCTCCCTGGGATCTTTCAGCAAGGCAGGCACCACACAGTGTCTGCTTCATCACCAGTGTGGTGGGAGCGGAAACTTGTGTTTCCTCACCCCAATCTCCACCCTTATGAAATAGAAATAGAGGGATAAAAGGCTTTGATTCAGATGAAAACTTACAGGAGCACAGAGAAAGTAATTTAGCTCTAACCTTCAGAACTACCTCTTATATACCTTTCCTAAGAACATTTAATAAAACCTGAAAAAGGTGTAAAAATCCCTAAGCAGCACTTTAAGATCTCAGTTGCACATTTCCACTGCCAATATCCAATATCCTTTCTGGATAGAAAGGATAGGGGTTGGAGGATTGTGCCCAAGTGCCAGGCTCCCACCAGATCTATTTAAGCACCTCACTTGTACAACACATGAGGAACTGGATCACAGACCCCTGTGAAATGTTGGAACATCATGGGACACCACAAGTCAGCAGCCCCCAGGCAGAAGGACAGAAAAGTCCCTTGTATTTGAAGCAATCATCTATGGTGAACCAAATGCCACCTAGTACATGCTTAAGCATCCTCTGTGTAGGGGATCCAACAACTGAACACACTTTGAAAAGAAAATACATGAATCCTTCTTACCAGGCTGGCACTGACCTCAGAAACAGCCTTGTTACATTAAGATTAATATGCATCACCTTAATAGCAACCCTTACATCATGCACCCTGAGAAAACAATAAACTACAAAATATGAGGTAACTGCTCCATTAAAAATAATGAATAAAAATAATAGTAATAATAATAAAAATCTGAAAACACAAATACATGAAGCTTTTTTCCCTTAGCAAAGGGAGAAACCTCTGAGAGACTTGAAAGGAATTTAGGTGCTGTGAAAATGGGAATACATAATGCTCACAGACAATCATTACATGTGTAGGTGAGCAGTCAGTTCCCAACATATTACTTATTTCCTTTTACTTGTTGGAAGATCAATAAACATTGTGGCTGTTTATCTGCCCATGACTTGGCCTGGATAAAGGCACTAAGAGCTTTAGACGTGGGAGAATAAACTGCACAGGAATCCTAAAAGCACACATTGAGAAGCCCTGGTCAAACATGAAGGCTCTTATTCAAACACTGAATGGGAGTTTTTAACCTCAGACCAAGACTGGAATAGCCATGGAAAAGTGCCTACCTCCATCCTCTTCACATAGAGGATTTAATTAATTACTTCATTTTGCCTCAGTATGCTATTTTCAATGAAGTATGAGATATTAAAACATTTCAGCCCCACAACATAGTTAAGCAGGTTAAAAGTCAGATTAGTCAGAACCTTAAAAACTCTAAGGAATATTCTGTAGGGCTGGAAAACGGGCAAGCCTTTGGGATGAAAACTGCTGGTACAGATGTACAGAAAAGAATCATTGGAAGAAAAAGGACAAGCACAGAATATTTTCTATTGTTTTTCTTTTTTTACTTTTTGATAAAACATGCCTATGAGCATGCCTGTCTTCCTCCCAGCTCTTCATTAGGCTGCAAAAACATGATCTCACTCCCTGCATCTCCCAGTTAGCCTTCCTATGGTCTAATCAACAAGAGCTGGGATCTGCAAAGAGCATCGAGTTAGGAGCCAGCAGGAAGAGGACAGGGACCACAGCAGCCATGACTCACCTGTCTTCTATCCGAACCCAGAGGTCATTGAACTGCCTCTGGCGATGGTGTTTGTGCTGCTTCTTGTGCCATTTCTTCTGCCTGCCAAACTCCTCCAGCTGGCTGATGCTGTCAGGCAGCAGGAGGTGAGGAGACAGGCTGTCTCCTTCATCCATCTGCTGTGGCTTCAGGGAAGGAGATGCCAGTGGGACCTGCTCAGAAAGCTGGACAGGAGGCAGGGCTGTCACCGAGGGTCCCTCCAAGGCTGGGCTTGTCTTTGTCGTTCTTGAACTGCAAAACACAACGTTTAAATATGAGTAAAGGAAGAAGGGTGCCAAAACAAAGGTGAAAGCCGGAGACTGCACTGCTTGGTGTGTGCCCCTGACTGCTGAGAAGGTGCACAAGGCTTGTGCCCTGGGGCAGGAGGTAAAAACAGTGCTGGCGTTTCCCAGGAAGCTTTCAAGTAAACACTTAACTGAAAAACAGGGAATGGCAACAGATACTCTACTGCTGTTTTCTGGCATTTTAATGACTTCTTAGAGGCATTAGAGTCTGTGGTAGGGGTTAATGTTGCCTTCTCTCCTGGGCTGAGGGTTGAATGACAAAATTCTGTCTGAGATGGCAAATGACTCTCTTTGAGGAAAACAGATACCTGAAGAGAAGCTGATCTTAAATTAATGAGACAGTTATCTCTTCTTTTTTTCTTTTTTTTTTTTTTCCCAGCTTTGGATATCATCTATAGAAAACAAACAATTGTTTTAACTGCAACAAGAATTATGTCTCCTCATCCAGTCAGGACTGGGGACAGGGAAGCCTAGGCTGATGACAGAAGGATGGAAGCTTGGCAGCTGGGATGGGATATGTGAGACCTGAACTCCTGCAGGTAATGAAGAAAAAAGGCGTAAATGACCTGTCCAAAGCCTCCTTGAAAAAAATTCTGCCAGAGCTTTTCAATCCTGTTTGAAGTATTACCAACCCTTGTACATGATTGGAATGATGCAGAAAAAGATCTTTTATTTTCATCTTCTAGAGTTCCGCTGATATTAGAAGAAAGTCAATATAAACTCTCTCCTTTGGTATGTAGCCATGTGAACTTACTGCGATCTAAGATAGCTGAAACAAAAATCTAATAAACCAGGACTGACATAACTTCAGCAGAAGTTCATATTGAGCCTTAATTGCAAGAAGTTTTCCTGTCCCTAGGATGGGCAAATGAGTTGTACGTACAGAAAATGGGAGAGAATTAATAGGCAATATGAAGCTGTGGTCTGCAAAACTATTTCTATTACATGAATGCTATGACTTTTATGACAGAAACAATTAAAGCCACGTGAAAGATTTTGCCTCCTGAGTGAAACCAGTAAGACATTTTAATGAAAAAGTAATAAAAAATCCTAAACTTCATTGGTGACAATGTACAAAATGTGCCGCAAGTGAAACCACATGTTTCATTTATGGAACATTTTGTTCTCTTCCAAAAAAGTCACATCTACTAGTAATGGAAGCTTTTTTCTTTTTGACTTTCTTGAAGTCTGTTACAACACCACTCTTGATGGTCACCTCTATTTCCACTGCATTGTGTTTCATCCAAAAGTCCTTCCAATACCTGCTGATAATTAATTATTGTTACCATGAGATTCACTGGCAAATACTACAGTAACTTTGTCACTTGTAGCCAACATTCGTGAAGTTCTTCAGAGATCATACAAGAGATAGAGAAAAAAAAAGTTTTCTAAAACTAATTTTAAAATTCTTCATGATGGTTTTATTAATAAAACATACAAGAAAATCCATTTTTTTTTCTTCTTTTCCCAAGCATTCAGACTCCCAGTGAGTCCTTTCCAAACTCATTCATAGTCACTCCGTGCTCTATTTCATATCACAGATAGATCTGCGGTTCTGAAGCTTTTTCCCCATTAAAATTTTCTTTCATGTTTCATGTTGAGGGCAAATTTTACCCAGTATAGCAATATCCTTTGAGAGTTCTTGGTGTTCTCCAAAGCCTTTAAGAATTCCTCAGCTGTGGCACAGGCTCATGGCTGAAGCAAAGCCATCTCCAGACTCAGGTAAATGAAGAGGCACTCACAGGGTTGCACTGGGGGGACCTCTAAGGCCACAGTGGAGAGTTCTTAATTTTTATCCAAACATGATGGTGGATCAGTGAAGTATCGACATCCAAATGCAGCTATTCAGCAGCTTGGAGAATAACAAAGTGTGAGGTTGGACAGGAGAGTTTAGGCAGGTAGGAAGGACCTGGACCAAGCACCTACAGACACCATGTGGGTGCTGAGATGGCAGCAGAGACCAGTGGATGGCAGGAAGCCATTGGAACAGAGCTGTAGCCAAGATTTCAGTTTCCATTGACTTCCTTCTCCATGCCTCATGCTCTGATCAGTCAGTAACTCCCTGAGATGCTGCAGGCAGGAGCAGCCCTCCTTGTGCCAGCTCAAGGCTGGGACTGCTCTTTGGTTCCTTGAGTGGTCTCAGGGATATCTGAACACGTGCTTTCCACCTTTTAACACCTACTATTTTTCTTACACGTGTTTACCTTGCTCTGAGCTCCCTGTAAACTGGAACCAGTAGAGAGGTGTTTTTATGGGTTGAGATTTTACAAACCACTTAAGACGACTAGCAGCTCCCTTCTTATTAAAATTAATGACTTTGGGCATCAAAATCCCAGTGGTGGCTTTGAAAGTTTCTGCCTTAATTGTTTCCACTACTGTCACATGAGCCACAGGTTGTAAACTTGATATTTCAGAACATTCTTTGGGAAGAGAATAAATAAACACTGGAGAAACGTTAAAATGCTGTAACCTTAAGAGGGTTATAAACTAACCACCAGCATGTTAGAGTTGAGTCAGGGGGAATAGATCCACTGTGGCAACTGCATATTACATTTGGTTGATATTTGTTCCATTATGCCTGCACTAGTATTTTTTTTTATTTATTAGTAAATGCTAATAATTGCACCAAGACCTAAGAGGGACTTCTGAAAGCTGTACGTTGATGCATGTTGCTCCTCTATAAGAAAGGAAAGTTAGTTTTAAAATGATTTAATAAATCAGTTCCAATATTTATACAATATTATATATAAAAATAATAATTACAATAAAAATAAACAACAAATATTCTAAAAATACAATTAATTAATAATCAACTTGTTCTTTTCAAATATGACTGTCATCCTACAGACAGTCTATCAGAAGGAAAATCAAAACAGAATAGGGATATTTCATCTGAATATATTGCAAGAATATTTAAAGATGTTACTTTAATGTAAGAAAGATTTCCTATAAAATGATAATTACCCCACTGATTTCAGTAAAAAAATATTAATACGAAAAGCTTGAATTTACTGATATTCTGGATTTTTTTCCCCTAAAAAATTAAGGCAAAAACCTGCCATCTGCAATCAGATACTTGGACAATCGACCTTTGCATTACGTGAAGCTTTACTGTTAAATTCAACCACTCATTTCATGGACTATTTCGTGCCTTTCCCCTGGTCTCAGTCTCTGTGTACTCTGTTAGCACAGCTGCACTGTGTGAAACCATGGGGATATAATGGACTTTTTTTTCCATTCCTTCACCACTGCTGAGACAGCTTTTCAAGATACATAGTTATTTTTAAAGCCAGGGAAAAAGCAAGGCGAGTTTTCAGTTTGTGAGGCCACAGTGCCTTTTCTGAAGAAAAAGTGAGAATGTACCACCCAAATATCTTGGTCCACACAAAGATCTCAGAGATTTTTCATGAATAACTTGATACAATTCCAGGCTTAGAGGTTCCACCCATTTTTAAATGCATCATTCCCACACAGGGTGGTCTTGGAGAAATGAAAATTATTTCAGGCCCTTAGGTGGGTTTTTCTCATCTCTGACCTTAATTTCCTTCCCTGGGATGTACAGTCCTGCAAAACAAGTTCTCCGAAAAAATCAAGTCCAAATAAGAAAACTTTGGAGTCTCAACAAATATCCTATGTGGCTTGGTCCTAAGGTACAGAAAACAGTGAAAACAGGAAAACATTTATTCTTGCTAATTCTTGAAAATGCTTAATCCACAGACAAAGACCTCTGTGGTTTTCTTTCACTTCTGGTGAAATCCTCCATCCTTTTCTAATTCTTTTCAAGAATTAAAAGAACAAAACAAAACATGTAAGTTGTTGGACTGAGATGGATGTTCCATTAGGCTGTCTCAGCATTTCTCTCTCTGCCTTGTGCTCTGCAGTGTCACTCTGTGCTGGCACTGACCATTGAAAATTGACTCATTGCTGGGATTTGTTAGGGTTATTGAGTGGATCTGGTCAGAAAAAATGACGTTAACACCATGATGTCCTGCAATGTATTATTTTTTATAATTCCCAGGCTTAAAACTGCACAGATCAGGCAGGGCAGACCCCAGTAACACCTCTGCCCCTGACCTACCAGAGCAACACCAGCAACATTTGGATCGAGTCCCATCAAGCCTCCCCATGGGCTTCCACAGGGACAGGGAGGGACTTGCCCTTGCTGTATGCTTCTGCTGATGATACACATCTTCCAGACAACTAAATCATCTATCTAAATTTTTTCAGCAATCTTGTGGTAACATCTCTGTTCCCTCAGATATGTGCAGAATCTTCTGAAATCCCAGCCTGCCGATTTGTTATTTGCATCCTGACTTTGCAGCACGAGCGATGGAAAAGCTTTGCTCAGAAGACTGCCATGCTTTGCACGGGCTTCCAAGCACAGCAACATCACTGAGGTTTTCTTGCTTCAGTTCTCAGAACTGTCAGACAAGGGGAGATTTTGTTTCATCATGAGAGAAACTGCGGTGATAGCAAGGAATGTGCGATGTGGCAGCTTCATCCTTGTGCCACCGTTCCTGGGACGCAGCCGGCTGACGGCCAGACAGAGAGTTAAAAGCATTTTATTGTGGATGGATTCTTGTAAATTCCACTTGGGGTGTCTTTGTGAAGGCAGGAATTCGTCAGCCCCTCGCACGCACCCTCGCTCCCCTCGCCACAGGCCACGGAGACATCTGCTCCTGGCTTTGCTTTCCCTACACAACTCTCTGACAGTCATGCACACCCACAACATGGGCACCACAATGTCCTGTCCCACAAAGGCTTTTGGGGTTTTTTTCCCCCTCTTTCATGCTAGGATGAAGCTCAGACTTTGAAAGCTCTTGGGAGAGAAACAAATAAAAGAACAGAGAACAGGCAGAAATCCTAACCTGCCCCAGCATGGTTTATAGGGACTCTTTCCAGTGGTGGGAAGTGTGGATTGAGAGCAAAGACTCACATAACCAGGTGACACCATGGACATAACATCCTCCAAGATGAAAAGCATAAATACATTTTACTGCAAAAGAGAGTAACTGCAAAGCAGTGATCAGAGAGTTAGGTTTTCCCCATATTTAAACTTTATCTGAGCTGCTTCAGGCTAAGTGCTGTAAATTACTCAGGATGAATTTGGGCTCAAGAGACAGCAAAAGATAAATCCCTGGTTACTCCTGTAATATCCCTGATTATTCACTCACCTGATCAGCTTAATTATAATGAGGTTATTTTATTTAGCATGTAGTTGCCTAAGGCCTGTACACTAAAGTTAAAACTTAACAGAATTTGGAAACGAAGTTGTTTTTTCATTTTTTTGCACCATAGTCAACTACATCTCATGAGCACTCAAATTAGGTTAAGTAGTTAAATTAGATTACAGTCCACCCCAAACTTGGATGATATCTCTGTGCTCTGAATCCATGTCAGACTATTTCTCTGGGAAGAATCACTGCTGCTCAAGAACTGTAACCTTAGTTTGAAAGATAATTTAGTCCTCAGCATACACACATATATATGTATAACTCTGTGCATAAATGAAATGAAAAGTTTGTGATGTGAAGATATTCACATGGACCTTAATGTTTTCCTTCCCACTTTGAGTAACTATAAAGTGAGAGGAACAAGTAAAACTTTTGTTATCTATTCTATTTCATTAGAAGTGCAGCTGGTCTAAGGCACAGGAGAAGAAATGCAACTTTCTGCACTTGAGAGGCTGAATTTCCTGAAAAAAGAGAGGGCAGCTGTAACATTTGTAATGTGTCATTTCCACACTTTCATATGAATTCTTTCAGAAAACTCAAAATGCTTCATTTCAGCATTTTCTGAACAAAGCTCCTAATTTTTTTTAGTCTTCTGCTTTCAAAGACTTACATGCTACAAAATGCCCTTTTTTGTTCAGAAATTGATCTCAATTAAAAAGAAAAACCCAACTAATACATAAAAATGACAAAACCCAACAAAACCCAATTCCTGCCTTTAAAAGCAACCTTAAAATATTCCATTTCAAATTGCTCTGAACTCATTTTCCCTTCTCGATTTTTTGGTTCAGTTATTGAACTGAATAATCCTTTGTTTATGCATCTTTCATGAAAACTCTGAGAGCTGCACACTCCAGCCCCAGAGGATGGGCTGTGCCCTCAGAGGAAGGATGGGTTGACCCTCCAGTCTTGTTTCCATTTTCCACATTAATGGCAAGTAAGAACCTCCTTTGCTCATGGTACACAAACCTCACCTCAGGCTCTATTCCCTAAATCTCCACAGCCAATTTATTACCAACATACCAATTTACTGCTAAGCTATTTATGCCTGGCTAGTTCAGTTTAAGCAAAACATTCACCATATAAATACCTTTGGTGCCTCGCTGTCTTATGGAAGTGGAACTTAAAGCTCCTTGGATAGAATCCCTACCCCATAGGTCCAGATGGGCTTTTTCCTGCTCAGGCATCCAGGTTCAAGATGGGAACACAGAGATATGCAGCTGTCCTGGGACACCTGGAAATGTCCTTCACAGAGGAGAGAGAGGTCTTCACACTGAGATGACAACTCTGTCCATGCAGCACCCCAAGGCTTGCTACATAAAGTTGACTAAAATGTTTTATTGTCTTATAATAAGATTTTGACTGCCATTTGCAATGAATTTTAAGAAGCTGACTGACAAAAAACCAAACTAAACTGTCTTCTCCATTTGATTCCACAGTAGAATTACAGCTAATATACAACTGTTCGTACCTTGCTCATTTACAGTCCAAACTGAGTTCTGCTCCCAGATTGTCTTCACTGGGAATTAGTTTCCCTTCTTTGCTGGATCCTCCAGAGAGAACATCTATCTACAGAAGTCCGTATTCTCTATAATATCTTAAAAATAAAAACTCTCTACAGAGACAGCTGAGCAAGGCACCAAATGCTTAGCTTGAGGGACTACAGCATTTTCACTGACTTCAGACTGAATAAGGGCAGATTATTCACTATTTGTCTGGTGCTGTTTCCTGCACTTCCCTCTGATGCTCTGGAAGCTGAGTCCTGCCTGAAGTGAGGTACTGGGTGGATCACAGATCTGTGCAACCACAGCAACTTGTGTTCCTGAAGTACCTTGTTCAGCCAAGGCTTTTACAGTTGCAAGACACAGATAACGTGGGTTCATAAAGCTGCTATCACCAGAAGGAGAGAGACACAGACCACTTAAATCCAGCAGCAGGCTTAAGTGTGGAACTAAAGAGCCATAAGAAGACCATGTCTGCAAGAGACTCCACATTTCTGTGACACTAAATCCACTTTTCTTCTCTGCAGCCAACACTACAAAACATCTGATCTGCTCAGTCATTGGTGGCTGCTGAGCTAAAAAAAGGAACACAGAGACACTCTGACTTTCTCAAAAATATTGTCAGAGCCCATTGGCCTTGCCCGTATCACAGTGCCTGAGTGTTTCCAAGAAAAGAACAAGACAGTTGTCAGAGTCCCTATTCAGGCAACACTTCAGCCTGTCTGTGGGCATTTTCACTGCACATGAATGGACAGAGCCCTCAAAATGTGATGAAGGCAGAAGAGTTCTCCCTCCAAACCCCACTTGCTTTAATGTCTAGTGCTGTTCTGTCAACTCTAATGCTAATGGATTTCACATAATGTCTCTCTATATATCAGCCTCATATCACAGAGGGTTCTCTCTCTGTATCAAGTCATGCTGATGAAACTGCTTGTATCAAATGCTCATTTCTGTCTGACAAAGGCATCCTTCACTAAAATTCTTCATTAACAAAGCATGTGCATTTCTGCTGAAACCTAAAGGAGGAAAAGAAGGTTTTATAGTCTGTTCTTGAGTTTGCTAATTGAAACTTATGAGACCAGACCTTGAATATCTAGGAGGCATGTGAGGCCATATGAAAGACTGATTTTTAATGAACTCAGGCAAATCTCACTGTTATAAAGAACAGGCTCCAGGTCTTCCTTCCTTAAAACAGGAAAACTTGCACTGACCCCAGAAAATATCTCTCCTTCACTGAAATGTCTATGATTATTATTTATATTGTGCACTTAAGAATCCCAGAATTAAATTATGCATGATCATTATTTTTATTGGAATATTTAAGAATCCCAGAACTAAATTATGAATTCATTAAAGAGCTCCACCTCAGCAAGCTGAGAGGCAAAGGGCGTGAGACAATGACAAGACAGTACAAAGGTGACAGCCCCTGCAGCCTCCTTCCCTAACTCTGTTGGAGACCTCATTGCACAGGAGTTCTAGGGGCTCACCTACCTCCATTATATGTGCATATCTGTTTGTTTGTTTGCCCTGAAATGCTTTATCTAAGTGCCAGTTGTCTAAGAGGGTATCACTTCTGAGTACTTGTAGCACTGCCTGGCTACGGAAAAACATGTAATACAACAAGCGTAACAGACGTCAGAGACTCATCAAAATTATGCCTGGCATCTGGCAAAGGTTCCAGCAGTCATGTTAGCTTCTTGCCACTGCACAAAGCTGACCACTGAGAGTGACCAAACTAGGACTTCTCATGAGGTGGTGCTGTAATACAGCTCAAACTGCAGGAAGGTCAGTGCTGTTGAAATGATGCCCATGTGAGATGTTTTAATTAAAACTGTGCACAAGCCTGTTAATTCTGAACAGAAGGGGAGGCTACTCTGTCCCTCTGTTGCCTTCCTTTTCTAGTAAGAATTCATCTGACAGCCAGTCGGAACTGAATTGTCCCAAGTAGCACACAGATAAAAAAAGTGTATGTCCTTATGAAAAGAAGCATGATGGAGTCAGGCTTTATGAGGAAAGGTTCAGCCCTTTTCTGTACACCACAGTACAGAACAATTAGGGCTACAGGACTTATAGACCTCATCAGGGTTGCTGTTCACAGACTGATCAGGGCTTCTTAGAAAGGCAGGAGAGGTAAAGAAGGAGGCAAGTGCAACAGTGCACCCCAGTAGTGAAAGAGGAAGAAAACAAAATCCATCATCTAATTTGAACCACTTCTGGTTGCCTGTGGATTTCATTTGATGCCTTCCTCTGACATGAGTGGAAATTGCTGACCATTCAGCAATGCCTGCAATCCGTATGAATGCTTGAATACATAGAAATTGCCCTAAATTCATGGCTGCATTTGTGAAACAAACAAATGAAACCCTTGTTACCTCTGCTTTCTTTCAAGTCTATGTCCTTTCTCTTTAAGGGAAATGTTTCTAAAATTGCCTCAGTGATTTAAAACCTCAGTGCCTGCTAAATGTCAACAGAAGCTGCAATTCCCACCTAAAACTTAATCTACATACAAATTTGATACAAGTGCAAAATTACCATTTAACATTAGCAAGAAACTCCATGCCTCTAAGGAAGAAAGATTTTTTTGTCACAAACTCAAAGCCAAGTTTGTTTTGACAAAATGGTGGCAAAAAGTGAATCTGTGTCTGCTGAATTCACTGACTGTAGGCCAGCAAGTGGAACCACACACTGCTCCTGGGAAAAGGTCTTCAGCCTAGGAGGCACTATGGAGGAAGGATGGAGGCACCCAACAAAACCAGAATGAGGAGTAAGAGGTGAGGACACAACGAGGTCCTTCAGACTGGCACCTGCCAGGACAAGAAAAGCAGAGGGAGAGCCACCCACTGACCTGGACCAAATCACCACCACTGTGACCCCAGTGTTACACAGCCTTGGTTCTTAGCACTGCCGATTTCAAAAATCAGCTTTTCCTCTCCAAAGTTCATGGAGGGACTTCTGTATCTTCCTTGTGATGGAATATGATGCCTTGATTCTGTGGGTGTTAGGAATAATTCCTTAAAATTACTTAAAATGCCACAAATGCAGACAGTGTTACAACTTAAACCCACTGCAGCAGCAGAGATTTACTGCTCTCTTTGTAGATTCACAGAATTGTTTAGGTTGGAAAAGGCCTTTAGGATCATCAAGTCCAACTGTTAACCCAGCACAGCAATGTTCACCATCAAACCATGTCCCCAAGTACCACATGTACATGCCCTTTAAATCCCTTTAGTGATAGTGACTCCACCATTTCCCTGGGTAGCCTGTTCCAATGTGTGGCAACCCTTTCTGTGAAGAAATTTATCCTAATATCCAATTTTAACCTCCCTGGCACAACTTGAGGTCCTTTCTTGTTCTCCTACTGCTTGTTATTGGGATAAGAGATCAACTCACATTTCAGTAAAGCCCTTTCAGGTAGCTGCAGAAAGCGATATGGTCTCCCTTGAGCCTCCTGTTCTCTGGGCTAAACAACGCCAGTGAGTTTATTTCTAGGAATGTTTTCTTTCCATTTCAGAAATCAGGAGGAGACAATACCACAAAACTATTTGAGATCCATGTGAACCTTGTTTATCCACTGTGGATTGGGATTTACATTCCAGGGGTATAATGAACCCAGAGACGCAAAGATGTGGGCGCACGACGTTATTAAACCCTTGAAGATTATCCCAGTCTCACTCAATAATGGAATCTTTCCTTAATGACTCTGGCATGGATATGAACTACAGCCTTTAACAGAGCTCAGTGCCAACAGAAACCAGCAACTCTGCTGAGGCTTTATCGTTTTTCTTCAGTGGAAGGGGAAAGTGTTTATCTGGGAAGCGTTTCACATCATGGACAATAGGAAACTGTCCAGCTTTCCACAAATAGGCTGGTGTGCAACTTCCAAGCACTCTCCAAGGAAAACTTCGGAACACTGGCCATGTCTTTCCAGCAGGGATTTCATGTAAAGTAGGTAGTGCCCCACATCCTTCACCCTGATTTATTCCTGCTTCATCCTTGTTTCAAAGTGCTGTGCTCGCTTCAAACACAACACAAGGTTCATCTCTGAACGTGCACTTTGATCACTGGGGACTCCAAACTGGTGTCAGCCCTTCAAACATAAACAGGGATGTGCTGTCCCAACAGAGGAATTTCTGGGACTGCCTTTATTTTTGCAAGAGTAATTTGGAAATGTGAAGCTGGGGCCATATGACAGGAGATGCAAATCTAGTTGCCAGACAGGGCACTGGGTACTAAAGCACTTGGAGTGTGTCTATGACTTTGCTGAAGTGCTAGAGGTTAGCAGGAAAATGTTACTACTCCTGAGTTGACTGCAAATCAATGGAGAAAGACTTCAGTGTGCTCTTTCCGACAAGTGAAAGCACCAAATTGGGTCTCTTCCTCTGCAAGCTGCCACCAGCAGAGAGGGACACTATGGAATTGTGAAATGCTCTGATGTCCCATACTGCAGTAGGAATGGGAAACATCCCAAATTTAGTCCTACTGTCTACTCTAACTCCCAGTAAAACTGAATGTTTTCTTGCTGAAGTGACAAAAGTTACGAACATGGTGGGTGTTAATTTACACTTAATTCTTGATGCTGATGGAAAGTCTTGTACTATGGTGGGGCTACATGAGGCAGACAGATGGCCATAGCCAGGTCCACAGTGGCCACGAGAGGTTGAATCCTCCAGGTGCTTCTCCTGACCAACAAGAGCCTCTGACAGTGGCAGAAGATCCAATTTTCACAAGCAGAACAACTGCATTACATGTTGCTGCCTGCCTAAGCAATAGGTCATTGGGGAGGCCCAGACAGTTCAGTTTCTGTCAGGCACTACCTGTGACCCAAACTTTCTAAATTTTCACCTCACTTATAAATCCCAAAACAGGATTACTGTAATGGTGTGTTTCTAGCAATCGTGATTGCAAGAAATTGTCTTTATTCAGGAAGTTCTTCCACCATACCACTTGACAGCCACTGCACCTATATCCATCTACAGCATCCGATCCATTTTTCCTCCCTCCTGTTTCTGTTCACAGGTCCATTTTTCATTCTTCCTGGAATGCAGAGCATTTGGGAGTGTAGGTGGGAAACCAAAATCTTTCACCACCCACTAATAGAAATTTGTTTTATTAATTAACTTTGTGGGAAAAAAAAAAAAGAGGGAGAGCTGATCCTCTGCTCTGAAATCATGAATCACTGTGAAAAGAAAACATGTCCTCTGAGGCACCTGAGGCCACTTGAGACAGAATGAATGGCTGAGCTGCTTCCTTGGAAAGTCCTGACTCATCAAACACAGCAGTTTAATCCCCAGGAAATGGGAAACACATTGGCATGATGTTCACTTGCATGGAGCATGAGGTCCAGAGAAGGGTGAAACTCCAAAGATTCTGGAGATCAGTTTAGCTTGCAGAAGGATTTTAAAACCTAAACGCTTCTCTGAAGTGTATCTGATCTGGATCTGGGTACTGTATTCCCAACACATGATTTCCTGGATGAATTAAACTCTTTACAAGCTTATACAGATTGCATATGAATTTACTTTGACTTCTCATAAAAATGATTCAATGATCATGACACAAAAATGCATTCTGGCTTCTGAGGTATTTACTGTGACAAGTGCTTCATAAATTCACCATCTGTAATTTACTGCTATAAGAACTTATTCTTTTTGGCATTCCTCCTCCTTCTACTAGCACCTAACTAGGAGGAGGGACAGATAAACATGGATCTCAGCCTGACTTCACCATGTTCTCCTAAAGGGACACCCACACAGTCATTTCAGAACCAAAGCTGGGTTGTGGCCAGCATGAAGTCACCTGGCTTGGCTGAGATACCATGAGCTGTTGAAAGTGAGACTATTTTTGCACCAAAATGAGCAAGAAATTATACAAAACCACACCCCATAAGTACATTAGAGTGACTTTCTACCTGTGGGGGCAATTCAAAAAGGTTTCAGTAAATTTCACAGCTTGCCACAAAAAGATCCACCCACAGGTAGTCATTTGGTCATGTCAGCAGTCACATAAGAGTGCTGTGGAGGGCTTCTAACCCCATTTAAACTCCAAAGAATGTTCTTATGAACACCTGATCACTCATGAAAGAGTATTCTCAGCAAAATTCTCTGTAGAACACTGTATCCTTGATTGTTTGGGGCTGTTACTGAAGGAAATTTAGGTGAGAGTGTCAGTGAGAAAAGTCACTGACTTCCTTTCTTCCTGCTCCTTTTTTAGGAACTTGTGCATTGTGAAGAGTTCCCTGAAAGCTGAATCAAAACACTCATGCTGAATCCAGCAGCTCTATCGATTGCAGCACAATCCACAGATCTCCTGCTGAAAGAAAAGAAGTCAGCTCTGGATGTGGAAAAGCTCTCTGTCCTAATGTGTGAGGTCTCTTTGCCCGACAGTGTGATAGTGAAGGTAAGGGAAGGCGGCACTGCAAAGGCAGAGTGACAGCAAACAGACCACAAACTTCCTCAGATAAAGGACATCTCTCCAACCACACAATACCACTTGATACCTTTGTGCCCCTTGAGCTGTTACAAAGTGCAGCTGCACTCCAGCCCAGATTGATATCACCCAGGGTGGAGGCCATTGATCCACAGGGCAAGCGCAGGCTGAACACACGAACAAAGTCACACAGCCTCACTGTTTCAGCGCTGGGGAGGGGATGGTGCAGTTTTTCCAAAGGTTTAAGTGACTCTAGTGGCACATCTCACAAAATGATTAACCGTCTAAAACTTAATGAGCCATCTAAAACCAGTCAGACACCAGCAAGCAAGCTGGGCCAGCTGTCTGAAGATGCCCATGAGCACTGCTCTGGAAAAGCCAGTCTTTTTACTTGGACTGTAGAAGGCACCTGCACAACTGTGTGAACACACTCTGAGTTCTCCACCCTCCCTCACAACTGAAGATGGGAGAGGATCAGCAACCATCTCAGATTAACAATGACCTCTAAAAGCTACTGGCACTGATGGAAGCCAACAACTTCAGTGCAAGTTGGATAAGATCTATCTCTAATAAATATAAACCAAAATTTTCATCTCATACTCATGACTTGAGGTGAAAAAATCTGCTTTAGAGTTGGCTGGAAGCAGAAAGAGGATGAAAAATCAGCTTCTCCTGTGGAAACAAGAACTCTGAAATTTGGCTAGGACAAAAGGTAAGAACGAGCTCTGAACTTTCGAAGTCTCCAAGGCTCTGTAAGTTTACTATTAGAGACTTTATGGAGTATGAGATACAGATCTCCTTAAACTGATAGGCTGCAGATCAGCAAAAACCCTTAGAAACCTTAGCACTGGCTTCAGGACAGCTCAGCGAGCAAGCTGCCCTTGAGCAAAAAGAAGCAAGCCCAGGTTTCCCCAGTGGCCCTGCTCCCAAGGAACAGAATTATATGGAATATGAAACAATTTTTTCAAAAGAAACCAGAATTTTTGCCAAGGATAAAATCTGATTATACAGCAAAGTGAATGTCCCACTGGGAGAACTAGTCAAGCTTGAAATTCCTGAGAAGTTCTGTTCTGTATTCTTACTCCAACACCATGAATTATCTTGTTCTTTCCCATATTCCTTTTTGTAGCAAGTTTCAAAATTCCATTCTCTCTGAAGGTGTTCAGTGTCTAAAGGTGGCCTAAAGCACACACAGATACACTGTCCCTAAGTAATGTACTATTCAGGAAGTGACAGGATAATTAAATTTCTGTAGCTGAAAATTTTTAAGTTGACTTTGCTTCTCTACCACGTTTTGGAGACCTTCTTCCACATTTTTCCCCCTAAGAGTTACTTTTCCTGGCTCAGGTTTTGTGGCTCTAAGGTAGACAGAGAGACAATTAAATTGCAAAGGAGGGTATTTTAAAGGCACACAGGAACATGAAAATGTAATGTGCATATTTTCATGGCTAAGTATTTTAAGCATTGAGTAGTCATATTCTCCAATGTTAGATGAGGCAATAAATTCACCAATGCATGAACCCTCTTTAATCCCTATGCACCTCTTACTGCAAATGATGCTGTCAGAGAACCCCTCTGAATAATGGACTCACTTTTCTTCTCAGGGAAGAGAGCTAGTGATGGGAGTATCATCCTCAGGCACCAATCAAGTGAAAGATCCAAACGTTTACAAGAGGTTTAAGAAAAACTGCTGCATCCCAGTGGGGAGATTATTCCACCCACATAAAAAAAAAGGTGCATTTTTCCCTGTATCAGAAGAGATAGGATCCAGCATCTACCTTTCTCAGTTCTTTTTCCCTCAATTAATTCAGTTGTTTCCAATTAAACTTAAGCTCTTGTAATATTTTTTTCACTTGTGTATTTTCTAAATGAACTTTTAATGACTTCACAACAATTTTGACATTCTCCTTAACACATCCCAAAAATTAACAACTATGCAGAGTGGAACAACCCTGACTAGCAGGCACCAGAAAGCTGAAGCTGTGTAGGCATCCCAAGGAACTTGGCAACTACTGAGAGATTCCTGAGAGTTCTGAGGGCATCTGTAATTTTCTGGGGTCTCCTAAACTGGGTTTACCAAACTGGGATTGTTACAGCAAATATTTTTCTCAGTTCTGTCCATCACCTTGAGAGGGTTAGGGATCCTGATGGAGTGAAATGGCAGCATCACTGTGTGGATGGAGTGTGCCTTCATTCCATGGGGAAGGAGAGAGCATTCCTAGGGGAGCAGAGACTTCCACTCTGAGACAACAGTGAGTAGCAGAGCCAAAATCACATCTGTAGGATGCTACAGGAGAAGGGAGGGAGGAAGCTCTTTGCTTCAGACAGGAGGACAGGAGTAAGTTACAACAGTAAAGACACATTGCTACAACTGGGACAGGAAGTGCAAGGGTAATTAATCTCTCCAGCAAAACCCTGAGAGTTTCCAATCAGCTCTCAAACTTTCACACAGGCAGACATAAAAACCTGTGCCGAATTCTTCGATTCATCCTGAAGTCCCTGATTCCCAAAGAAAGAAAGAAAGAAAGATCTCCGAGGATCCCATCCTCGGCGAGAGCAGCCTGATAGAAGTGAGCACTGCTGCATGTTCTTCTGGCCAAGAGGATGGAAGGAGTGCAGCACGTCAGGGCTTGGCACATGGCAGAAGGTCAGAGCTGATTCTGAGAACCCAGCAACAATAGAGTCATCGTGGACACAGGTGCTTCCTGGATTGATCTTGCAGTTTGGCTTTTTCCAGTTAAATGTGAAGCAGCTGTGGCCCTTTATCTGCTCAAGTCACTGGAATCCATCTAAGGGGAAACTTTCTCCCATCTCCTCCTTCTCCCAGCCCCAAGCATGCATCTCTGTTTTCTGAAGACAGGGAGGAGTAGGGACAGCCAGTTGGCAAAATTCCACAAAAAAAAAAAAAAAAAGTTAAAAAAAGTTGCCTTTCTTATCTCAGGACAAAGCAATGAGATATTGATTCAGCCACTAATTTTCCAATGCCTTTTTCTGGGGACAAGGATGACAGCCAGCAAAATAAGAAACAAATATGAATGTTGCTGAAGGCTGTCACGCAAACAGATTCAGGACACATCCCTCAGGCAACAAAATGAACAAATTACGCCAGTGTGAGAATAAGTTCTCAAGTGTTTATAGCATTATTCTGCATGATGAATAGAACAGGGTTTCTTTTACAGAAAGGGATTGAGCTTTAAAGAAGGTGTTTTCAATAGTCAGCTGGTGGAATTCTGGAAGAGGCACAGGAAGGTCAACACTGGGCCACCAAGCAGATCAACAGGAGGAGCCAGGAGATTTCAGAAACCCACTCAGTGTTCCCAAATAGCTTCACACCAGCTAAATGTACTTTATACAAACTTCTCTTTGCCAGTTCACTGGTTCTGGAGCCATCAGACCCCTTTATCAGACAAGATCTCACTTTATTTTTCCCCATTACCTTAGGAAAGGGAGGATTTGGCTCAAATTTGTGCTTGTCACTAGACATCAGAAATGTGAGACTCTAGGTATTCACTTTGGTTGGCTTAAAGAGCAGCCCTTTCACAACCCATGCTTAGCATTTCGGACAGAGAAAGCCAGCAATCTTCTGGCTTTACCCAGTCTGTATGCAACTGAAAGCATTAACAGCTTTAGTCTTTGTCCTGTTTCACTCTTCCCAAGGCTTTTCTTTTTCTGATACATAGGAACAGTGCTACCTATTTTCTACAAAAGGGATTCTCTTGTCCTTTCTAAAACCAAAATGGATCGCAGAGTTTAAACACCATACCAGACAATACTCCACCTATTTATGGTAATGCTGCTGAATTATTGTTGAACAATAAAGATCAGACTGCTAATCATGTCAATAACAGCAATAATCATACTGTTCTGGGAACAGAGACATTAAAGAAAATGACCATTTGCTTTTTTGGCAAGGTAGAAAGTAGGACATAGCACGAGTGTTTTGCTAAAGTTACTTTCATATAATGGGGCTTCTTACTTAACCTGAGAAAAATTGTCCTGCAAATCACTGTCAAGGAATCACTGATATTAATCCAAAACCACCCTCAAATTCAATCTGATATACTTTCAAACATTCCTATGTGCCAGCTCAAAATGTTCCTCTTCATTCTTCTGCATACACTCTGTCCACAACACTTTTTTTGAATTTCCTTTGCCAAAACATAAGCATGCAGCTGCTTCAGTTTTTTTTTCCAACCCTTGCATTTTTTCCATGCGCAGTCCACCCCCACCCCCCCCAAACTCCACATTAGAATCCAGCTGATCTTCCCTGAACACTATCCAATTTTTCAACTGTCAATGCCAGAATGCAATGCAGTGGGTTTGACTCCCTTATACAACTTATTTGGAAGAAAAGCAGAAATATCTCTTTTGGGCTTGAGCACAGGACAGAAATACCTCTTCACGTATGGCTCCACAAGAATCAAGATGAAAACACCTGCACCTCTGTAACCCACAAAACAACTTCTGCTTTCCAAGCAGCTCAAAATTTGTTGAGCTTCTATTTTTTTATTCTGCGTATATATTTTGTTACTACAGTCACTGTAGCAAAATGGTTCCTCTTCTGGCCCTTTCAACTGTTTTTATTTAATCTTTTAAAAAGGAAAGAGAAGAGTAAAAAAAAGAAGGCTAAACAAAAATGCAAGGTTCCTTAAGACGCTCAATTACAACAACATGACAACATAACATGAACATAAACATAAACAACACAACAACTACTAAGTTGTGCCATCACGTTGTACTGTGTTTGGCTAGACTGTCTTTTGCAGCTCACCCAGAAACCATAAAATACAAGCTGTTCTATAAAAAAAAATGGTTTGCACCAGCCTCCTCATTTCTAAGGGGGAGCCCCAAGGTCTTCTGATAGCTACAGCCCCAGTTACAGGGAAATAACAATACAGTCCCTGATATGCAGTTTAGAGAGTCTTTTTTTTTATTTCTAAAGGCAGAAAGCTGTTTCTTGTGAATATATTTAAATGCTTTTTATTTACAATTTCTATGGTTTTCTGCTGTTTTTGCACCTTGAGTAATTCAGTCTAGTGGCAACGCTGGACTTTTTTCTATGGAATTTATTTTTCTTTCTTTATTCTCATCTAGAACTGGCAGATCTACCTCATTATCAGACCACAGGAAAACTCACAGAGCATCTAATGCTTGTGGGGGGCAACCATGGGTTCTCTCTTGACTCCATACAGTATTCCTGCACAACCATTTACCCTTTAATAAAGCTCTGTATGTTCAATGTTCAGAGCAGACCCTACTGGAATTAGGGTTATAGTCCAGATGAACCTGCCCAAGACAATGTTCTGGAGCTGGGAACAGAAGTTACCCAGTTTGGGACCATGCAACTGAGGACACACACATCCATCTAGGCAGAGCCCAAGCCCTCTTGCTTTCGGGTGCATTTCCCCCAGAGACTGAGAATTTTAGGGAAGACACCATGAACCTGAGACACTGCTGCCAAAGTATAGGAATGTGCACACACAGAGGTGTCCCACTGTGTAAATAAGTCAACATTAAGCACTGGCTTTAAGTCAAGTTTCCTGCCCCATCCTTTATTTCAAGTCTGCGATGATGTGTACAGACATAGCCTAACACCAGAGAGCAGAGACTATTCTTGGACTTCTCTCACACTACTGCATCTTTAGTTCTTCTCAAGGGCTTGCAACAGCCAATAAATTAATAGTTTCACAATTTCCAGTAGAAACACTTTTCATGGGAAGATGATACTTTCAACTAAATGAAAATTGCTGAAGAAAGTGTCTGCTTCCCTGAGTGGAAAGTTTCTTTGTCAGAAACCTAGGAATGGTACAGCTCGGGAGTTCTGCTATAGTTTGCTTGGTTTTTCTGTTTTGCTATTTTTTTTGTTGGTCTCAGTAAAAATTTTCCAGCTCCAGACTGTTACAGTGTTTACTGCTCTTCCCTGCACCATGTTGACTTTTCTCCCCCTGCCAAAGTGCTTCTTAAATCTCTTCTGAATATATGCTCATACTGGTGGTGTTTAACAGCCTTTTCTTCCTTTTCCCCCTATTGTTATTTAAGACGATGCTTTTATTGCTCAACAGATTCCAAGAAGCATTTAGGATAAATGCTCTGTCAAAGAACACTTATGAACAGTTGAACCATATTATATTCTATATGAATCACTGCGGATGTTTCCCAAACAAGGTTAGATCAGCCAGATTTTCCAACTAGATTACACACAGCTTTTTCAGACATGGTTTACTACCTCTGCCATTAATCCTCCTCATTGAGACTCACCTCAGTTTTGGACCATGTCATGTCTGCTCACCAGGGACAGGAGCATGCTGCTAACACTTTCTCCTAATGAGGATAACAATCCTATGACAGCATAGCCTTGGCCAAATTTTATCTGCAGAATGTAGGGGAAAGGCTGATTTTGCAAAGCCAGAAGGTCTCTCACCAGCCCTCATGCTTTTATTGTCTGTGATTTCTTCAGACAGAGACCTCATTTAAACAGCCAAGAAAAAAAAAAATCTATGGGATGAAGAAAGTCTGTTTTACCAGCTAAGGACAATTCTGTGCCATATTTTATTTTACACTAATGAAATTGCCAAGAGCCTGTTGATCAGTCCTTCTTGCTTGCTTTACTTGACCAGATAGATGGAGAAGCTGAGGGAATACTGAATTGCTCTCTACCTGCCCAACACACTTTCAAAGGTGCATCTGCTACATTAAATGTGGTCCTTCAGGAAAAACTGAAATTCCACCTGAAGAACAGCAGCCTGACAGAGAGGTCTGCAATGGAGAAGCAACAAAAACCCCATGGAGAGCATAAGGAAAAACAGCTCTGGGGGAAAATGAGCTGAATGAGATGTTTCTTTAAAGAAACCATGGCACTTCTGAGCTGGTATAATGAAGCAGCTGTGATATAAATAATGTCCCCAAGTGGAAAAAACCCACAAAAACACCAGCCATTCAGGCTCCATATGTTTCCAAACTCACACAATGGATGCTTTACAATGAACTTTTTGTCTGGAAATTGGGTGGGAAAGGGAGGTTCTTCACCCACCTCCTATACTAATGCAATAATCTTGCTTAGTCACAGAAGAAGGGAGAGAAAAAAGGAGAGAAAGTGATTAATAATCTGTGGGCAGCTGCTTACTTTCCAATTGGTTGTCCAGGAGGGGTGTGCTCCACTTCAAATCCTGCTTGTCTCAGTACATCAATCACAGTGTTGTTACCCAGGAAGTGACCTAAAATACAGGTAGAAAATAGCACTGTCAATCAAACTACTACTCTCACTCACTTGAGTTTCTCCTGTTGGAACAACAGTTTTGGGGGGCAAGGGTACCAAAAACTAGACCAGAGGAAGGGAGAGCATACAGCCCAAACACTTTCTTCTCCCATCTTATTTATCCCTCCCTCCCCTCACGTGGCCATTGGGTGGATAATAGGAAACCTAGATGGGTTGCTAGTCTTGCCTTCCATTGTGACCATTTTTAGTATGTACATTGATTAAATAAATTTCCATCATGGAGATCAGAATGACCCTGCAGTGGCAAAGGGATATTACCAGGGCTTAGACTCATGAAATGGAACAACTTAGAACCCTGGCCATCTCTGTTCATGGGCATCTGCTAATGAAGAGACTCTGAAGCTGCTGTACTGCATGTTGAGCACTTGTCTGACTAAAACCACAGTGGTTCAGAATTGCCTCATCAGCCATTCAGCCACCTGCACAGCGGGGCTGGGAGGAGCTGGGATGGTAACCTTATCTCAAAGCATGAAGATTTAGTCCTGTAATTCAGGGCTCTTTGTTAGAAGTGTAAAGGTCACGTTCCTATTCACAGAAGTAACAAGGAGCTCAGTAAGTATTGCAGTGTGTACAGGCCTTGAAAGAGTTTACTTAAGGGAGTCCCATATACTTGAAGTCTGAACGAAATCCTACCGGAGTCAATGGGAACTCTCAAAGGGCTTTGGGCACAGACTCAATAAGGCAGTGTAATCCAGCCAAAGCTTTCCACTTATTGTCAGAGTCCCACACTGTTTGCAGGATGGGTTGGATATATAAAGTAAGGAAGCAAGAAGTCCACAAACAGGTTTATTAAAGTCCATATAGCACTGTAACCTGTCTCCAACAGCAGTCATGACTGAGGAAGACAGAACAATCCTCCTCTATTATATCCATTATATCCATTAACTTCCAGCTCTGCAGGGCTGGGTGACCCCCATTTACACACAGGTCATTGCATCTCACTGCCAGCCCTGAACAAACCAATCACCAGGAATGTGCTCCAGCCTCCATGTGCTCTGTGCCCTGTGGCATCTCCAAGGAGGGAGGTCCACCACGGTGTGGGGTGTAAAAACTCACTCCTCTGGTTTGCTGCTGCTGCTGCCTGGAGAGCGTGTGCTTGCCTGAAGCACAGAGAAAATATTTGCAGGAGCTGTGTCTGACTGCCTGGCACCACAGCAGAGCCAAATGCCTTGCACTGAAAAATCCAAGTCAGGCAAGATGTGCCTGAGACCCCCTCCAAGGACACCGCTGTGCAAGGAGCTGGTGCAGCCACCAGCAGTGGTTGTGGTCTGGTCTGCTGCACCGGGGTGACTCTGGTGCAGCAGAGTCTCCCCGGGGATTCTTCACCACACTGCACAAAGTCCTGATGAATTTGAGAGCATCCAACCCCCAGGATTTGCTCAGCCTGCACCCCACTGCTCCTGCTGCCAACAAGGGCGCTAACTCGCCTCAGTTGTTGGAATGATGTAGCTCTATGGCTTTGAGTGCAACTTGCAAGTACTGGTAAGAGCTTTTAGCCAAAAGAAATTTCTTTAAATGATTAAATGTACATTTGCAGAGCCCTAGTGTGTTCCAGGATTCCTCCACTTCCTTTTAAGAAAACTCAAAATTTGATTTTCCCCCTTCTAACTTGCTTATAACAAAAGCCAAAGCAGCAAATAACAGTCCCAAAAATGCATTATACACCCTCAGAGAGTCAAGAAATGAGACATTTGTGAATGATTAACTGGATTTGATCATATCCTGTTTTTTTATGCAGTGGCCAAGGCAAACAAAGGTCCCCATTCTGTCACTGGCAAAGTGACACTGAGGAACCAAAGTCAAAGGTATCAGAGTCTGAGATGCTTCTGAGTCCACTTCATTTTCCCTGAGCCAGAGTCTTAAATGCCAAAAGATTTCTTAATGTAAATAATTGTCCTGAATCCAGCAAATCTTTGACAACATGACAGCACAAGAGAAACCAATTTTAACTCTTTCAAACCCAGGGAAAGAAGTAACTATGCAAAAGCTCTGACTCCTCATCCACACAATGGTAGGTCTGTCAACAATGCCAGCTCCTCTGTAGATCCTGCATGTCCTTTCAAGTGATGGATGAAGACCAAAAGATAACATTTCCTGGACTTTCCATTCCTGCTCTCTGTGTGGATGCCATGCTGAAGGCTGCCAGTCTGGGACTGGTGATCTGCTGGGCAGCATGGCAATAGAGCTTGTTCTTTTAATTTTGCCTTTCCTAACTGGAAGGAGTTTTTTCCATTAAAATCCCTCAACTTCAAATTCCCAAATAAATTAAAATCTTAATTACAAATATCCATGCGGACATCATAGTAATTTCATTGCATTCCACAATCCAACATATACTGAAATATTTTCAACTACTAGGAAAAGGCATGAGTAAGTCTTTGCAAACCTTAACTTTTAGACTCTGCTTAAAATTTACCTGTTTGTATTATCCCCCATGCATCTGGGAAAATTACCACCCATCTCACCACCAGCTTGCCCTGTTAATACATCCTCTCCACCTGATTAAAAATTTCTGACTTATATTTGTCTTAACTTTCCTGTCCAGTCAGAATTCTCATATTAAGGTTGGTTTTGTATCCACCTGTTCATTTCACATCATGGTAATGCTGTTGTAGCCAACTCATTCACACCACAAGCAACCTGAAAGCATGTTCTACTTTAGTGATTGAAAACATGAAATTATGACATAAATTATGCATGCTCAGCATGACATAATTTCCCACACAACACAGACATTTCCCAGCAGTGATCTATGTTATCCCATGGCAAGGAATTCCCCAGGATCAGAGATGTGGAAGAGGAAGGTTTAAGGAAAAAAGTGACACTTGAGAGGTCCCGTGTAGGTAGGTAATGTGAAACATGAAAGGTTAAAGAATTCCTGGAAGGATTTTCTTGGCCTGTCTCCTGCTGTGAAGGCCATCATAATTATCCTTTCCAGTTTTAAAATCTAGGAAAATCTTCCATGTGGGAAATACCTTTTATAAAGTAAATCTCCCTAGTCACCCACAACTTGAGTTAAGGACTCGTTTGTTAGATATTGACAACAATAGAATACTTCGACAGCCTATGGCATGTGATGAAAACAAAATAACCTGCACATTAGAGACAATTGAGCTCAGCATCAGTGAAAAACATACAAATTCTGCCTCTGGCTGCTGCTCATATGTGCAAATAGAGTAAACAGTAACTGTCATATTCTTTATAACATCAGTGGATTTCATTTTTATTTATAAATATAAAATAAATGAGCTTTATATATGTGTGTGTGTGTGTGTGTTCATATATGCTTCTGCTTAAATATTTTAAAAATTTCTCTTCCTGACCTGGGAAAAGCCTCAAGAAAGTGTAACTACTGAAAATTTAGTGCATCTAGAGACATATCAGACAGGTTAGAGAGGCAAGGGCATGATCTTGCATTTCCATCACTATTCCCTCTTCAGTCTAAACCTGAATAAACCATTCCTGAAGTATTAACCAAATTTATCTTGACAGCTGATGAAAACTGGATCGGAGAGGTCAGAACATCAGCTGCCTTGGGAAATCCATGGAAGTGGAAAAGGAGAGAAAGCAGACATAAAAGATTTTCTACATAGGGACCTGAAGAGAAAATCTGTACATGGGCATGGAGATATACAGAGCAGCCATCCCTAACAGTTTAAGATTAAAAATGCCCAGGTGTGGATGCAATCCTTCCACCCTCTGGGGAAAGG